>NC_138203.1:12686270-13155243 GCF_964194415.1 Vipera berus
ATGAGCAGATTATTTTACAAAGAGTTCACTGGAGTTGTAAAATCTGAACAGAAGCCCCGTTTTACTATACTTCAGCCTCTGCAACAAGGTGGGGTGGGGGTGGGGGCAGAAGGGATGTGTTAACAGTATTGGAATGAATGAGAACGGCATAAAAATGATACTTTGTGGATTTGCTTTGTTCACTTCAAAAGGATTTCACAGGTTGATTATGTTATTCTGTTATTTTGGGACCATATCATTGATGAATTTTTTGAGAAAAAAGGGGACTTCACAGAAATTGCCCTTAGTTTTAGTATTAAATATCATTTATATTTGGGGGAAATTCTCAGGAGTGGTGTAAGTTGTTCTTGTGTTCACTTAGGGATGAGAGTTGTGTGTTTTTATTTATTTATTTTTATTTTATTTCGTTTATATTATATAGGCACAAAGTCACCCAGCTGGCTTTTGTGCCTAAGGTGGTGATTGCCCCAAAATCAGCCAGCTTTCATGCTGAAGGTGGGATTAGACATATAGAGGTACATATTTGCAGAAGAACACAATTCTAAAGCAGCTGTGTTTTTCTCATGCTCCCCCCCCCCCGTATCTGCCTTGTGGACTCAAGAAAATATAAAACTGCATTACAGATTTGCGTACAGGTGGAATCTTTTTTCTTTGGCATGTTCTGAAGCCTGTGTTTGAAATTTATATATTTATTTTATATACCACATTTAGCAACTGCCCATCACTCTCAGGGAGTAACTGAAATCTGAACTACTGTACGTCTGTAGAATCCAACAATCTCCAGTCTTCCTGGTTGCTCATACTGCAGTTATATCATAAAAAACATATCAGTTCTCCCATTGATATGTTTTAAATTTGGAAGTGTAAGCAGCCAGAACGCAAATTAAAAATTTTCCCCTTCTCTGCTCATCATCCATCTCTTTTAATATTGCCCTCTCTAATGCTCCAATAGCCGTACTTGACATGCAGTCAGGGAAATTTAAAAGAAAAACAGAACAAAATACTCAAGAAACTGGAAGGCAGGTCTTGGTGTCTTATTCCACAGCGCTCTTCGCTCTTCAAATACGTTGTCATCCTATCTGAAATATGAACAGACCAGAGTTTTTGCTGTTAAATATGAAGCAAAAGTAATCACATTGGCCACATCAGCTGGGAGAAAATTGAGCATGCTGCTAAGAATTAATTTTAGCACCTACCTATCTGGAAGGTTGGAAGAAATGAGGAGCATGAGAGGTTAAATGAGGTTATAAGGCAGGTTATACTAAATTAGGCTGCATTTCAGGAAGGAAGGAAGGAAGGAAGGAAGGAAGGAAGGAAGGAAGGAAGGAAGGAAGGAAGGAAGGGGAGAGGAGAGGAGAGGAGAGGAGAGGAGAGGAGAGGAGAGGAGAGGAGAGGAGAGGAGAGGAGAGGAGAGGAGAGGAGAGGAGGGGGAGAAAGTCACATCACTACAAGCTTTAACACTCTTTTGCCCTTAGTGTTTAGTCTATGCAGAACTGCATGTACATGGAAGGTAAACTTCTGAAATGAATCATTTTATTTTATCACTATGAGGTAATATTAGCACATGGCATCCTGAGGAGGCTTCCAAGACCCAATGCCCTAGAATAGTTACAGATTTTCTCCTGTCTTAGACTTAGACAAACCCTTTTGAAATGTGCTGAATCTCACACAACAAATTCACTTTTGAGCTACTCTAGGATATTTCAGTCAAATAGCCTTCTAATGCTACCTTTTAGGGAGAAGGTCTCAGTTGCATAGCAAGATATTTTACTATTAAACGATATGCTGGTTGATACAGAAAAGGTAATACATAAGCTAACCAACTGTAGATTAATCTAGCAGAAATGCAAAGCCAGTTTATAGGGTTAATTTATGGTTCATTGTGTCCAAGCAGACCCAGAAAATGGGATCAAATGAATAAACCACGGTTCAAGCTAAAATGGGATAAGTATGTCTTGCCCATCATCCTACTAGGATGACACACACCATATTTTTTAGTGAGAAATTGATAGTCTACATTTTATTTCTAAAGCACAAATATTTGACCTGGAGGTTTGATTTGCCAAATCAAATCTGAAATTTTAGACGATCGAACTGAATCAATTCAGACATTTTAGACAACTTCTTTGCTTCCATGGAACTTTTTAAAATCAGAAGTCCAAATCAACTCAATTTGGCTGTTCACTTTGGAGGTACAGATTGAATGGAAGTGATTTTCTGGATCAATTTACAAGTCTGAATCAAATTGGATTGCTGACTTGAATGGAATAGAACCGATGACTCATACCTGATATTGCCTGACTTACACAAATTGCTTATATTCTCAAGGGGAAAAGTCCTTTCCATGCCTTGAAATAAGTGTTTAAGACAGGATTAAAATAGAACAGCCAGTGCTCCCTAAATTGAACTTTCAAGAATTTTAACAGGTGAGCACCATGTCTGTCAGGCGCAAACTATCAGAATTGTCTCAGGAAGAAGCTTTATTGTCAGTCACCTATGTCAGAAGAATCTCACCAGATTGACTGTATACTCTTGGGAATGGACAGATAAGGCTTCAGGGGGAGCTCAGGCCTGTGCCACTTTCTGCTGTGTAAGCACTCTAAGCTCAGCCCCCTCTTAACATCTTTTCCTGCTGTCTAGCTGGAGAGTCTACCACACCATTCTAATATTGAGTAAATCCTTCATGAAAATGTTTTTGAGAAAAATGTGTGCAAAGCATTCTGAGTTCTTAAAAAAAAGTATAATCCAATTATACTTCTTTTTATCCCTGCAGAAATCTACTAAAACAGGGGTGTCAAACTTGCAACGTCGTGTGGCGTGTCGCGACATATCGTGACTTTTTTTTTGGCCATTGCTGGCAATGGGGTGGGAGCAGTTTCGCTATGATGCATCCGGCCCACAGGCCGGCAGTTTGACACCCCTGTACTAGAATTTCTCGAATTGCTGGTTCTGAGACGAAATGCATTTTGAAAACATTTCATAATACTGTCAAGAGGATGGGAACAATGTACTTACTCCCTTGCTGCAAATCCTTACCTCAGAAATGCAAATCCCAGAGCTGCTCAGCATGAACTTAAGGAGTGATTTGTAGCATCACACACATTGCACTTGGGGAAAGACCTGGAAACTGCCTTTCTGTGTTTTTGATTTCACACCTGAAATATTTCTTGTTGCTCATATTCCAACATATTAATATTCCTGTGTCGGTGAGAAATAGGTTCTGTTGGTTTTGCAAAACGCTATAAAGTTTTATCAGTGACAGTTATCTCAACATAACCTTCCAAGATTATTTCTGTCTCTTTCTTTCTCTTATAGACATAGGACAAGAAATTTGGAGAGCCATGTTGAATTAAGCACCTTAATGTATACGTTGCTGAAAGCTATGTGCAGAATAATAATAATAATAATAATAATAATAATAATAATAATAATAATAATAATAATAATAATAATAATAATAATAATAATAATAAAGTTGGAAGGGACCTTGGAGGTCATCTAGTCCAAGCCCCTGCTCAGGCAGGAAACCTTATACCATTTCAGGCAAATGGCTGTCCAGTCTCTTCTTAAAAACCTCCAGTGTTGGAGCATTCACCACCTCTGGAGGCAGGTTGTTCCACTGGTTAATTGTTCTAACTGTCAGGAAGTTTCTCCTTAGTCCTAGGTTGCTTCTCTCCTTGACTAGTTTCCATCCGTTGCTTCTTGTCCTGCTTTCATGTGCTTTGGAGAATAGCTTGACTCCCTCTTCTTTGTGGCGGCCCCTGAGATATTGGAACACTGCTATCATGTCACCCCTCACTCTTCTCTTCGTTAAACTACACATACCCAATTCCAGCAACCGTTCCCTATATGATTTAGCCTCCAGCCCCCTAATCATCTTTGTTGCTCTTCTCTGTACCCTTTCTAGAGTCTCGACATCTTTTTTACATCGTGGTGACCAAAACTGGTGACCAAAATTTTGGAGAGGAGGAGTTGATAAGAAAAATAGTTTCGAGAAGTTGGAAATGTTCTTTCTGAAACCATTTGGCTTGTAGGTGTATATGCATTATTAATATCAGCATGAATCAATCCATTGCAGGATGAAGGATCGTAGTATAATACATCAGTCTACTGTAACTGTAGGTTAGATGTTTTTCAGCTGCCTGGATTAGGGCTGAGAGAGAATAACTGGCTGAAACTCACCCTACTAGCTTTTTGCATCAGGCAAAAGTAGAACTCTTGGTCTCCCAGCTTCTAGCCCAGCTCCTTTAACTGCTATGCCATGTATATGGGTTGATATGTGTGAATAGTTGGAAGGATGGATAGACAGACATAGAAGTACCATTCTTAGATTCTTTCCAATACAATGTTTTTTTAACAGATTAACTCTCTGGAAACTCTGGATGGGTGGGATGAAATTTGGAGTTGCAGGCTGAGGATTGGAAAAAAGAAAGAAAGATAATTTAAAATTGATTTGGATGTGACTGAGGACTTCAGAGAGAAAAGAATCTCACCCAACCCAATTTTCCTGGGGCAATCCTATGGGAAAAGCAGTTGGACAGCTTTTCAGAATGCTGAGATCCTTGTTTCCTTCCATTTTGGCTGAAATTCCTTCCTAGAATAGTCACAAATAATTTGATGTAGCCAGATTTTCTGATGGCCTCACAGAAAGGCATGATATCCTCACATTATGAATGAAAGAGAAATGAAGAGGAGGGCAAGGTAAAGTAAGAAGTTACCGTTTACAAGGAGAGTGATAGTAAATTGAAACAGACTAAAATATTTATCAGAGAAATTCGGAGTAGTTTTGATTCAGTTCTGTCACTTGCATGCCTGAGTACACATCCTGACCTTTCTTTCTTCCTAAAGAGCCTCAATTAAGGCAAATTTTTGCAACCTTCCTCTGGTCTGTCTCTTATTGCCACACACAAATATTGTCTACGTTTAACATAACTCTTCAGCAATTGGAACTTTCTGTCACCAGTTATAACTGTACCCCAGGTAGCATATGTAAGTTAGGTGAATGTGCAAGAGAGCAATTTCAGTAATGGCCTGGCCAGTGACCTTTAGCAGAGATGGTGCAATGGATAAGAAATAATTACTTTTGGTCTATGGCATGCTCTCTCTGTGGTTTGGAAAAGCATTGCAAGTGTCTAACCCAAGGAGATTTATGTTGGAAACTCTCCTAATAGCATAATTGTGTTCTATATATTTTTGTTAAGTGTGAACAGGGAGTAACGAGAGAGAGAGAGAGAGAGAGAGAGAGAGAGAGAGAGAGAGAGAGAGAGAGAGAGAGAGAGAGAGAGAGAGAGAGAGAGAGAGAGAGAGAGAGAGAGAGAGAGAGAGAGAGTTTGTGTGTGGGGAGAAATAGGCTGCTTGTAGTTAATGCAACCAGCAACAGTGGACATGCCTGCCACACAAGATTTATTTTCAGGTCAACCACTATACATTTGCAGCATTGCTACCTTCTGTAGAAGCAGAGCCATGATTTATTATAGGCTTCACTTCCCACATGCCAAGTATGTAGGTAAATGGAACTTAGAAAAGAGCACTTTAGATATTTACATTGTGTGGAAGTGGTTCCTCAGCCATAAGCCACCAAAAGATTTAATTAACCTTTTTCTCCAGAAATCTCTGTCCATTGATCATTTCCTTGTTTTATCCCCATCCCATTTAGATTCTCTGTTTCTAAGGCTGCAGCATGGGAAATTATCCATTACATTACTTGGGATGGAAAGATGGAGAGATTTGTGATGGGACAGGTGTTTTGTGTGGATAAAGTCTTTGGCTCCATTTCCAACTTCTCCAGCTTTCTTAAGAAAGACTCCAGCTTTTTGTTCCTGGATTTGTTATGGTTAACAAGACAGCTGGCTGAACCCATGCCACAATGTCACCACACAAACTCCACCCTTTATGTCTCTGTGTGCGTCTTTGTGATGATACAAATACAAAAGGGTGGAACATGAATTGTGGTGTTGCAACATGTTTTGTCCCCTTGTCATTGTGATTAGAAATGGATGGCTAGGAATTTATTTATTTATTTATTATTTGGATTTATATACCGCCCATTTCCCGAAGGACTCAGGGCGGTTTACAGGGCAATTAAAACAATACAATATACAAAGTTAAAATAGAATTAAATTCTGTATTTGATGAATCAATGAGCTTTATAAGGGCATGTATGATGTCTTGGCAAGAGGAAATTTCTGTTTGGCTTTCTGTCATCAGCTTTCTCCCATTGAATTATAGCAGCATAGTGTTCTGTACCAGCCTGCTACCGGCCCTGCAGAAAAGGCAACCCCTTTATAAACGGCAAGAGGCTGGAATGACGTCTGCCAAATTTATTACTACAAAAAACAAACAAGACACGAACCAAGATACAGGAGCTTTGAAACACTACCTGAGCGGTTGCTTTCAGCAAACCAGCCCTCCCCACACATTCCCTTTATAAAGAGTTCAGGGCGTGGCCTCTCTCTGCCTCCTTCCGAGAAGCCCCACAGCCTTCCTCTGTTTACTCCTACTTGACTGCCTCCTGCGTCGGGCGTCCTTGAACAGGGCCAGCTGTGGGTCATCTTCATCCACACTGTCAGGCTCACACAGCTGGGTCTCCATGGTGACCAAGTGGGAGGGGCCTGCCTGAGGGCTATCATCAGCAAGATCTTCAACCCCCTCAGCAAGGTCTTCAACACCCCCCTCCTCCTCTGAGTCGTCCGACCCAACTGCCGAACCCACAGGCTGACCCTGAATCACAACACATAGATAGAGCTGAGGCAAAACCAACTATATATTGATCATACTTTCTGGAAGGATCATGTGTTGTGCTTTCTGATAAAGAAGAATATTTGCATCTGAGGATTGAAATTAAGGGTCCCTCATCAGTACACTGAGGATGTTACCTAGTTTGGGTAATGAAACATTTCCAAGAAAACAACCAAGTTTAGAGAGCACCAAGGACCCCTCATTGTGCTTTCTCCCCTGTGGAATTTGCTTGATGTGACTTAATGCCAATGTCTTCAGCTATTATTACTATTATTACTATTATTACTATTATTATTATTATTATTATTAATAATAATAATAATAATAATACAAAAAATAATTTAAATCACATCTGCCAGTTCTTTAGCTGGTGTTAGCCTTCATACGCATCAAGGTTAGAACCTAGGATCTAGTAATGTATTGGCTTAATATACGTGCAGATCCAGGCAATGTGGGATTTTGCAATTGACAGGTGCAACTATTGTCAGTGCTTAGATTTTCTATGTGCCGTCCAAGATTTGTTGGTATGGCACCCAGTGTAACAATACCCATGGCTGGTTTATGCCATAATCTTTCAATTTCAACACACAGCATACCACAGTGGTTCTCACCCTTTTCTAAAGGGGGTCTAAAGGACCCCCTTTAAATACCTTTTGTGGCCATGGACCATGGCCACAGATCCCCAAGATTTAACTCTAGATTTACTTCATAACATTTCTTCAAGCCTTTGTGGAGCCCCTATGTATGATGACATTGTACCCACCCAGAGGTCTGTAGACTACAGGTTGAGAACCACTGGCATACCACATAGCTCACCATTCAACAGATAGCACGCCACATCTGGTCTATAGAAATCCAGAGGACTCTATACATGGGTACAGATAGCTGTCATTCTTGGCTGCAATCTCCTGATCATGTAGATTTTGCAGACCAGATCTGAGATGCCTATATAGTTCTTCTCTCCTCTCATCTGCACCCTTTTGAGTTCCATTGCTCTTAATCTACTGTATTTACTTATTTATTGGAGTTTTATCTCACCTTTATTATTTCATATGTAAGTCAAGGTGGTGAACATACTTAATATTACTCCCTACTCCCGTTTATCTCAGAACAAACAACCCTGTGAGGTGAGCTGGACTTAGACAGTGTGACTGGCCCAAAGTCACCAAGCAGGCTTTCATGCCTAAGGTGAGACTAAAACCTACAATCTCCTGATTTCTAGGGCAGCACATTAATAGCTATACCAAACTGGCTTATCTACTGCCGCCTCTTTTATTACCATCTATTTTTTCCTGTTTTTACCAGACAGTATAGCATTTTCAGAGAAGATGAAGATAAGATAAGATAAGCTTGGTTTCTTTGGGGGGGGGCTGGAAAGAAAAGAGGCAGAGTAGGGGCTTAGTTGAGCCAGGCCCAGCTTTAATGGAACTACTGGGCCTGAATCATTCAAAGGGTCAATGATGAAGCCATCTTTCATAAGAATTGAGTTCTCTGGAAAAAGCAGACCTCGGCCACCATTCCAGGCTGACAATTCATCGGCTGAGAATGACCTCATTAGAGAAGTGGCACAGCTCTGTTTTGCAAGTGTGCCATTAGGGAATCTTCCTTTTCAATTTCCATGAGTTACATTAACTGCAACATTCTTCCTATTAGCCATTGGAGTTTATTAAAGCTCTTTTTCCCTTGGACTGAAGACTTTTACTAGAAAGCCTCCAACTCAATTTATAGTACAAAGACATTCTGTAGAAGGAAGGCTTCTGAAACAATGTCCAAAAATGCTAGTTTGGGGACCTGAAATTTATTTTGTAGAGGGGGCATGTTTATCATCTGTTGGCTGCCAGATTCCTTTCTTTTGTTTCTTGTCCTTGAATTTTGTTCAAGAAGCAGTCACTGTGAAATGGTGCCCTTGATTTAAATTTATTTACAAAATGTATGATTGTGTTGGCATCAGATAGTTTAGTGTTCTCCGATTCGAGAATTGAGCATACATCTGCCTCCTTCCATTTGTGCTGCTTATTTTTCTGTAGTTAGCTTCATCAACTCATCATAAATTCATAAATCTAATTTATTTTTTATCTTGGATATAGCCAGGCTTTCTCTAAAACATTGCCTTAAAAATAGCCCATGGGCCATTAAGTAATGGCATTTTCAAGGAAGCACCATACTCTCCTTATGTAGCCCTTTCTCCATTAACTTCAGTGGAAGGTATTCTTTGTAAACCTGAAGGAACATCTTCTTTACTCAACCCATTTAACCCATGAGGAGCTCCCAGGTGAATCTACTCCCTTTTTACGACTCTGTAATCCCTTAATTCGAAGTAGAGTTAGAACTACCGATGGAGCTGAGAATTTACTGACCGGATGCCCTTCCTGATGCCACAAAAAGTTCACAGCAGATATTCTTTCTTTGTGCCCTGAGAGAGAAACATCCACTGTTACCTAGACTTGTACTCTCAACCTTCTGAGTGGTGCTGTCCCAGGGGAATCTACTTCTAACTCAAATTTCTGGGATATTTAGGAGAGGGAAATTTGAAAAGCTTGTTTTTCTGTGGCAGGACTTTTCTATGGAATTCCCTGACCCATGAAATCTGATCAGCTCCTACTTTGTTAAGCTTCAGGAGGCCTCATATTCCTCAAATAAAATGAGATAGTATTGGTAGAAAAGCTGTTGCTTTGCTTCGTTTTGTCTTCCTGCATAACACTATCATGAATTAGATGATAAGAGGAATGCAGAAAACTAGGGTTACAGTTTGGCAAAGGAGGTGACATGTCATTCAAAACCTCATTGGCTAGCTGGATCTCCTGGGAGTATCATTTATGGTCTAGGCTAGGGAAGGATGTCCAGTCAAGATCAATTTTGAAAATCTGAGGTTTTGATGTGAAACATCAATACGTATCTCTTAAATAGGGAACCAAGCAGTTAACCATCCAACCTAAAGTATTTACTACAGCAGTGCAAATAAATAAAAATGTACAAATTTCATGCAAATGTGTCTCTATCTTCAATCAGCTTCAGAAATAGTTTCTTTTTTTTCAGTCAAGGATTGATTGACTATGTGTCATCAGGTCATTTTTAACTCCTAGTAACCGCATATATTTTTCTCCATGATATCTTCTTTCCAACCTGTTCTCCCAATGGTGCATCCATCACCACTCTAACTGGATCTCTCTACCTTGCTTCTGGTTTTCTTCTCTTTCCTTCCACTTTACTCAGGATGAGAGCGAAAGCCTTTTCTAGAGGACTACATTTTTGCATAATGTACATAGAACATAGATTAACAGAATTGGAACAGACCTTGGAGTTCATCTAATCCAACCCTCTGCTTAAGCAGAAGAGTCTATCCTCTTTCAGACAAATGGTTGTCCAGTCTTCTTAAAAGCCTACAGTGTTGGAGCACCCACAAATTTTGAAGGCAAGGCATTCCAGCGATCGATTGTTCTCACAGTTAGGAAATTTCTCCTTAGTTCTAGGTTGCTTCTCTCCTTGATTAGTTTCCACCCATTGTTTTTTGTCTTACCTTGTGGTGCTTTGGAAAATACTTTGTCCCCCTCATCCTTGTGGCAACCCTTCAAATATTGGAACACTGCTGTCATGTTACCCCTAGTCCTTCTTTTCACTAGACTAAACATACCCAATTCCTTCAACCATTCTTCATATGTTTTGGCCTCCAGCCCCCTAATCATCTTTGTTGCTCTTCTCTGCACTCTTTACAGAGTCTCAACATCTTTCTTATATTGTGGCGACCAAAACTGGATGCAATATGTGGCCAAAATAGGATGATTTGAGCCTGGTTGTTTGTGTCTTAAGTGAGAGCTCTAGGTTGATCCTACCAGTTACCATTCCCTAACCAATAACATTTGTCAAGTGGCTTTGAGGGACACTATAGGCAGCAGCACCCAAATAAATACATATACCTGACTACATATTTATTTATTTATTTATTTATTTATTTATTTATTTATTTATTTATTTATTTATTTATTATTGGGACTTATATGCCGCCCTATCTCCCAAAGGACTCAGGACGGCTAACAACAATAACATACAATAAATAAAGAAGTTAAGATAAAATTAAAATTAAAGGCCTCTGTACAATAAATTAAAATTAAAATTAAAATAAATTAAAAATTAGAGTTAAAAATTAAAAACATAATTAAAATCCCTGTCAGTCCAGGTCAGCCAGGTGGAAAAGGAGTGTTTTGAGGCCGCGGCGAAAGGACTGGAGATCTTGGGCCATCCGAAGCTCATGGGGGAGCTGGTTCCACAGGGCTGGTGCTCCCACAGAGAAGGCCCTCCCCCTGGGGGTCACCAGCCGACATTGTCTAGCTGACGGTACCCTGAGGAGGCCCTCTCTGTGTGAGCGTACTGGGCGATGGGAATTCGTTCCTGGCAGCAGATGGCCCTGCAAGTATCCCGGGCCTAAGCCATGTAGGGCTTTAAAGGTAAGTACTAGCACCTTAAATCTCACCCGGAGGGCAACCGGTAACTAATGCAGCTCACGCAGGAGGGGTGTAATATGGGAGTATCGGGGTGCTCCCATCACTACCCGTGCAGCCGCACTCTGCACCAGCTGAAGCCTCCGGGTGGTCTTTAAGGGCAGCCCCATGTAGAGAGCATTGCAGTAATCTATACGGGAGGTAACGAGTGCGTGGGTGACTGTGTGTAGGGCATCTCGGTCCAGAAAGGGGCGCAACTGGCGTACCAGGCGAATCTGGGCAAATGCCCCCAGATACAGTGACGTGCCTAATAATTGCCTTTATTCAGATCTTTATCCAGGAACATAGACAGTGGGTAAACCCATAATGTTTTCTCCATCCATTTATGAAGTATATATATGGCAGGTAAAAAAAAATTGAATCAAGCTTTGAAATAAGAACTGATTCCAGGGAATAGAAGAGAGAAAACTTTCAAAGGTGGCTTTCTTTCTCTCTCTCTCTCTCTTTTGGCAGTATAAATGTGGGGCTAGGGAAATAATTTTTGCAGCCTTATTTGAATGACTGCTCTGTCTATATGCCTAATTCTTTTTTACTTCTAGAAGCACATTTGACAAGGCATTAGTCAAGGAGGCTTTGACAAATATTGAGTTATGCTGTAGGTTAGACAAAGGTCCTCTGCAGTGAATTGCTATGAATCACCTTTTTAAGTAAGCAAATACAAAGTGTATCTATTTCTTTCTCCAAATAATAATATTCCTTTGCAGTTTTTCCCCCCAGTTCCTTATTGCCTGAGTCCAACTGGACTCTAAGCAGTTGATAACATGTGTAATAAAATACAACAGCAATAATAATTCACATGAACAATGTATAAATAATAAAACTAGTATGCACATACAATAGAAGGGTGTTGGAGCTGAACTAATTCTGAGATGGTAAATCTGTATTTGAAGATATATGAGCTCATGTATCAAATTAGAAACAGGGAAGTAGAAATGTTCTCAACGAATGAAGAAGCTGTTTTTTTGTTTGTAGATGGAGAGAGAGAGAGAGACAGAGAAACAGAGACAGAGAGACTGGGGAATTTTGGGAGTTGAAATCCACATGGCCTAAAGTGGCTGAGGAGGGCTTTTCAACCTTTTCACCCATTGTACCACTTTTAGGATATGGCAACATCCGAGTACCACCAGTCACCTAGCAAAAACTTGATGACCAAAAAAAAAAAGGAAAAAAGTGATAAAGTACAGGTAGTCCTCGACTTACAACAGTTCACTTAGTGACTGTTTGACATTACAATGGCACTGGAAAAAGTGCCCCCCCCAAGCCATAGCCAAGCAAGATGCCTGCCTGCCTGCCCGGCGGCGCTCTTCCTCCTGTCCTAGGTTTTCATTGTTGTAAGCATTTCTGTTGAGGATAGGCAGTGGGGGTGGGGTGGGGTATTTTTTATTCCCCCCCATCTGCTGGGTGGTTGCAGCAGGTTTTGGTCACTTCACATGATCCTGGGACACTGTGACCATCATAAATATGAATCAGTTGCCAAGCATCTGAATGTAAATCGCAAGACCCTGGAGATGCTGCAACATTCCAGCTGATCGGTACTTCTTCTGGGCTCAGCAGCCACGCTGGGATCAGCGCTGAGCTCCAGCTGGAGCCTGGCACTGAGTCTGGTGCATCCACCGAGGCCTGACAGCCCCAAAGAAGTGCCAATCAGCTGGAAAGCAGCACTGATCCTGGTGCTTCCGCTGAGCCCTGACAGCCCTGCAGCTCTAGCCATCTCTCACTCAGGCTTGTGCGGTGCTGCCACCGGTTCAGCTCATTCCCCTCCCCCGCTACCACTTTTCTAGGATGGTCATGTACCACCTGCCAGGTGCCAATGTACCACAGGTGGTACCCGTACCACTGTTTGAAAAGCCCTGCTTTATGTGATCAAAGCTGCTACTTCACTTACAAATAGGGGAAAAATCAGATTAAAATCTGAACATGTAATATTTTGATCCACAGCTCACTCTTTCTAAAATAAAACCGTTTTATTACTCAAAATGGATGTTTACTGGAGCAGCTCAGGAAAATAAGTTGAGACACTGAGGGTTTTTTTGGGGGGGGATTTATTGTGTTCTTAGTTTTATTGATAAGAGCCACCCCAGTTCTCTAAGATGGGCGACCATACAAATCTTTTAAATAAATAAATGGAAGGCTTATCCCTCAATTAAAAGTAGATAATCTTTTGGGAGGAGCCAGGGACTCTTTTGGGCTTGGAAAACAGTTGGTGCCAACCACTGACCAAACTGGCCATTATGGTCACAAAACAGAATGAGCTAATTGGAGGGGCCCTCGACAAAATGCATTGAAAGCATGCATTGAAATCTCCATCACTGAGGCACGATGTTTATTCAAGACTTTGGTGAGGTTGTTTCAGTGACCTTTCCAAGTGATCTGAGAAGGTGTACAAATTTATGATGATGCTTCCACTTTAACACTAAAGCAGTTATACAGTAGTTGGAAGTAGCAACTAACAGCAGCACGGTTACTGGTGGGACAATATTGGAAGAAGGATAGTTTGCCCACTGTAGAATAATGGGTGTTTAAAGTTTTGAATCTTGCAGAAATGTCTAAGATTTCTGCTTATTTGAAAGATCATTCACAGGAAAGATATATTTCAGTTTGGAGGACATGGATAAATTATATTCAGAACAAATATGGGACTAAAAAGTTCCATTTAGCTTATGAGTAGATCTTAGTGGTATATTGTTATTGGTACGTTGTTTGTAGTTATGTTAAAGGGGAGTTAAAGCACATTATGAATTTGGTTAATTGTATATTATGCATAATTTTTATTTAGAATATGATTATTATAACTATAATCCTGTATTTAGCTCTGGGAAGTGGGGGGGGAAGTGGGTGGGTTTGGGGTGGGAGGGATTTGGGGATATATTGTAAAATTTTGTTTTTGTAAATCTCTTTAATAAAAAAAAGGAAGTAGTTGTGATGTCTCCCTTGGACAACTCCTCTGACAACTCCTTCCTCAGAGGCTGGCTGGAGGGAGGATGACTTCATTCCTGGAATATCAGGGACTGGGTTAATTAACGACTCAGAACAGCCAGCCAAAAGAGATTTACCGGAAGCAGTTCGCATGGGCAAATGGTCAGTGAAGAGGAGGAGGAGGAGGAGGATGTGCCTTCTGTGATAGATCCGAGAGCACGCATGGCAGAGAAAAGTCAGGAACAGCGGAAATCTGCCAGATTACTCGGGAGAAGACCCTGCCCATCTTGATGGGCTGCACTGGAGAGCTATTGATCACTGCAGGCAGAGGGAGGCGTTGCTGGGAACAACGTGCTTGGTCTGTGGCTGTGTGTGTGTTCCTTGTGCTTCCAGCTTGACTTTGTGCCTTGGAGTTTCTGAACTTCTCTTGCCAAGTGAGCTCTTGAGCGTGTATTTCAGTTCGGCCTGGTGGAGTTACGTTTGGTTGGTGGATTTATTTGTTGGAGCAACTTTCCATTTGTTTTATGGACTATTGGTCATTGCTTTGTGGATTAACCTGGGCCTGGATTTATTTGGGACAGTTTTGAGGCTGGGTGAAGGGGATTACTGGGGAACAGTAATAAATTCTCCAAAACCACACTGTGTGTGTGTGTGTGTGTGTGTGTGTGTGTGTGTGTGTGTTAGAAAGAAAGTGATTGAGTGGGGTAGCACAGTAGTTGGCTTTGACTTAGAATATTAGAGACACTCAGAAATGAGGTTGTTTGCATAAAACCCACATTCAATAGCAATATAATCCCATGTAGATTCAATGTTAACAATGTCTTCATCTCTGTCTCTTATCTATCCATCCATCCGTCCATCATCTATCATCTATCTATATTTATCAATCTATTTATTCATCTGTCCATCTATTTATCCGTCCATCCAATCATCCATCCATCCCACCCACCCATCCACACATTCATCCATTCAGTTTGTCACCTTTCATCTTCAAAGTGTTATATAGGGACTTCCCTTTATTTGTACCCACACAAAAGCCAGCCTGAGAGGTAGGTTGGACTGTGAGAGGCTGGGTGAAGGGGATTACTGGGGAACAGTAATAAATTCTCCAAAACCACACTGTGTGTGTGTGTGTGTGTGTGTGTGTGTGTGTGTGTGTGTGTGTTAGAAAGAAAGTGAGTGAGTGGGGTAGCACAGTAGTTGGCTTTGACTTAGAATATTAGAGACGCTCAGAAATGAGGTTGTTTGCATAAAACCCACATTCAATAACAATATAATCCCATGTAGATTCAATGTTAACAATGTCTTCATCTCTGTCTCTTATCTATCCATCCATCCGTCCATCATCTATCATCTATCTATATTTATCAATCTATTTATTCATCTGTCCATCTATTTATCCGTCCATCCAATCATCCATCCATCCCACCCACCCATCCACACATTCATCCATTCAGTTTGTCACCTTTCATCTTCAAAGTGTTATATAGGGACTTCCCTTTATTTGTACCCACACAAAAGCCAGCCTGAGAGGTAGGTTGGACTGTGAGAGTCTGCACGACTAAGGGAGAACTTGAATCTAGTAGTTCAACAAATAGATAACTGGGATTGTCCAGAAAATCTGATGAAGTTATGACAGAACTTTTCAATCCTGGGAAAATTTATGTGTTCAGTTGTCTTTCAGGGTCAAAGCGTATTACATCTGTTCAAAATTGTTACTGATCCAATAGTTCCCTTGTAACTCAAGCTATGTTTTTGACTTTGACTTTCCATTCAATCACCAAGGCTGATGACTCCTGAGAAATATAATCTTGATTCAGTGTATCTGAAAAGTAGATTGTAGTTTTTCTTCATCTTCTAGAAAGAAAATAGAAAGTGTTGCAACCACTCTAGTTTGGCTTGATGATGCTATTGCAGTGCTCGTGTAATTCTGTGATATAATTGCACAATTCAGTTGGATTATTGATATGATCAGCAAAAGGAAAACATGTTTTTTAAAAAAAAAATGCACCAAAGCATACTGAAAAGCACAATCAAGAAAGTCAGAAAGATGAGGAATTATGGTTGGTCACAGAGTCAGCCAGATGTTTGGGCTGGATTTGACATTTATATCTACAGTATATATCAAGTCCTTTGCAAGGACCTGGGATAGGCAAATGGTGTTTGATGGTGTTAAAGTTATAATTATAAGGTGTGCCAAGTAAAGCTGCCTTTGTAATAGATTGTCCTTGTAAAGGAGGTAGGATATCCTGGTAGATGTTTTTGAAGTTTGATAGCCATGACCTGACTTATTCAGTATTGTTGACAGAGGAATCAGTGTAGTGGGAAACATTAGTGGTGATAATGAGTCTCCTTGAAAGATTCCTCTCTTGATTCTAATGTCTTCCAGTCTACCACCCTTGACCAGCAACTATGTCTTCCATTGTGCCATTTTTTTTTTGCACAAAGATTCTGTTGTTTCTTACTGGCTCCTCCTCCTAGGCCACAGGTCTGCAACCCGCAGCTCCGGAGCCGCATGCGGCTCTTTCAGCTGTCTCCTGCGGCTCCCGGTCCTCTGCCATGTGCAGTCCAAAAAAAAAAGTGGGACTAAAAAAGTTCAACCAATCAATTCAAATATGCAGGGTAGGTGCATATCTCGCCTTGGCTCCACTCTTCAGTCAAACCCTGTTCTGTGCATGCACACATGTACGCGCATGTGCACACATTTTTTGCGGCTCCCAGTTTTTCCTTTTGTGAGGGAACCGGTTCCGAGTGGCTCTTTCACTGTTTCAGGTTGCTGACCCCTGTCCTAGGCTCTTGATTATGCAGTCATGTGGTAGGGAGTCAAATGCCTTCTTTTAATCAATCCAAGTTACATTCAAGTTGGTCTTCCTTCTCTCACAATTTTCCAAAATCATCTTAACAGTTAGGACCTCAGTTTTTGTTTCTCTGCTGTTTGCTTTCTGCTCAGACAAAAAGATTATTCCAAACTCTTCTTTATACAGAGAATTTTCCAGAGTATTTAGGTTTTTGTGAGGAGCCGAAAGCGTCTATATTCACAAAAACAAAACAAACAAAAAACAAAAAAAAACCCACAATTTGGCAAACTATAACCAATAATTTTAATAGATGTTGACTGATTTCTCCCACATTTAAAATCTATTTCAATGCTTATTTTTTGGCTTCCATTATTTTTAGTTGAGATAAGTATACAATTATACCCAGTCAGTGACAGATTTCAGTTTATGATATATCAGTAGATTTGTTCATAGTTTAAGAAGTCTCCTCAACTAATTAGTCCTTGGAGAATGTCTGTATGGTTCTTGTAAAAGATGCTTCAGAAATTTCAGCAATTTGCATGGTATTAAATTGATTGAAGCAAAATTTGGTGCCATCTGTTCTTCTGGCCCATCTCGTTGGTGCTGAAAGCACAGCACCCAATCCTCAATTTAATCCAGCTTTTGGCATAATAGGTAACTAACTAAGTTAGTTAGTTAATACTGAGGATGTTACCTAGTTTGGGTAATGAAACATCTTCAAGAAAACAACCAAGCTCAGAGAGCACCAAGGACCCCTCATTTCAACCCTGAGCTACAAATATTCTCCTTCATTGGTACAAAGGTATTTAAACTAACTTAAACATAGTTAAACAAACTTTACTTCCTTCCTTTCAAATACACTGAGAAGACCTATATCAAAGAAGGGGATCTAATTTATATGACATATAATATTACAAAGAAGGCACATAATATGCATTTTACAAAAATAATATTCTTCCATTAAAAAGGAAAGTGGTTTGGTGCTGTAGTTAAAGACAGCAGCCTAGAAAATGGGAGACCATGAAGTCTTAAGTATGAACTAGATCAGAGGTGTCAAACTGCCAGCCCGCGGGCCAGATGCGTCATGGAGAAACTGCACCCACCCCATTGCCGGCAATGGCAAAAAAGTCGCGATACGTCGCGACACGCCATGTGACGTTGCAAGTTTGACACCTCTGAACTAGATGTAGGAAAAGGACAGGCAGAACCTGGGGACAGAGTCAAGAGAGTAATCAGCCTAGAATTGTTCTAGAGTATATTGAGGTAGCAAACATTTACATTTTTGAAGGCAATTTTAGAAGGCAATTATATAAGCAGTTACTTAGCAACAAGATTAAAGATCCTAAATGTGATGAGACCTCTATATTTTTAGTGACTAGACTAGACACCACAACAAGTTAGTTCATTTTATCTGTTATGGAAGGAGCTATTCTGATAAGTGTGCACTATGAATTTTACATGTCCTTCAAATGTCATGTCTCCTTGGTAACCTGGTGTTTCGTCTTAGATCAAGAATGTGGCTCTTTGGCTCTGTGTATCGCTGTTTATTGTATACTAAACATTTATGATTCTTTTGAAGCTAAAAGGTGGTTAAAAAGCAATTTTTCACATATGTCCAAGGATTTCCTCATTGATTGCATCTTGTTGCAAATGGATCTGACTCAAACACTAGAAATTTCTTCCACATTATTCACCAAATGCTGTTGCCCTCATCTCAGGAATTAAAAATGCATTTATGCATATACTCAGGATACCATGATGGAATGTAATCTGGAATCCTGCCTACCAATCTTGGAAATTTGGGTAGGCAGAAAGAGGGCTAAGACGGCCCTTCCCTAGCAGTTCAGAGTTCAGTTATGCAGATAGTTCAGTTAATAGTTCAGTTATGCAGATAGTTCATTTAATCTGGCAAGATTCTGTCTATAGTTGAAGAATAATAAAGTAACTCCACATGTCATTCTTGGTTCTTGAACCTGACATCAATCTTGCCAGATTTAAAACAATTATCAGCATAACTAGAGACAATCTGTGAACTCTTAGGAAGGAGACATCTTAACCCTCCTTCTGCCTAAAAAAATAGCATAAACAGACAACAGCAGAGAAAATAAATAGGGCTAAAACAATCTTATCACCAATCTTTCTGCCTGCCTGCCTGCCAGCTTATATCTATCTATCTATCTATCTATCTGTCTGTCTGTCTGTCTGTCTGTCTGTCTGTCTGTCTGCCTGCCTGCCTGCCTGCCTGCCTGCCTGCCTGCCTGCCTGCCTGCCTGCCTATCTATCTATCTATCTATCTATCTATCTATCTATCTATCTATCTATCTATCTATCTATCTATCTATCTATGTAGATCTTTGGTCATTCGGGTTTTTTCCCCACGTAGAATTGGAGGTATCAGGGCAATGTTTCGACGAAATCTCATCTGTCATCCTCAGGCTGGTGACTTCAGCTTCGTTCTTCTGGGAGAAGTGTGTGGTAGTGGCTGTTTTTTCCTCTTTTTTAAACTGCCAGAGGGGGTGTGTTCTGTGGGTGGAGGCTTGGCTGTGTTCTGATGGGGTGGAGGTGTGCTCTGATTGGGTGGGGGCTTAAGCTGTGTTCTGATTGGGTGGGAGTGTGTTTTGAATGGGGGCTGTGTTCTGATTGGGTGGGGATGTGTTTTGAGTGGATGGGCTGGTCTCAGCTGCCAGCCTTAGACCTGAACTGGTGAGATGTGCTGCTTTTGTTCAGCTCCGTGTTTGTGGTGGTGCCATGTTTTTATAGTGGGTGTCAGTTTGCTTATTGTGTGGTTTGGAGGGGTTTAAAGTGGCTAATGTTGCAGCTGTAGTTAGGTTTCTATTTTGTGGTTGTGTGTCGTCATCGTTGTGGGTTCGGATTTGCTTTTTGAATGGTTGAACACAGCCAAGCCTCCACCCACAGAACACACCCCCTCTGGCAGTTTAAAAAAGAGGAAAAAACCAGCCACTATCACACACTTCTCCCAGAAGAATGAAGCTGAAGTCACCAGCCTGAGGATGACGGATGAGATTTCGTCGAAACGTTGCCCTGATACCTCCAATTCTATGTGGGGAAAAACCCGAATGACCAAAGATCTACATACAAACACCCGCGAAAACCTCAGAAAACAACTATATATCATCTATCTATCTATCTATCTATCTATCTATCTATCTATCTATCTATCTATCTATCTAACTAACTCTGCTCTACTTGTCAAAAGATTAAATATTTTCTTAAGAAGTTATGTTTATCCAGATCAATCTGTTTCTAAAAGAAAAGGAACAAGAGACTCAATTAGCAAAGTATAATACATTATGCTATATATACAGTAAAATTACACTACCATTGCAATCACTATGTGTTTTAAAACCAGAGTTTGACAGAGTAGGGAGTAAATCTCTTTTTTAAATTAGTCTTACTGGAAATGGAGGTTGGCAGTAAGTTCATTTCTATCCATTATAGTCACCTGCAGAAGCAGTAATTAAAATCAATGGATCAGATATGGAATCTCTTCATATGAATAGGCCATCAAATAAATATCCCCAACCTCACCTAGCTTGTTCCATTTCATTGCTGAAGAATTAATCATGAGTATTGGGAGAAAAAAAACAATATTCCTAGCCTTAATAAAAAAATTAGAATGTTATATTTTTATCTTTTTTCAGGCAACGTTTTTCTTAGGAATTGAAGGACATGTCTTGACTGTGTAACATAAATTATGAAAACAAAATATTTTGTTGGCATTATATATATATATATATATATATATATATATATATATATATATATATATATATATATATATATATATATATATATATATATATATATATTGTTGTTCTTAGCTGCGAAGTCGTGTCCGACTCATCGCGACCCTATGGACAATATTCCTCCAGGCCTTTCTGTCCTCTATCATCTTCTGGAGTCCATTTAAGCTCACGCTTATTGCTTCAGTGACTCCATCCAGCCACCTCATTCTCTGTTGTCCCCTTCTTCTATTGTCCTCAACCTTTCCCAGCATTAGGCTCTTCTCCAGTGAGTCCTTCCTTCTCATTAGGTGGCCAAAGCATTTGAGTTTTAGCTTCAGGATCTGGCCTTCTAAAGAGCAGTCAGGGTTGATCTCCTCTAGGACTGACCGGTTTGATCGCCTTGCAGTCCAAGGGACTCGCAGGAGTCTTCTCCAGCACCATAGTTCAAAGGCTTCAATTCTTTGGCACTCAGCCTTTTTTATGTTCCAGCTTTCACTGCCATACATTGCAACTGGGAAGACCATAGCCTTGACTATACGCACTTTTGTTGACAGGGTGATTTCTCTGCTTTTTAGTGTGCTGTCTAGATTTGCCATTGATTTCCTCCCCAGGAGCAAGCGTCTTTTAATTTCTTGGCTACAGTCCCCATCTGCAGTGATCTTGGAGCCCAGGAAAATAAAATCTGTCACGACCTCCATTTCTTCCCCATCTATTTGCCAGGAATAGAGAGGGCCGGATGCCATGATCTTGGTTTTCTTAATGTTAAGTTTCAACCCAACTTTTGCACTCTCCTTCTTCACCCACAACAAGAGGCTCTTTAGTTCTTCTTCACTTTCTACCAGTAGAGTGGTATCATCTGCATATCTTAGGTTGTTGATATTTCTTCCAGCAATCTTAATTCCAACTTTTGATTCCTCTAACCCTGCCTTTCTCACGATGTGCTCTGCATATAAGTTAAATAGTCAGGGTGAGAGTATACAGCCTTGCCGGACTCCTTTCCCAATTTTGAACCAATCAGTGGTTCCGTGTCCAGTTCTCACTGTTGCTTCTTGGCCCACATATAGGTTTCTTAACAGACAAATAAGATGGTCTGGTACACCCATCTCTTTAAGAACTTGCCACAGTTTGTTATGATCCACACAATCAAAGGCTTTAGCATAGTCAATGAAGCAGAAGTAGATGTTTTTTCTGGAACTCCCTAGCTTTCTCCATGATCCAACATATGTTGGCAATTTGATCTCTAGTTCCTCTGCCTCTTCGAAATCCTGCCTGTACTTCTGGTAGTTCTCGGTCCACATACTGCTGGAGTCTAGCTTGTAGGATTTTAAGCATAACTTTACTAGCATGAGAAATGAGTGCAATGGTGCGATAGTTTGAACATTCTTTGGCACTGCCTTTCTTTGGAATTGGAATGTAAACTGATCTTTTCCAATCCTGTGGCCACTGTTGAGTTTTCCAAATTTGCTGGCAAATTGAGTGTAGCACTTTTACTGCATCATCTTTTAAGATTTTGAATAGCTCAGCTGGAATACTGTCACCTCCACTAGCTTTGTTGTTGCTCAGCTTTTCTAAGGCCCACTTCACTTCACATTCTAGGATGTCTGGCTCGAGGTCAGTGACCACCTCATTGTGATTATCAGGGACATTAAGCTCATTCTGGTATAGTTCTTCTGTGTAATTTTGCCACCTCTTCTTAATCTTTTCTGCCTCTGTTAGGTCCCTGCCATTTTGGTCCTTTATCATGCCCATTTTTGCATAAAACATTCCCTTTATCTCTCCAATTTTCTTGAAAAGATCTCTGGTCCTCCCTATTCTGTTGTTTTTTTCTATTTCTTTGCACTGTTCATTTAAGAAGGCCTTAACCATTAGATTCAAACTGGGTCTGCATTGAAGTCAGGCTTCCGACTTCAAGAAATACATGCAGATTTATTTATTCTTTTTCACCCTTACATAGAATTTTGCCAAACTAAAGGAAACTACCACTCACATAAAGCATATGCTCTGAGAACCATTAGGGAGGAGCTATCCTCACCCTTTTTCCGTCACACAAACTATCTGCACTAAGTTACCTGTTGGTCTTGTAGAATTCACTCCCTCCCTCCTGTGAATCTGAATATTCCATTATATCCAGTTGGCAGCATATAATTAATACATAAATCCAGCTCATATAATAACAATAATTACCAATAGATTAAGAGCCAAAGAAACTGGCAGAAGAGAATTGGCCTTAGCTGAAAGATTAACATAAAATATCTTTGACAACTAATGGAGGACAAATTCAGTTAAACCTGATCACTTGTACATTACATCTATTGTAAAATTTATTCATTGCAGTTTTGATGCAATAAATGCCAACCCAAGGGAACCTAGGGTGGAGAAAATTATTCTTGAAAAATGGGTTAGCAACAGAAAATTCTTCTAGATAGGAACATAGTTCCTAATTTTTATCCCTATTGCTTCAAATAGGGTAGGAACACAGAAAAGTAGGCTGCACAGACGGTTGGATGTGAGACGGTTATATAATCTGCTTGATTTATAGTAAAACGAATTTCATCAATTTACTATTAGTTCTTTATAAAAAGCATGATAAGTTCTCTTTAAAATTTTAAAAACTTTGGAGGGATGAACAGAATTAGTCTCATTGGGCTAGTTTGTGGTACAGAATTTCTTTTCAGCAATCTATCTAGAATGAAATAACCATAAGACTAATTCCAAAAATATACTCTGCTAAGGTTGCACTTCAAAAAAAATTAAAAGCTCTTCTAAAGTGAGTTGAAGGAGGTGTACCCAGTTTGATCCTTGTTATCACTTTGGTGATGTCAGGTACGAAGAATCACACATTAAATTCAAGCTAAATTGATGTATTGTTCATGCCTATACACAAGAATCTAGTCAACTTACCATCAGTACTAAATTGGCACTAGATGAATTAGTGGAATTCAAAAAGGACTGGTTATGGATCACCTGCGACAATGCAACAACTCTAGGCTGATTCCTCTCTTGACCATGCTCAACCTTTCCTTCTTCTACAGGTGGCAATATTTTGGGAAATCATACAATTGTTCATAGTGAATTCTGAGATGGTTTACTGACTGTAGCTCCTCATGCATATAATTTTATCCAGCACAATAACTTGATTCAGTTTTACTAATTTATTATTGCAATGCAAGAGAAAATTAAAGCAAATCTTTAAAGTATATCTTTTGTTAGATCAATGCTATTTAAGGAAAATGGCCTTGACCGAAAAAAATAACATAAAACAGCTTTGACAAACTAATGAGGGACAAATTCAGTTCAATTTGATCATTGTGCGTTAGCTACAATAGTATTTATTAATTGCACAGGGTTTGAGGCAACAAAGTTCAAGAGAGCTAAATAGTTTAAGAATGTACACACTAGTTGTTGTTGGCATGTCTCCAATTCAGTAAAGATCTGAGAAAAAGGTGTGAGTCATATCATATTAAATCAAATGAAATTATATCTTATTGCTGTCACAGACCAGCATAAAAATAGTACAGATAGTCTCCATTTAGCCACTGCCTCAGATACCGATTGTTTGCAATTATAGTGGTGATGAAAAAGTAATTTTGTGACAATGCCTGCATTTATCACAACAAAAGTCTTCAGTATGTAACTGATTACCGGCTGAACTCAGTGGAGCTCTGCTCTACGCGGCGCCGACCAGCTGATCGTCGGTGCCGCGGGAGTCTTGAGAGCTTGGTGAAGCTTAGCGAAGCCCGTTGGAGCTGGGCGGAAAATCTCGGAGGCCTGCGCTCTGCCGACCAGCTGACTGTCAGCGCTGTTATGGTGCTGTGGGGGGCCTGGTGGAGCCTGCAGAGCCTGGCGGCGCCTCCGGAACTTGCGGAGCCCGAGACAACTTTGTGGAGCTTGGCAGCGTTTGGGAGAGCCTTCCAGCTGCTTGGAGGAGCTGCGTGCTGGCTGATTGATGGTCAACACTATGAATCGCGGCTTGGAGCAGGGTCAGCGTTGAAGTGCTGGAGTGGTGGAGATGTCCTCTGGTTGGCATCTGAGATGGCTGGTGGCGAGGGGAGTTGGAGTACCGCGGCCTCTCTAGTATGGTGACCTTGGCCTGGTGGTGGAATGCAGACGCTGATGCCTCGGACGTTTGTGAGGCACAACTTAACTTCTGTGCCACCAGAAATTGACTAGACCATGTTTTGTGGCTCTGTTGAAATACTGATTTATCTCGCTGACTCTTTTGCCCTAACTCCCCCCCTTTCTCCTCTCCCCTATGGTATTGGAAGGCCTGGGTTACAACCACTGTGGGAGAGTGGTTGAGATTTTCCAGCTGCTACCTCCTAGAGGTGAGAGCTCTAGGCGGTATTGCCTTCCCCGGTTGTATGTTCCAGGCTGCTCCCCAGTTCTGACCGTCGTGAGAGGGCGGGAATCGATCTGTTCCGGGGTTACCCAGCTCTAGTGGCAGTGGAGCTGGGTTTGCACTCTGGACATTCTCCTTCTGTCTTGAGATCCTCCCGTTTCGATCTGGGTTTGCCTTTTTTGCCGGATTTGTCTAACAACTACGATGCGTCTTACTTACCCGAGCATGGTTTTGTTCGTCCTCAGGGGGGCCCCCCATCCTGGGTGCAACCTGCCTCACTCTTCACGCTTCCTCTTGATGAAGGGCCCGATTGCTGGGACCCTGAGAGATGGTTGGGCAGGGGCAGGGGCCTCTGGTATAAATTTAATAAGAGGCCCCTGGTTACTTTTTTAATCAAATTTTTTGTGGGGTTAGGGAGGGGGGAGGGTCGTGGTTGGTTGGAAATGGGGGGTAATCCACCAACCGTTGTTCAGGCCAGGTCCGGGACAGATCGCGGGGGGGAGGAGCCGGGGTCTGTTGCCTCCGGAGCTCGGGAGCGGGTCGTGGGACTACCTATTCCCACGACATTAGGGAATGGCAGCAGGTGTATGAACAGAGGGCCGTATCGATATCTGGGAGGGCATCCCCACTATCTACAAGCAGTGAGACGCTCCGACCCTCTGCCTTCACCCCAAGGCCCCGGGAGCGAGGATGTGCAGCCACCTGAGCTCTGGCTGGTGTACCTGAATGCCAGGTCCATCATTAATAAGGCTCCTCTCGTCCGGGATCTGGTTGAGGGTGAGCATGCAGACCTGGCTTGCATCACGGAGACCTGTTTGGGCCCAGAGGGTGGTATCCCCCTGGTTGATCTTTGCCCACCAGGCTTCCGGGTGCTATACCGGCCTCGGACTCAGAGTAGGGGTGGGGGAGTGGCTGTGGTTATGAGGGAGACCCTATGTCCGCAGGAGGCCACCGTTCTTCAGATAGTTGGGTGTGAATCTCTCTTACTGAGGTGTGGTCCTAGGGCGCAGTTGGGCTTGCTGCTGGTGTACCTTTCATCTAGTCGCGCAGCAGCAGCCCTGCCTGAGCTTCTCAATATCCTCTCGGGGCTGGTGATTGAGTTCCCCAAACTCATGGTTTTGGGTGACTTCAATCTACCATCCCTGGGAGGATCATCTGAGTTAGCTCGGGAGTTCATGGCTTCTATGATGGCCATGGACCTGACGCAAGTAATTCATGGACCGAATCATGTGGGAGGCCACACCCTGGATTTGGTTTTTCTATCTGGACGGTGGTTAGATGATCTTGGTGGGGGCTCCCCAATTGTTATGCCCCTGTCATGGACCGATCATCATCTCCTGTGGCTGGTCTTCCGTTTTGCAACTCCCCACCATGGGTGTGTTGAGCCAACTAGAAGGTTCCGCCCCAGGCGCTTAATGGACCCTGAAAGGTTCCAGGCAGCGCTGGGGTCCCCACCTGCCTCCTTTGCTCACAGCTCGGCAGATGCCTTAGTGGAAGCCTGGGAAAGGGCAGCCACGGAGGCACCTGACCGAGTTGTACCCTTGTGGCCCCTGACCCGGTGCAGATCCCAGCGGGCTCCATGGTTTTCCGCGGAGCTCCGGGAGATCAAGTGTCAGAGACGGGGCCTAGAGAGCCGTTGGAGGTCCAGCCGATCCGAATCCGACTGATTGCAACTAAGAACCTGTATTAGGTCTTATCTCGCAGCGATGAGGGTGGCGAGGTCTAACCACTTTGCTACCCTTATTGTGTCCACAGATAATCGCCCGGCCACCCTGTTTAGGGTGACCCGCTCCCTCCTTAATCAGGAGGTGAGGGAGGAACCCTTGCAGGGTCGTGCCGAGGAGTTTAGTCAACATCTGTCGGACAAAATCGCTCAGATTCAGACCGGTTTGGACTCTGACTGGGCAGAGTCTGACGATTGGGACACGGGTGGTCTTGTCGATGTTATCTGGGATGAGTTCGATCCTGTGACACCGGAGGAAGTGGACAGGATTATGGGGAGGCTGAGCTCCACCACATGTTTATTGGATCCGTGCCTTTCCTGGCTGGTTTATGCGGCCCGGGAGGGGACACGAGGCTGGTTCCAGGCGGTTATATCTGCATCTTTGAGTGAGGGTAGTTTCCCCGCCACCTTGAAGGAGGCGGTGGTGAGACCTCTCCTCAAGAAGCCTGCCTTGGACCCAGCTGTGTTAAATAACTTTCATCCAGTCTCCAACCTTCGCTTTCTTGCGAAGGTTGTTGAGAGCATGGTGGCGCATCAGCTCCCTCTGGTTCTGGATGAAGCGGATTATCTAGACCCGTACCAATCGGGCTTCAGGCCCGGGTACAGCACGGAGATGGCATTGGTCGCTCTGGTGAATGATCTCTGGAGGGCTCGGGACAGGGGATATTCCTCTGTCCTAGTCCTATTAGACCTCTCAGCGTCTTTCAATACCATCGACCATGGTATCTTGCTGCGGCGTCTCAGGGGATTGGGAGTGGGAGGCACGGTTTTTCAGTGGTTCTCCTCCTATCTCCTGGGATGTTCGCAGTCGGTGTTGGCAGGGGGGCAGAGGTCGACCTTGAGGCCTCTCGCTTGTGGAGTCCCTCAGGGGTCGGTCGTCTCGCCTCTCCTGTTCAACATCTACATGAAACCGCTGGGTGAGATCATTCATGGTTTCGGAGTTGTGTATCATCAGTATGCTGATGATACCTAGCTTTTTATTTCGACCCCAAACCACCCCAGTGATGCCCTCAACATGATGTCCCGTTGCCTGGAAGCGGTTCGGGTCTGGATGGGGAGGAACAGGCTTCGTCTCAATCCTGCCAAGATTTAAGATTTAAGATTTATTGAGATTTTTATACCGCCCTTCTCCCAAAGGGACTCAGGGCGGTTCACAGGGCATAAATATAAACAACAGTACAAACATTAAAAGATAATTAAATTAATGCCCAAGTTAAAACCCGAATAATAAAACAAACCTATAAAAAACCCAAGTACCCCCATCAGGCCAGACCCGCTAGTTCAAATAAATGGGTCTTCAACCCGCGACGGAAGGATCGGAGGTCTGATGCCATCCGGAGCTCAACCGGCAGTTGATTCCATAACGCCGGAGCACCCACAGAGAAGGCCCTCCCCCTGGGGGCCACCAGTCGACATTCCCTGACAGGAGGCACCCTGAGGAGGCCCTCTCTGTGGGCGCGCACAGGGCGGAGGGGAGTCGACGCCGGCAGCAGGTGGTCCTCGAGGTATCGCGGACCCATGCCATGTAGGGACTTAAAGATCATAACCAAAACCTTGAACCTTACCCGGAAGACAACTGGTAACCAATGCAGCTCACGGAGCAAAGGTGTAACATGGGAGTACCGGGAAACTCCCAAGACAACTCTCGCGGCCGCATTCTGTACCAGTTGGAGCCTCCGAGTAGTCTTCAAGGGAAGTCCCATGTAGAGAGCGTTACAGTAGTCTAGGCGAGAGGTCACGAGCGCATGAGTGACCGTACACAAGGCCTCCCGGTCCAGATAGGGCCGCAACTGGCGCACCAGGCGAACCTGGGCAAAAGCCCCCCTAGTCACGGCCACTATGTGATCCTCCAAAGTGAGTCGTGAATCTAGGAGGACTCCCAAGTTGCGAGCCCTATCCACAGGGGGTAAAAGCTCACCCCCCATAGAAAGAGGTGGAACATCCCAGGTGTCTCGGGAAGCCGGAATGTACAGCCACTCAGTCTTGTCAGGGTTGAGTTGAAGTCTGTTCCTCCCCATCCAGACCCGAACCGCCTCCAGGCAACGGGACATCACAGCGAGGGCATCACTGGGGTGGTTTGGGGTCGAAATAAAAAGTTGGGTATCATCAGCATATTGATGATACCCAACTCCAAAACCACGAATGATCTCACCCAGCGGTTTCATATAGATGTTGAACAGGAGAGGCGAGAGGACCGACCCCTGAGGAACTCCACAAGCGAGAGTCCTAGGGGTCGACCTCTGCCCCCCTGCCAACACCGACTGCGAGCGTCCCAGGAGATAGGAGGAGAACCACTGAAAAACCGTGCCTCCCACTCCCAATCCCCTGAGACGCTGCAGCAGGATACCATGGTCGATGGTATCGAAAGCCGCCGAGAGGTCTAATAGGACTAGGACAGAGGAATACCCCCTATCCCGAGCCCTCCAGAGATCATTCACCAGAGCGACCAATGCCGTCTCCGTGCTGTGCCCGGGCCTGAAACCCGATTGGTAAGGGTCCAGATAATCCGCTTCATCCAGGACCAGAGGGAGCTGATGCGCCACCACACTCTCAACAACCTTCGCAAGAAAGCGGAGGTTGGAGACTGGACGAAAGTTGTTCAATACAGCTGGGTCCAAGGCAGGCTTCTTGAGGAGAGGTCTCACCACCGCCTCCTTCAAGATGGTGGGGAAACAACCCTCACTCAAAGAAGCAGATATAACCGCCTGGAGCCAGCCTCGTGTCCTCTCCCTAGCTGCATAAACCAGCCAAGAAGGGCACGGGTCCAATAAACATGTGGTGGAACTCAGCTTCCCCATAATCCTGTCCACTTCATCAGGGGTCACAGAATCAAACTCCTCCCAGATAACATTGACAAGACCGCCCGTGTCCTGATCGTCAGACTCTGCCCAGCTGGAGTCCAAACCGGTCCGAATCCGAGCGATTTTATCCAACAGATGTTGACCAAACTCCTCGGCACGACCCTGCAAGGGATCCTCCCTCACCTCCTGATTAAGAAGGGAGCGAGTCACCCTAAACAAGGCGGCCGGGCGATTATCTGCGGACGCGATGAGGGTGGAGAAGTAATTACACCTCGCCTCCCTCATCGCAGCGAGATAAGACCTAATGTAGGTTCTTAACCGCAATCGGTCGGGTTCAGATCGGCTGGACCTCCAGCAGCTCTCTAGGCCCCGTTTCCGACGCTTCATCTCCCGGAGCTCCGCGGAGAACCATGGAGCTCGCTGGGATCTGCGCCGGGTCAGGGGCCGCAAGGGTACAACCCGGTCGAGTGCCTCAGTGGCTGCCCTTTCCCAGGCTTCCACTAAGGCATCCGCCGAGCTGTGAGCAATGGAGGCAGGTGGAGACCCCAGCGCCGCTTGGAATCTCTCAGGATCCATAAGGCGTCTGGGGCGGTACCATCTAGTTGGCTCCGTACCTCCACGGCGGGGGGTGGCAAAATGGAAGACCAGCCGCAGGAGGTGATGATCGGTCCATGACAGGGGCATAATAAATGGAAAGCCCCCACCAAGATCATCCAACCACCGTCCAGATAAGAAAATCAGGTCAAGGGTGTGGCCTCCCTCATGAGTTGGCTCAGAAATTACCTGCGTCAGGTCCATGGCCGTCATGGAAGCCATGAACTCCCGAGCAAGCTCAGATGAACCTCCCAGGGATGGTAGGTTGACGTCTCCCAAAACTATAAGTTTGGGGAACTCAACCACCAACCCTGAGAGGACATCGAGCAGCTCGGGCAGGGCTGCCGCTACGCGACTAGGTGAAATGTACACGAGCAGCAAGCCCAACTGCGCCCCAGAGCCAAATCTCATGAAGAGAGACTCACACCCGACTATCTGAGGAACGGTGGTCTCCCGCGGACATAAGGTCTCCCTAACAATCACCGCCACACCCCCACCCCTACCCTGAGCTCGAGGCTGGTGTAGCACCCGGAAGCCTGGTGGGCAAAGATCAACCAAAGGGACCCCACCCTCTGGGCCCAACCAAGTCTCCGTGATGCAAGCCAGGTCCGCATGCTCACCCTCAACTAAATCCCTAATAAGGGGAGCCTTGTTGACCACGGACCTGGCATTCAAGTACACCAGCCGGAGCTCAGGAGGCTGCACATCATCGCTCCCGGAACCTCGGGAAAGAAGCAGAGGGTCGGAGCGCCCCACCGCTTGCAAATAGCGGAGACGGCGCTCCCGGTAACGATATGGCCCCCTGTCTATCCGCCTGCTGCCATTCCCCGTCGTGGGAATTGGTAATCCCACGACCCGCTCATGAGCCCCGGAGACAACGACCCCTCGTTCTCCCCCCGCGCGGTCAGACCCAAGTCTGGCCTGAACTATGGTTGATTGGCCGCCCCCCAAAGCCAGACAACCCTTATCTCCCACCCCCCTCCCCAACCCCGTAAAAGATTTTGATAAAAACAAAATCAGGGGCCTCTTATTACATTTATGTTGACGGCCCCTACCCCTGCCCAGCCATCTCTCAGAGACCCAAAACTCGGGCCCTTCGTCGAGGTTAGAATTTAAAGAGGCGGGTCGCACCCAGGCGAGGGGGGCACCCCTGAGGGCGAGCAAGTCCGTGCTAGTATATTGTCGCATGTTAGTCCAGCAAGTCCAGAATAGGTAGTCCTGGAGATGATCAAGTCCATAGGAGGGTCGAAGGCCGGAAAAGAAAATATCTGGATCCACACCCAGCTGCACTGCCACTTAGCTGGGTGCCCCAGTAAACAGGTCACCCCCGCCCTCTCACGGCAAGTTGCAACTCTGTACCTGGGGATGGTCAAAGATATACTCTGGGTAGGCAAGCCCCATAGAGCTCCCACCTCTATGGGGCTGCAGATGTAAAAGTCAGCCACTCTCCCACCATGGCTGATACCCAGGACCGACCAAATCCAAAGGGGAGAGGGGGAGGCAGACAAAATTATATATTCAGGCAGAAGAGTAGACGGGCCAAAATGGGCGAAATGGTCTAAAAGCGTCACCGCCGTTAGAACGGTCCAAAGGTGGTATAAAGACCGCCTGTTGCTCCATTGAAGCGGTCCAAAGACGCCGTTGCCAACACTGAGCGTTGCCAAGACTGAGTGGCTGTGCATACCGGCATCTCGGGTCAACCAGACTATTCCATCTCTAACGATGGGGCGTGACGTGTTACCCCCCATTGATAGGGCTCACAACTTGGGCGTCCTCCTGGATTCGCAGCTCACTTTTGAAGACCATATAGGAGCTGTGACCAGGGGGGGCCCTCACCCAGGTTCACCTGGTCCGCCAGTTGCGGCCCTATTTAGACCGGGATGCCTTGTGTACGGTCACTCATGTGCTCGTGACCTCTCATCTGGACTATTGCAATGCTCTCTACATGGGGCTGCCCTTGAGGACCACTCTGAGGCTCCAACTGGTACAGAATGCAGCCGCGAGAGTTGTGCTGGGAGTTTCCCGATACTCCCATGTTACACCTCTGCTCCGCGAGCTGCATTGGCTTCCAGTTGTCTTCCAGGTGAGGTTCAAGGTGCTGGTATTGACCTACAAAGCCCTACATGGCATGGGTCCGGAATACCTTGGGGAGCACCTGCAGCCGGCATCAACTTCCCTCCGCCCAGTTCGCTCCCACAGAGAGGGCCTCCTCAGGGTGCCACCGGTCAAAGAATGCCAACTGGTGGCCCCCAGGGGGAGGGCGTTTTCTGTGGGCGCGCCAGATTTATGGAACTGTCTTCCGGTTGAGCTCCGAATGGCGCCCGACCTGCGCTCCTTCCGGCACGATCTAAAGACTTATCTCTTCGAACAAGCTGGCCTGGCCTGATGGGATGGGGTTGGGTTTTATTACTTTTAATGTGTTTTAACCTATTGTAAGAGTTGTGGGCATTTTGTTTAATCTCTTTTAATTTTTGTATTTTGTCTTTTAACATGTACTGCCCTGTTCACCGCCCTGAGTCCTTCAGGAGAAGGGCGGTATACAAATAAAATTAATAATAATAATAATAATTACGGTCTGGTCAGTTTCAGGTAGCAGCTGTTAGCATGCCCCAGAATTCTTAAAGAACTAATTAAGGTCACAGAGCAGAACCTATTAATTTGTAATTAGAGCTTTTGGGGAGCAGAGTGTGCCTGGAGAAAAACAATTTATGAACAGAGTGCTTATTAAAACCATCTCTGCCCTATGAGAGAAAGAAAAAAAAGTTCAGACATAGGACATTGAATATCTAAATGTTACCACAGCGACCAGTGATTTTCACAGGATGCACCATGGACAGCAGAAGAGACATGCAGGTCAAAATAAGCAAGATAGTGGAGAGAGAATATTAGCTGCTTTGAATGAATTCAAGTAGCTAGGGTCAGACAGATAACATCTAAAGATGCTCAAGGAATTGATGGATGAGATCTCAGAACCACCATGTTTAATCTCTGAGAGCTCCTGAGTGTCAGAATATTGGACAAGAGCTGACAAGAGCTGATTTTCTTCCCATCTTTTAAAAAAAGGAGAAAAAGTGGACCCAGCTTGACATAGATACTTGAGAAGTCCACAAGCACTTAGGAAGAAACAAGGTGATTATTAGAAGTGAACATGAATTTGTTAAAAATAGATTGTGCCAGAAGAATCTTTTTGCTTTTTTGACAAAGTAACTAGACAAAAAAAATGTGGAGGTAGTGTGGCTACATTTCTGTAAGGCATTTGATAAAGTTGACTATAGTCTCTTTCTTGATACAAGAGAACAGTGTGGTTTGGATGGCCTTTGAATTATGGTGCTGGAGAAGACTCCTGCAAGTCCCTTGGATTGCAAGGCGATCAAACCAGTCAGTCCTAGAGGAGATCAACCCTGACTGCTCTTTAGAAGGCCAGATCCTGAAGCTAAAACTCAAATACTTTGGCCACCTAATGAGAAGGAAGGACTCACTGGAGAAGAGCCTAATGCTGGGAAAAATTGAGGGCAATAGAAGAAGGGGACGACAGAGAATGAGGTGGCTGGATGGAGTCACTGAAGCAGTAGGCGTGAGCTTAAATGGACTCCAGAAGATGGTAGAGGACAGGAAGGCCTGGAGGAACGTTGTTCATAGAGTTGCAATAGGTCAGACATGACTTCGCAGATAACAACAACAACAACGTCAACTGGATCTTAACTTGATTGAATAATAGTGCCCCGTGCATAGTCTACACTGATCTATGTGCACAGCTAGTCCTTGACTTACAGCCATTCGTTTAGTGACCATTCAAGTTACAAGGGCATTGAAAAAAGTAACTTATGAATATTTTTCACATTTATGACCGTTGCTACATGCCCGTGATCACGGGATCAAAATTCGGATACTTGGGGGCCCAAAATATCCAGGAAGTTATTACAATGGACACGTGGGAAAAGATTTGGGTGAGGAACGTAAAATTTACACAAGCTCAAAATTTAAGAGAGAATTTTTACAAAATGTTTTATAGATGGCATTTAGATCCCAAAAAGCTTGCAAGTATGTATCCGAATTATCAGCCTAAATGTTGGAGGTGCGGTGATGAAGATGCAACATATTTTCACATATGGTGGACTTGTAAAAAGGTTAAGGCTTTTTGGATAAAAGTCTGGTGGAATATGCAGAAGATTTTTAAACAGAGGTTAAAGTTTTGTCCGCAATTTTTTTTGTTGGGAATAATTACAGATGCCACAGTTGTGGACACCAAGTTGATGTTGAATTTAATTACGGCGGCAAGACTCTTGATAGGCCAATACTGGAAGAAAGAGGAACTGCCGACCATAGAGGAGTGGACTTTAAAGGTTTCCGACCTGGCAGAGATGGCGAAGATTTCGGCCTATTTGAAAGATCATTCGCAAGAACGCTATATTATGGAATGGAGAAAATGGATTGATTTTATCCAGAACAAGTATAGGGTTAAGAAGTTTTATGTAGCATTTGAATAAGTCTTCTTTCGTGTTTTTTTTCTTTATTATCTTAATTTTTTTTATATATATATTCAATATTATTATTACCGTATATACTTGAGTATAAGCCGAATTTTTCAGCCCACTTTTTGGGCTGAAAAATTCCACTTCGGCTTATACTCCAGTCAACAAAAAAAACTTACCGAGGACTTGTGCGCGGCCGAGGCTTTGGTGCTTCCGGGATCGCCCGCACCTCTCCCAAGCCACCGCCGTCCGAGACCTGCCGAAGTTTGGGGAGGTTTGGGGAGGTGCGCGCGCACCTCCCCAAACTCCGCGCCTTGCCTGCCTGCTTCTTTCCGCAGCGGAAAGAAGCAGGCAGGCAGGGCGCGGAGGAACGGAGACTTGCCGACGTTTGGGGAGGTTTGGGCGCCTCCCCAAACCTCGGCAGGTCTCCGTTCCTCCGCGCAGACCTGCCGACGTTTGGGGAGGTTTGGGCGCCTCCCCAAACCTCCCCAAACGTCGGCAGGTCTCCGTTCCTCCTGCCGACCTTTGGGGAGGTTTGGGCGCCTCCCCAAACCTCCCCAAACCTCGGCAGGTCTCCGTTCCTCCTGCCGACCTTTGGGGAGGTTTGGGCGCCTCCCCAAACCTCGGCAGGTCTCCGTTCCTCCTGCCGACCTTTGGGGAGGTTTGGGCGCCTCCCCAAACCTCGGCAGGTCTCCGTTCCTCCTGCCGACCTTTGGGGAGGTTTGGGCGCCTCCCCAAACCTCGGCAGGTCTCCGTTCCTCCTGCCGACCTTTGGGGAGGTTTGGGCGCCTCCCCAAACCTCCCCAGGTCTCCGTTCCTCCTGCCGACCTTTGGGGAGGTTTGGGCGCCTCCCCAAACCTCGGCAGGTCTCCGTTCCTCCTGCCGACCTTTGGGGAGGTTTGGGCGCCTCCCCAAACCTCGGCAGGTCTCCGTTCCTGTTTGGGGAGGTTTGGGCGCCTCCCCAAACCTCCCCAAACCTCGGCAGGTCTCCGTTCCTCCGCGCAGACCTGCCGACCTTTGGGGAGGTTTGGGCGCCTCCCCAAACGTCCCCAAACCTCGGCAGGTCTCCGTTCCTGTTTGGGGAGGTTTGGGCGCCTCCCCAAACCTCCCCAAACCTCGGCAGGTCTCCGTTCCTCCGCGCAGACCTGCCGACCTTTGGGGAGGTTTGGGCGCCTCCCCAAACGTCCCCAAACCTCGGCAGGTCTCCGTTCCTGTTTGGGGAGGTTTGGGCGCCTCCCCAAACCTCCCCAAACCTCGGCAGGTCTCCGTTCCTCCGCGCAGACCTGCCGACCTTTGGGGAGGTTTGGGCGCCTCCCCAAACCTCGGCAGGTCTCCGTTCCTGTTTGGGGAGGTTTGGGCGCCTCCCCAAACCTCGGCAGGTCTCCGTTCCTCCGCGCAGACCTGCCGACCTTTGGGGAGGTTTGGGCGCCTCCCCAAACGTCCCCAAACCTCGGCAGGTCTCCGTTCCTGTTTGGGGAGGTTTGGGCGCCTCCCCAAACCTCCCCAAACCTCGGCAGGTCTCCGTTCCTCCGCGCAGACCTGCCGACCTTTGGGGAGGTTTGGGCGCCTCCCCAAACGTCCCCAAACCTCGGCAGGTCTCCGTTCCTGTTTGGGGAGGTTTGGGCGCCTCCCCAAACCTCCCCAAACCTCGGCAGGTCTCCGTTCCTCCGCGCAGACCTGCCGACCTTTGGGGAGGTTTGGGCGCCTCCCCAAACGTCCCCAAACCTCGGCAGGTCTCCGTTCCTGTTTGGGGAGGTTTGGGCGCCTCCCCAAACGTCCCCAAACCTCGGCAGGTCTCCGTTCCTCCGCGCAGACCTGCCGACCTTTGGGGAGGTTTGGGCGCCTCCCCAAACCTCCCCAAACCTCGGCAGGTCTCCGTTCCTGTTTGGGGAGGTTTGGGCGCCTCCCCAAACCTCCCCAAACCTCGGCAGGTCTCCGTTCCTCCGCGCAGACCTGCCGACCTTTGGGGAGGTTTGGGCGCCTCCCCAAACGTCCCCAAACCTCGGCAGGTCTCCGTTCCTGTTTGGGGAGGTTTGGGCGCCTCCCCAAACCTCCCCAAACCTCGGCAGGTCTCCGTTCCTCCGCGCAGACCTGCCGACCTTTGGGGAGGTTTGGGCGCCTCCCCAAACGTCCCCAAACCTCGGCAGGTCTCCGTTCCTGTTTGGGGAGGTTTGGGCGCCTCCCCAAACGTCCCCAAACCTCGGCAGGTCTCCGTTCCTCCGCGCAGACCTGCCGACCTTTGGGGAGGTTTGGGCGCCTCCCCAAACCTCCCCAAACCTCGGCAGGTCTCCGTTCTTCCTGCCGACCTTTGGGGAGGTTTGGGCGCCTCCCCAAACCTCCCCAAACGTCGGCAGGTCTGCGCGGAGGAACGGAGACCTGCCGAGGTTTGGGGAGGTTTGGGGAGGCGCCCAAACCTCCCCAAACAGGAACGGAGACCTGCCGAGGTTTGGGGACGTTTGGGGAGGCGCCCAAACCTCCCCAAAGGTCGGCAGGTCTGCGCGGAGGAACGGAGACCTGCCGAGGTTTGGGGAGGTTTGGGGAGGCGCCCAAACCTCCCCAAACAGGAACGGAGACCTGCCGAGGTTTGGGGACGTTTGGGGAGGCGCCCAAACCTCCCCAAAGGTCGGCAGGTCTGCGCGGAGGAACGGAGACCTGCCGAGGTTTGGGGAGGTTTGGGGAGGCGCCCAAACCTCCCCAAACAGGAACGGAGACCTGCCGAGGTTTGGGGACGTTTGGGGAGGCGCCCAAACCTCCCCAAAGGTCGGCAGGTCTGCGCGGAGGAACGGAGACCTGCCGAGGTTTGGGGAGGTTTGGGGAGGCGCCCAAACCTCCCCAAACAGGAACGGAGACCTGCCGAGGTTTGGGGAGGTTTGGGGAGGCGCCCAAACCTCCCCAAACGTCGGCAGGTCTGCGCGGAGGAACGGAGACCTGCCGAGGTTTGGGGAGGTTTGGGGAGGCGCCCAAACCTCCCCAAACAGGAACGGAGACCTGCCGAGGTTTGGGGACGTTTGGGGAGGCGCCCAAACCTCCCCAAAGGTCGGCAGGTCTGCGCGGAGGAACGGAGACCTGCCGAGGTTTGGGGAGGCGCCCAAACCTCCCCAAAGGTCGGCAGGAGGAACGGAGACTTGCCGAGGTTTGGGGAGGTTTGGGGAGGCGCCCAAACCTCCCCAAAGGTCGGCAGGAGGAACGGAGACCTGCCGAGGTTTGGGGAGGTTTGGGGAGGCGCCCAAACCTCCCCAAAGGTCGGCAGGAGGAACGGAGACCTGCCGACGTTTGGGGAGGTTTGGGGAGGCGCCCAAACCTCCCCAAAGGTCGGCAGGAGGAACGGAGACCTGCCGACGAGCCGCGGCCACACAGGGTATTCCTGTGTATTCAGGCTTGCAGAACGGCGGATCGGCTTATACTCGAGTCAATAACTTTTTCCAGTTTTGGGGGGTGAAATTGGGGGTCTCGGCTTATACTCGAGTCGGCTTATACTCAAGTATATACGGTATTTGTTTTATCTTATATAAGCTAGAGAGTGATGGATTTTAGAGTTTATAATTGTTAGTATATGATTGTTTATGATTGCTTTTTATATATATACCTTGTATTTAGCTCTGGGAAGTCGGGGGGGGGAGGGGGGGAGGGGGGGAGGTAGGGAGGGGGGAGGAGGGAGGGGGAAGGGGGGATTCTTAAAGGAAAACTGTATTTTAAAACTCTTCAATAAAAAAAAAATTCGGATACTTGGTTCATATTTATGACAGTTGCAGGAATTTTGTGCTCAACTGTAGTCATAAGTCAAGGACAGCCTGTAAATGAAGAAAATTATGCTTGCCACTCTTTGACTCAGAAGAAATACTGAACTCTTTATTGCAATTTTTAAAAAAATGTTTCTTTCCTTCTTTTCTTCCCCAAGAGAAACTCAAGGCACCAAACCACAGAGAAAATAGGTGGGTGGGGAACACATCAATTGTTACATCTCTTGCCAGAGCAGTGACAAGAAGTTGAAACCCTAACATTTATCTATTTTTGGAAAACAGAATTCTGTGTTTGAGAAGTCTTCCATCAATGCTTTTTTTTTAAAAAAAAAAAGGAATAGAGAAAAAAAGTTTCTTGGGAAGTTGTAAAAATAAATCATTTTTTAAAAAAATCTTAGTAAATAGTTGTTAGGTAGAAACACATTTTGCTTTTTTGTTTTATTAAAATTTACTCTAAGATAAAGTACAAATACAAACAAAAAATAAGGAGAAAAGAAGTGCAGAACGAAGAGGAAAAAGAAAGTAATGACTTCCTACTTAGTGCAGTAGAATACAAAAAAAAGTTACAACCTCAGCTTTTTGCTTTACATTTCTAAATGTTTCAAGCTGTTTCTTTGAAAACAAAGTCATTCTAATCTCAAAACCCAAAATTAAACTTTCAATTTTATTTTCAGTTTTGAGTACAAAATCCAGAAGTGGTTTCCAAATGGAAACAAAGCTAGATATATTTCTCTCTTTAATTAGAACAGTCAGTTTTGCAATCTCTGCCAACTTCACCAATGCAGAAATACATTTTGCAATGGTGCTGTTTTTAATCTGTTAGCTGCTTCCAAAAAAATGACATTGCAGGGTAGAACCATAAGTAGTAATAATAACCAACCTTTAACAGGAGTGACCTGTTTTCCGACTCTGTATTTAATAAGTGAAATCATTGTATGCTAAGATTAGAAATTATTGTGCTAAAATTCAAAATGACAACGTCAGTTGTGTCATCGTTTACAGCAGGAGTGCCCAATCTTGGCCTCTTTAAGATCTGTGGACTTCAACTGCCAGAATTCCCCAGCCAGCATTATTCTCATGGATGATTTCTGGTTTAAAATTATAGAAGGGAACTTGGAGATCACCTAATCTAACTCCTTGTCCAAAGCAGGAATCTATGACTAAGGTAAAGTAAAGGTAAAGGTTCCCCCGCACATGCATGCTAGTCGTTTCCAACTTTAGGGGCCGGTGCTCATCTCCGTTTCAAAGCCGAAGAGCCAGCGCTTGTCTGAGGACGTCTCTGTGGTCATGTGGCCGGCATGACTAGATGCCAAAGACACACGGAACGCTGTTACCTTCCCACCGTAGTGGTCCCTATTTTCTACTTGCATTTTTACATGCTTTCGAACTGCTAGGTTGGCAGAAGCTGGGATGAGTAACAGGCACTCACTCTGTTACGTGGCACTCGGGATTTGACCCGCCAAACTGTCGACCTTCTGATCGACAAGCTCAGCGTCCTAACCCACTGAGCCACCACGTCCCTTTGTAATCTATGACTACCGGTACTATAGAATTTAACAGATTAGCCATTTAGACTCCTTTTTTAATACTTCTGCTGTTACAACAGTTTGGTGATAGATAGCCCTTCTGCTTTACTTTCACATTCTTCCTGCTTGTACTTTTTGCTATTGGCTTTTTAAACCTTCCCTCTTTTAAACATCTAAGCAATAAATTCTTCATCGCTGCAGCTCTGGGCTTAACTCACTAAATAAAACCTGACATTTCAGGACTGCATCTCCACTTATTCCCTGGGCAGTCATTTTGGAGTTGTTGAAGTGGGCAACTGCCAAAGTATTATCAGCAAAGGTTTACTTACTGACCTAAATCCATGATTTCAGTATTTACATCAAGTCTTTCAAAGGGATGTCCAGTAAAAGAAGAGCTTATATGGGTCATAGGTTACATAGTCGCTTATAAATTCTACAAAAATCACATGTGTGGGTTGGAAAGTAGTCTGACAGAATGGTGGCTGGGTCTAAAATGCTATGTCTGATAACTGTGGAATTTCAGAATGGAAAGAAGGAAATGGGACTGAGAGGAAGAGAGGGAGGGAGGAAAGAGAAAGGAAAGAAAAAGAAAGAAAGAAAGAAAGAAAGAAAGAAAGAAAGAAAGAAAGAAAGAAAGAAAGAAAGAAAGAATTTGAATCTGAATTTGAATTTGAATTTGAATTTGAATTTGAATTTATTAAATTTATATGCTGCCCTTCTCTCTAAGGACTCAGGGCGGCTCACAACAATAAAAGTTAAAAACATAAAATACAAAATTTAAAAAAAGAATTAAACAATGAAGTAAATACATAACAATAAACCCAATAAAACCAAATTTAAAACTACAGTCAGTCCAGGCCCAATTGTTGAAATATCCATGTCTTCAGGTCATGGCGGAAGGACCGAAGGTCAGGGGCCATCCGTAGCTCCGGGGGCAGTTTGTTCCAGAGGGTCGGTGCACCCACAGAGAAATCTCTCCCCCTGGTGGTCGCCAGCCCGCATTGCTTAGCTGACGGCACCCTGAGGAGGCCTACTCTGTGGGAGCGAACCGGGTGATGGGAGGTTGATAATGGCAGCAGGTAGTCTCGCAAGTACCCCGGGCCTAAGCCATGTAGGGCTTTAAAAGTGATTACCAGCACCTTGAATCGCACCCGGAGTACAACCGGAAGCCAGTGCAGCTGGCGCAGGAGTGGTGTAACATGGGAGTATCAAGAAACTCCCATAAGCACCCGCGTGGCTGCACTTTGCACCAGCTAAAGCCTCCAGGTGCACTTCAAGGGCAGCCCCATGTAGAGAGCGTTGCAGTAATCCAGGCAAGAAGTGACAAGGGCGTGGGTGACCGTGCATAGGGCATCTCGGTCCAAAATGGGGCACAACTGGCGCACCAGGCGAACCTGTGCGAAGGCCCTCCTGGTCACAGCAGTTAGATGATCCTCGAAGTTAAGGAAAGAAAGAAAGAAAGAAAGAAAGAAAGAAAGAAAGAAAGAAAGAAAGAAAGAAAGAAAGAAAGAAAGAAAGAAAGAAAGAAAGAAAGGAAGGAAGGAAGGAAGGAAGGAAGGAAGGAAGGAAGGAAGGAAGGAAGGAAGGAAGAAAGAAAGAAAGAAAGAAAGAAAGAAAGAAAGAAAGAAAGAAAGAAAGAAAGAAAGAAAAGAAAGGAAGATCTATAAGAAGGACCATTTCCATGCTGATTGGAATGTTAGGGTTTGTAATCTTAACACACCTAAAATCCGATGCAGACAGGACTAGACTTCAGAGTGCAAATCCAGTATATCACAGTCCAGGGCTCCTAATATCATAAGGCTCATAATAAAAACACTGTCAAATAGGTTAGGGCTACTACAATTAGTCTTCAACTTACAAGCATTCATTTGAAGTTACAAAGGCACTGGAAAAAGAGACTTATGATCACTTTTCACACTTTAGACCATTGCAGCATCCCCACGGTCACAAGATCAAAATTCAAACTCTTGACAACCGGTTCATATTTAGGACGGTTGCGGTGTCCCAGGGACATGACAATGTGAACATCTTTTGTGACCTTCTGGCGAGCAAAGTCAATGGGGAAACCAGATTCACTTAACAGCCGTGTTACTAACTTTAAAAATATAGTGATTCACTTAACGACTGTGGCCAGAAAAGTCGAAAAATGGTGTAAAACTCATTTAACCGCTGTCTTGTTTATTTTATTTATTTATAATGAGACTTATATGCCGCCCTATCTCCCGAAGGACTCAGGGCGCCTAACAACAATAACATACAATAAATACAAATATTAAAAAAGAATTAAGAATTAAGAATTAAAAGAATTAAGAATTAAATTATGTCTTAGTGACTCTATGGATATTTTCAGGGCAACAATGGAGAAGAAGTGTTTTGCCATTGACTTCCTATCTCTAAAAGCATCAGCTTTTTAATCCTGGTATCAGAAAAAAGTCCTTAAAGTTTTACCAGAATTTTGGGGAAAAAAGTCTTATTTTAAACTAAGAGGTGCTACTAAGTCAACAATAAGATACAGAAAGCCTGAAGACCAAGAAAACATCTCAGGCAACTCCTTCCCTAGTTCACATGAAGATAAAGGGAGAGAGGGGAAAGCACACCCAGACTTGTGTGATTTGATTGTTATGGCTATTAAAATAAAAGTAGTCTTGGCCTACATGAAGTTCTACTTTGACTCTGGTCTACCTTGTAAGGTGGACACTAGTTCTCTAAGAAAATGCACTCTGTAGCTCAGAGTTGCATCATGGGGTCTTTGGTGCTCTCTGAGCTTGGTGGTTTTCTTGCTAGCAGTGATGCTACTACCTAGTTTGTATTACTTATATTCATTGTTTAATTCTTTTTTTTTAATTTTTGTATTTTATGTCTCTTAATTTTTATTGTTGTGAGCCGCCCTGAGTCCTTAGGGAGAAGGGCGGCATATAAATTTAATAAATCCTAAATCCTAATCCTAATGAAACGTCTGCAAGAAAACCACCAAGCTCAGAGACAACCAAAGACTTCACAAAATGCACATTTTATTTCTCTCTTTCTCTCTGATATATTGGAAGGGATAACAAGGACATTTCCAGTTATTGGGAATCACCAGGAATAGCGCCGTTTGCTCATGCCTCAGCTATAGTGAGTTGGGACTACGAGTAAACGTGACTTTCCTTTTGGCCTAAATAACAAGAAAACATATTTATTTATTTATTTATTTATTTATTTATTTATTTATTTATTTATTTATTTATTTATTTATTTTAATCCCATTTATATCCCGCCCTTCTCCGAAGTCTCAGGGCGGCTTACAATCTAAGAAGCACAAACCAATGTGCTTAGCAATAGCCTTCATTCTATGTATATGCCTGCTTATTAGGGCTTTCGCCCCCCCCCAAGCGGCATTATTACAAAGTCAGCTTATTGCCCCCAACAATCTGGGTCCTCATTTTACCTACCTCGGAAGGATGGAAGGCTGAGTCAACCTTGAGCCTGGTGGGATGCGAACCTGCACTAATTGCAGGCAGCTGGTGTTACTTAAGGTTTAATTAAAAAAAATCAGAAATGGGCTAAGTAAATATTGGTGACCTATTTGTGAGGCAGATGACTTCTTTTTGATACCTTTGAGATAAAGGATCCTGGAGGCCAGTTCATGCCACTTATTGACATTGAAACATTACAGGTAATTCTTGACTTATAACCCCAACTGAGCCAAAATTTTCTGTTATTAAGTGAGCTGTGTCCCATTTTACAATCTTTTTTTGCCACAGCTGTTAAGTGAATCACTGCAGTTGTTAAATTAGTAACACAATTGTTAAGTGAATATGGCTTCCCCATTTACTTTGCTTGCTGGAAGGTGCAAAAAGTAACTGTATGATCCTGGGACACTGCAGCCATCATAAGTGTGAGTCAGATGCCAACCATTTGAATTTTGATCACATGAGGTTGGGGATGCTTCAACAGTTGTAAGTGCGAAAAAGGGTCATAAGTCACTTTTTCAGTGACATTGTAACTGAATGGTCACTAAGCGAACTGTTGTAAGTCGAAGAATAAAGGTAAAGGTAAAGGTTCCCCCGCACATGCGTGCTAGTCGTTTCCAACTCTAGGGGCCGGTGCTCATCTCCGTTTCAAAGCCGAAGAGCCAGCGCTTGTCCGAAGATGTCTCCGTGGTAATGTGGCCGGCATGACTAGATGCCAAAGGCGTATGGAACGCTGTTACCTTCCCACCGTAGTGGTCCCTATTTTTCTACTTGCATTTTTACGTGCTTTCGAACTGCTAGGTTGGCAGGAGCTGGGAAGAGTAACAGGCGCTCACTCTGTTACGTGGCACTCGGAATTCGACCCGCCAAACTGCTGACCTTCTGATCGACAAGCTCAGCGTCCTAACCCACTGAGCCACCGTGTCCCTTTTAGTCGAAGAATACCTGTGTGCAATAAAACATTTACAATTATTTCATTTTAAAGACGAAAGGGGGGGAACCTAGTCTCCTTGCCCTGTCTACTTCTTGTTTCTAACTTCCTAAAAGCAATTAGAAAGTTTTCTTTTTTTTCTTTTCTTTTTTTAAATCCTCCAACAAATTATTCACTTGAACAGGTTTTCAAAATGAAACCAGAAAGCTAGCAAGCATGGGGTTGCTTGCAACATAGGAATCCATTCGAAATAATTTTCAGATTGGAAAGTCACCATATGCTTTTGTTGATTTCTGAGGAGAAAACCAGTCATGTAGGTAATGCTATGCAGATGGGACTTTGCTTTAAGGGGAACTCATGCCAAGGTCTTGGCTACCTCTGGCCGTCCCTGGAGCCAAATACATCCTGATTAAAATCTACATGGATGGCAAAGTTTGCTGAAGGAAAACTGTCCATCCAAATATTTATTATTTAGCAGCAAGTTCTGGTGATACAGTTGATGCCAGCTGATGTTTGACCTGCTTCATGCCAGATCCCACAATATAATGCTCTATACTCTTCCAGCATCAGTTAATTTTTCATGTAAGATTTTGGGAGAATCTGAGTCTCAAATTGAAACTTTGAGCAGAATATTAGAAGCAGGCAAGGAAAAAGAGAGAGTTTATAGGAAGCAGGACTGGCATATGAGTGGATGATTCTATCCTGTTCATGTTTATCTTATTAAATTTAAGCTTTGTGTTCAGTTGAACTTTTTAATGCCTTTTTAGGGGGAAAAAGTGCACTTTTAACACAATCTGAGACCTACTTTTCTTTACAAGCATTCTTTGTCAATGAATAAACAGAACAGAGTTGGAAGTGACCTTGGTGGATTTCTAATCCATTTCCCTGCTCAAACAGGAGACCCTATACCATTTCGGACAAATGGTCACCCAATCTCTTCTTAAAACCCTCCAGTCATGGAGCACCCACAACTTTCAGAGACAAGCTGTTTGACTGATTGATTGTTCTCACTGTCAGGAAATCTTTTCTTAGTTCTAGGTTGGTTCACTCCTTGATTAGTTTCCATCCATTATTTCTTGTCCTTCCTTCAGGTGCTCTGGAAAATAGGTTGACCCCTTCTTCTTTCTGGCAGCCTCTTAGGTATTGGAAAGCTGCTATCGTGTCCCCCTTATTCGTTCTTTTAATTGAACTAGGCATACCCAATTCTTGCAACTGTTCTTCATATGTGTTCTTATTGTTGTCTGACCTCTACATTTTGAAATGCATTTTTCCCTGTATCCATTTTATTTCTCTTTTTCTAGTTGTAAGTTATGTCGCTAGATTCTGGAAAAAATGTTCTGAATGACCCAAGCCCTTTTGGCCTGAAGGAACCCAGAGATTCACTTAGAAGAACATGTGGCATTTTTCAAAACATCTGTTGGACAAAATTGCTTGGATTCATTCCCAGTTAGACTTCACTCCTGATGCAAGTCTTGTGCAGATGTCTAATCCTGTTACTTGAAATGGTTGGAAACTTTTTGGCCTGAGGAAGTGAACAGGACCATGAAATTAGCCACCTACACTTATAACTCTTCTAGTTGACTAAGGCTGGCTGGGGCAGTGGGATAACGGGGGTGGTGGGTGGTGGATAATATCAGTGGTGAATTCATTTTGAGAGAGGGGGGTGGTTGCTTTGCCACATGAGGATGAATTGGTCCACCCCTTCCTCAAGGAGGGATCACTGGATCACTGGACAACTTTTAACCAGTGTCCATCCTCCTTTTTTTAAGGGAAAGTGTAGAAAAGATGGGTGTACAGTACACTCCTTTCAGTCTGGATTCATGGCCCAGATAATTTCTGTGATATTTGGAGAGTGTAAGTGAGTATTCATATCCCTCTTTTCTTCATATTTTCAACAACATCCTTCCTTAAGATTGTTCCAGATGAAGAATTTGACTGAGCCCTGAACTTTGGAAATATTATTAAATAGTTCAAAAACTGGTTCCAAATTTATCCCAAAAAGGTATATAGGCCCTTACACTATATTATGGTGTAGTACAGATGGTAAACTAGGAAAAATATCATTTCATTTCTGGAGCTTTTGCTGGTTCATCCCACTTCATTCCCCTGATAAACAGCCACTTTAGTTCCACTAAAAATAATGCATTTCATTTATCTAGACATCATTGAGATACCTGATTTGCATTAGTCTGTCCATATTGCCTGCTTTTTGTTTTAGATGTTGATGATATATCACATCCCCAAAAGGTAGCAGGTATACATTTTGGGTCTATTTTGCTGTCTTGATAAGGCGAACCTATGTTATTCCTCTTCCCAATGTTGAGATTGAGATTGATTGGAGCAACAGGCTTGTCCTAACTGAAATGCAGAGTAATTAATGCAGCCATGATACAGAATAAGTAATCTTATGCTAATGGATGCAAATTCTGGAGTGTGCATAGATTTGTGAGGAGGGAGAGAACAAAAAGGGATTCAAGAGTTCACTCAAAGTACAAATTAATTTATTGCTTCATTAAATGGTCTCTGAAGAAGGAGGGGACCTATTAAAAGAGTGAACAAGGAATGGAAACATGGAAATGGATGTTTAAATACATCATCTTTATAAACATGATTTTGTTTTTGAATGTGTGGTGCTGTTTGGAATACCTTGTGTTGTTGGTTTAGCAACTAATGTGTTTTTATGTAGTTGAGTTTCTTCATGGGATCAGCACTTTATACAAGTGAAGCTTTCTTTGAAAAAAAAAGAATATTTCAGCTTTTTCTCATTAACCCTTCTCATAAATTTCAGTGTTTCAGTGTATCATTAATGAGTGCTAAATTATTTTTGCCCTATAGACAGATGTAGATTTAAAAACATTACAAAATCATCATCATCATCATCATCATCATCATCATCATCATCATCATCATCATCATTATTATTATTATTATTATTATTATTATTATTAATCTTTTATTCATTAAACATGAACCTCAGTCAACGGAACATTCAAACTGACTGGTGCTGATGGTTGACAGCTGCCAGCATCCTAGGTATCAACCAGGTACCTCCTTAAAATGTAAGATGTTCCAAGTAGCACAATTTTTTGTAGCATTGCTGAAGTTATTGCAGGAAGCTGCAGTTTCTTGATATATTTTGCAAAGTTTTTGGACATAGTTCCCAGTGCCCCGATGACAATGGGTATCAGTGTTACACGTTTCATCCATAATCGTGCAGTTTCGATGGCCAGGTCGTGATATTTCATAATTTTTTCCAGTTCTTTTCTTCAACTCTGGCATCTCCTGGTACAGCGATATCAATCAGCTGTACTCTTCGGTTCTCTACAACTGCGATATCTGGCATGTTGTGTTCCAAATGGCGATCTGTCTGTATTTGAAAGTCCCACAAGATCTTCACCCTCTCATTCTCAACAACTTTTTCCATCCTATGTTCCCATGACTTTTTGGACACAGGCAAGTTGTGTATTTTACACAATGCCCAGTGGATTAGTTTAGCAACTCAGTCATGTCTAGCTTTGTAATCAGTTTGCACAATTTTGATGCACTCACATATTAGATGTGAAACAGTTTCAACTTTGTTGTTGCAAAGTCGGCAATTTGGATTGTCAGTGGATTTTTGTATCTTCGTTTTCATGGCATTATTTTTTAGTGCTTGTTCTTGAGCAGCCAGTATTAAGCCTTCAGTTTCTTTCTTGATGGTTCCCATCTTAAGCCATGCCCATGTCAAGTTGTTATCACATTTTCCTTCAATGTTTTTCAAATGCTGTCCATGCAAAGCTTTGGTTTTCCATCTATTTAATCTGTCATCCAGCCATTTTTCCTTATATTCTGCCTTTGTTTCTGTTATTTTTATAATGTTCTCTGTTTTCACAGCCTGCAGGACTTTTTCTGTACTTTGATTCACATAGTCATTCAAACTTTGTTTTTCTTCTTCTACAGTTTGGTGGATTTGTAGTAGCCCTCTGCCCCCTATTTTTCTTGGCAGGTATAACCTGTCGATGTCACTTCGTGGATGTAGAGCATGGTGCATATTCAAAAGTTTACGTGTTTTAAGTCCAGTTGATAATTCCAGCTGGGTAACATATCACTGGGACTGCCCATGTATTAATGGCTTTAATTATATTTCCAGCATTCAGCTTTCATTTTAATATTTTGCGGATTATTATTATTAACAAAAACACCTGGTTTTGGTTATCAATATGCAAACATTTCTCCATATATCCATGTTCAGTTTCACTGGATTTTATGCCCTCCTCCAATACTTGGAGGTTCTGCTACAGAGAAGGAATATTTCAGGGGTTCCACCAGATGAAAGCAGGTAAGGGAAAGGACCCAGAGCAGTGGTGGGATTCAGCCGGTTCACTCCAGTTTGGCAGAACCAGTAGCTAAGTTTTTGTTGCCCAGGCCCAGAATGGACTTCCGGAAGCGGCATCCACACAGAGAACTGGTTTTCACATATTTGAATCCCACCACTGACCCAGAGCATATTTATAGATTGTAAGAAAGAAGGTTTAAATGGAAATATGGAAGAAACATTGCCCAGATGAAAGGACCCAAAACATTTCGTTCAGAATAGTGAAATATTTTTATAACCAATCTCAATAAAAAATAGTTTTAGTCTCCTTGTGGAATTGCTTGCTTGCTCTGGTCTACCTACTGGGGCTGACACAGTCAGAGCTGTCCCTTAAATATCTTGGAACTTTGTCATTCAAGGCTTTAAAGGTGATAACTGTCACCTTGAATTCTATCTGGAAAGAAACTGAAAGCCAGTGCAGCAGAGGTGTTATATGAACAAACCCCTAGAAGTCCCAGAACTACACATGTCAGATAATGGACTAGTCTGGATGGTCTTCAAGGGCAGCTCCATAAAGACTACATTGTAATAGTCCATCCTTTCTGTCCGGGAATCTATGCAAATACTCCTCTCAGGTCCTGGCTACCATTTGCTATTTTATTAGGAACCTCAAGTTCTGGAGGAACTCCAAATTGCATCCCTATGTCTATGGGAGTGCTACCCAATCTAGAGTAAGATGTAGCACCTCAGCAGATTCAGGAGCGTCAAATACTCAGAGCCACTCTGTCTTGCTGTAGTGGAGTTGAGCAAGTTCTAACCCACCCACATGTCATATCCTCCAAGCCAACACACTAATAGGAGGTGTGTACAGCTGATTATATGGATTATACTGCACCCCATAGCACCAGATGACCTTCCCCCAGTGATCCCATGTTAAAGAGGAGGCTATTCTGGGATATGGTACACCTGTACTCAATGAAGAATAGAATAGAATAGAATAGAATAGAATAGAATAGAATAGAATAGAATAGAATAGAATAGAATAGAATAGAATAGAATAGAATAGAATAGAATAGAATAGAATAGAATAGAATAGAATAGAATAGAATAGAATAGAATAGAATATAGAGCTGGAAGGGACCTTGGAGGTCTTCTAGTCCAACCCACTGCTTAGGCCGGAAACCTACACCATTTCAGACAAATGGTTGTCCAATCTCTTCTTAAAAATTTCCAGTGTTGGAACATTCAGAACTTCTGGAAGCAAGTTGTTCCACTGGTTAATTGTTCTTAATAATGAGAAAAATAATCACAAAAAACATGTTTTCTCTGACCAAACAGTTTGCAGAAAGTGAAGAAAATAAAAAGTGCATATAGAAATTCATATGTGCACATTTATTGGTCTGTACGAGAGAGAGAAAGAGAGAGACAATATTTCTGAATACTCCTTAGCACTTTTCTTGACTTCATAATAAACTGTGGCAGAAATACAGTAGCATTGAACAATTTACAATTGCTAAAATGAACAACTCAGTCCAAAGGAAACTGAATTCATTAATTCTATTTTACTTGCTTATGGAATTCAACAGTCAGACTCATTGCCATGATAAATTGCATGTTTGACAGTCATATGTTTATATGAATGTAGAACATAAACCAACCAGAAGCCATGAAAATGCTGGACCAGGTAAGAAAGTAATAATCATTTGACTAATAACTACTGACTAAAGTTAATTACCCCATTTATGGGATTAGGTGATCTGCATTTTCTACTTACCGGTCACACATAGAAAGCAATCACCTATGCATAAATATATAAACAGCAGATAAGCGATAAAACATTAAATAAACCTTATAAAAGCAGAAATAGTTGAATGAAGAAATCAACAAATGAACAAACAAACGAACAAACGAATGAATGAATGAATGAATGAATGAATGAAAATTAGGGAAGTAAATGGCATGAAAAGTAGAATCAGCATTGGGGAAGACAGTAACAAGAAATGGTTAGAGATTTAGTGTGTGAAAAGTGTGAGGAAAGGGAGACTAGATCAATTTAGATTTTAAAGAAAAGCTTAAATTCTCCAGGTAAGCAGTCCTTTTAAAGCAGGGTGTCAAACTGCCAGCCGTGGAAGCCGTGCCCACCCCATTGCTGGCAATGGCAAAACAGTCCCGATACGTCATGTGATGTCACATCATGAGTTTGACATGTCTGTTTTAAAGCAATGGCTACTTTCAAAGGTATAATAATAAGAGCTGGGGTGTTGCAGTGGTTGGAATAGAGTATTGCAGACAAACTCTGCCCACAGCCTGCAGTTTGATCCTGACGGGGCTCAAGATTGACTCAGCTTTCCATCCTTCCAAGATTGGTAAAATGAGGGCCCAGATTGTTGGGGGCAATATTCTGACTCTGTAAACTGCTTAGAGAAGGCTGTAATGCACTATGGGAAAATATATAAGTCTATGTACTACTGTTAATGTTATTTTCAGTTAGGCCATAGTCTACATCCTATATTCATCCAGTGCTGTGTTGCTAATAGATATATGCCATGTATTAATGTATCACATTCAGTATACTTGAGATTCCACAGCAGTTTAGGATTTTCTCATTTAGTTGATAAAATGGAGCTGTAACATGTGTTTCCTGAGCCGAATCTATCACTAATGGACAGATGTTTGTGGGGGATTCATTATCATCTTGCCATATCTATGGGAATTAGGATGGATAAGAAAGGAAAATTTATATTGCATTTATCAGACTGGCTAATTACTTCAATCCACATGTCCACTATACTGAAAGATTTCCAGGAAGAAAAATTTGTGGGGTTGAGAGATGATGTTAAATGGTTGTTTGAAATGACTCATGTTGTCATATATTGAGTTTATGAACAAATTAGATCACTTTTCAACCAGCTTTGAGGGTGAAAAATGAACACTATTGAAGATCAGCACAAATAATTGATTGGTTCATTCATGATCTTTAGACAAATGGAAGCAAAAGATATGCAATTACAGTTTTCCATGCTTAATATGATGTTTACTAAAGCTGCTTGAAGGCTACTATTAGTGTTCACATATGATCTATAAGAAGGGGGTGAAAATTAACAGATTTAGTCTGATTTTTAGACTTCATTAGTTAATTGCCTGTTTGGAACTTCAGTTAACAAGATATGAATGCTAGGTTGTATTCGTAGCCTTCACATTTTGCCTTGTGGGAATGAAAACCCATTCTATCTGTTGACATACAAATGTAGCTTCTGAACTTTGATTCATTTGTTAAATGAGTCCCACTACAAACTTTTGGTATGCATATTTGTTGGAAATAAGGCTTATCCTATCCAGTGAGACTATTAACAGTATTTAATGTGTCAAATTCTTATTATAAGAATTATTAGCTATAGGGTAAAAATACAACATTCCACTCAGGATAAAAATACTCTGAAATGTTTTCAAGAAGTTTTACATTTTAAGAATAAAAGCAAAAACTTGGAATTTGGGAATCTATAGGGTTGAATAGCTTTGTAGTGATGCCAGCAATGTACCAAAGAATATATATTTTTCCCTTAAATCTTAAATGTACAAATATGTTTTGAAAAATGGAATAATCCCAGTTGGGAAGCTCTGTTAGAAACTGCAGGCATTTAGGAGCACAATATTCTCTTTTTTTTTCTTTTTTCAACTTTATCACATATTATTAAAAGAAAATGTACAGAGTAAACACAATATAAAGTGGCATTTTTTTTTTCTGGTGACATGCTCATACTGCTTTGAATATTGATTTCCAGGCTTATTCCATTGTCAGTAAAAATGTTATAAGGTTGGCCACTGTTTATTCTCTCAACAACCTTTCAGAATGCATAAGAAGTCTTTCAAACTTTCAGCTGTAAAGAAGGGACCAAAAAAAAAGACTCTCTAATAATTTTTTGACAACTTCAACTACCATGTAAAGAATTGGGCCTTGTTGATGATCTCCGAATGTATTTTTACTCTTCTTCTCCTCTTCCAATTCTTAGCTTTTTTTCAGATTTTCCTTAACTAGTCATGATACAGAATAAGTGAGAGCCACATTTTCTCTGAGATAATCAATCCTAAATGAACATGAGGGCAAGAAAGCCAGATGGCATCAGATATGTCCAGTGCCGTATTCTTCCTCCTTCATGATTGAACTGCTGAAAGAAGTAGAGGTTGTATTATTCAGAAGTATGAATTGATAGCTGAAGCAAGACAGTTGATTGGCTGGTTCATCTCTATGGTTGTGTGGTGGAAACTCCAGCTATGGTTGTGTGGTGAAAACTGCAGTTAGCAGGAATCTGATTGAGAGCCATTGCACTACAGGAAATGGCACAGACTTGACTCCCCCTCCCCCAGAATCTCTGAAGCCTCATCTTGCCATCTCCAAGGGAATGAAGACAGTCTGGTGAGATTCATGTAGCTTAGTTGATTAGCAATAAAACTCCTGTTGAAACTCCTTATGATTGGTTCTGGTTGTTTCCACCTGACAGGTTGTATCTGTGTGTGCATGCACACTGATAGATTGTAAATTAGATTGAAGAAGAAGCTATGTAAAATTGTTAGATTTTCTTGCCTCTCCAACATCCCAGTTGTCAAGAATGAAACTTTGGCAGCTATGTGCCTTTTCCTTTCAACTTACCATTAGAGTTAGAGAGGGGAGGTGTTGTTTTAGAAGTGTTTAGATGGAGAAATGAAACCTTTATGAAGACTGTGAGAGCCTGAAACATTTCCAAGGACACTGCAGCAGGTGTGGAGGAGAAGCAAACGGTTCCCATAACAAAGTGAAATTGTTTATGTGAGAGCATGGGGGTTTGGCCAGAGAGATTATTGTTTAATTCTATGAGTTGGTGTCTGGGAACCTCAGAGTTAATTTTGCTTTAGCATTACCATGCCATGTAGTGAATAAACAGTAAGAGTTTCAGAAACAGAATGAACCTGGTGATTTATTTGGATCCTTGAGCTGGATGTGGACACTGGTTTAGTTCTAGATTCAATACAGTTCCACCATGACTAAAAGATGTCTTCCATTAGCAGGAAAGCAACACTGGATCCAAGGAGATGCCTAAATGTTAAACCTTATGCATAGATTGTAAGATATTAAAACATTGCTTCTCCAAGTTAGTCTTCTTATTGCTCTACCTGTTCTTTAGCCATGTCTCCTTATTGCCATATGTTCCTCTCTATTGCTACATCAATAATTTTCTCCTGTTCATTTCTATATACAATTTTTTTAAATCTCTCCACCTTTCCATCCAATTTTTCCAGAATCCAAAAACTTCTGTAACTCAGATATTTGGAGTGTTATAGTTCCCATTAAGGGGGGGATTAGAATGTCCTTTCAAATCAAAAAAGTGCTTGAGGATTTAATTCCTCTGCTCATCTCAAAAATATCTGTTCTCAAACCATCCCTTGTCATTGCGAATAACAGTTGCTCATTCTCTGGCAGAAAGTTAATGACCATTCTCCCCTTTGCCACCCACATTCATTCCATCAAATCGATTAGCTGCTTCACTAGAAGCATGTCTGCAACCATATCTCTGTCTCATCAACAGTTCAGCTGATGCCACTACCAGTTAATTAGAGATAATGACTCAGAACTTTATCACACATTACATTTTTCTCCACCATGCCCCTTTGTTTTCCAGACAATAAGTTATTATTGTGTGTGCTAAGTTTGCCAGATTTTCTTTCTCTCTCTTCTCTGTTTGTCCCCTTAGGTACATAAAGAAATCTGGATTTCTATTTGCATCTGATGTTTATATGGCTTTTTCTCTCTTTCTAGTGTTTCCTTGCAAGTGCAGTGTCAGCTTTTTTCGTATCAACTGAGTGCTGAACTATTTGGTTGCAACAGGAATTGACTGGATTGTTGAACCAATCTGATGCTGTAGGCTGAAAGAGAGTGACTGGACCAAAGTCATGCCTTTCATGCCTAAGGAGGGACTAGAACTCACCGTCTCCTGGTGATTGGCCCAATGTCACTCAGCCTATTTGTCAAGCCTAAAGCAAGACTAGAACTCACAGTCTCCTGATTTCTAGCCTGTTGTCTTAATCACTATACCAAACTGTCTCTGCATGATATTTATATGACTGATGGTGCAATTTTTTTAAAAACAAACAAACAGAAGGATACAATGAAATTACCGTATATACTTGAGTATAAGCCGAATTTTTCAGCCCACTTTTTGGGCTGAAAAACTCCACTTCGGCTTATACTCCAGTCAACAAAAAAAAAAGAACTGTCCCTTCGTTCGGAACAGGCTGCTGAGAGAAGCTGCCTCGCCTGCTGCGCCCCCAACAACCGCCGCTGCCGCTTTCCCCCCCCATCGCTCACCCGCTGCCCCTGAAAATGCCGCTGACGCTTTCCCCCCCATCGCTCACCCGCTGCCCCCGAAAATGCCGCTGCCGCTTTCCCCCCCCATCGCTCACCCGCTGCCCCCGAAAATGCCGCTGCCGCTTTTCCCCCCCATCGCTCACCCGCCGCCCCCGAAAATGCCGCTGCCGCTTTTCCCCCCCCATCGCTCACCTGCTGCTCCCGAAAATGCCGCTGCTGCTTTCCCGCCCCCATCGCTCACCCGCCGCCCCCGAAAATGCCGCTGCCGCTTTTCCCCCCCCCCATCGCTCACCTGCTGCTCCCGAAAATGCCGCTGCCGCTTTCCCCCCCCATCGCTCACCCGCTGCCCCCGAAAATGCCGCTGCCGCTTTTCCCCCCCATCGCTCACCTGCTGCTCCCGAAAATGCCACTGCCGCTTTTCCCCCCCCATCGCTCACCTGCTGCTCCCGAAAATGCCGCTGCCGCTTTCCCCCCCCCATCGCTCACCCGTGCCGCCCCGAACATACCGCCGCCGCTCGCCCGCTCGCTCGCTGCCTCGCCCGGGGACCAGCACCAGCCAGCCAGCCCGCCGGCGAGAAGCCCGGCCCGGAGGTGAGGGGAGGGAGCGGAGTCGCTCACCCGCTGCCCCCGAAAATGCCGCCGCTGCCGCTTTCCCCCCCCCATCGCTCACCCGTGCCGCCCCGAAAATGCCGCTGCCGCTCGCCCGCTCGCTCGCTGCCTCGCCCGGGGACCAGCACCAGCCAGCCAGCCCGCCGGCGAGAAGCCCGGCCCGGAGGTGAGGGGAGGGAGCGGAGTCGCTCACCCGCTGCCCCCGAAAATGCCGCCGCTGCCGCTTTCCCCCCCATCGCTCACCCGTGCTTTCCCCCCCCATCGCTCACCCGTGCCGCCCCGAAAATGCCGCTGCCGCTCGCCCGCTCGCTCGCTGCCTCGCCCGGGGACCAACACCAGCCAGCCAGCCCGCCGGCGAGAAGCCCGGCCCGGAGGTGAGGGGAGGGAGCGGAGTCGCTCACCCGCTGCCCCCGAAAATGCCGCCGCTGCCGCTTTCCCCCCCATCGCTCACCCGTGCTTTCCCCCCCATCGCTCACCCGTGCTTTCCCCCCCCATCGCTCACCCGTGCCGCCCCGAAAATGCCGCTGCCGCTGCCGCTCGCCCGCTGCCTCGCCCGGGGACCAGCACCAGCCAGCCAGCCCGCCGGCGAGAAGCCCGGCCCGGAGGTGAGGGCAGGGAGCGGAGTCGCTCACCTGCTGCCCCCGAAAATGCCACCGCTGCCGCTTTCCCCCCCCATTGCTCACCCATGCTTTCCCCCCCCATCGCTCACCCGTGCCGCCTCGAAAATGCCGCTGCCGCTCGCCCGCTCGCTCGCTGCCTCGCCCGGGGACCAGCACCAGCCAGCCAGCCCGCCGGCGAGAAGCCCGGCCCGGAGGTGAGGGGAGGGAGCGGAGTCGCTCACCCGCTGCCCCCGAAAATGCCGCCGCTGCCGCTTTCCCCCCCATCGCTCACCCGTGCTTTCCCCCCCATCGCTCACCCGTGCTTTCCCCCCCCATCGCTCACCCGTGCCGCCCCGAAAATGCCGCTGCCGCCGCCCGCTCGCTCGCTGCCTCGCCCGGGGACCAGCACCAGCCAGCCAGCCCGCCGGCGAGAAGCCCGGCCCGGAGGTGAGGGGAGGGAGCGGAGTCGCCGGGGACACAGCCCGGGGCCCACGTGGAAACAACACAACGCTTGACACACACACACACACACACGCCCGCACGCACGCACGAGGAGGGAAACAAGCTTGACTGAGGAGGGAAACAAGCCCCCCCCCCCACACACACGCAAGCACGAGGAGGGAAACAAGCTTGACTGAGGAGGGAAACAAGCCCCTCCCCCCCCCACACACACACACACGCACGCACGAGGAGGGAAACAAGCTTGACTGAGGAGGGAAACAACGCTTGACTGCCCCCTCCCCCCCCCACACACACACCCACGAGGAGGGAAACAACGCTTGACTGCTGCCTCCCTAGCAGACCTCCCCATTCCTGTTAGAAATGGAGCCCAGTACTTCTAGTACTCCTGCACCAAAACAAAGACGCAGGTCATACGAAGCTGCTTTCAAACTAAAGGTTGTGTTAAGAGCAGAAAAAAGCAATAACAGTATTGCAAGTAGGGAATTTGGTGTTGATGAAAAACAAGTGAGGGAGTGGCGGAAAATGAAAGCTGAGTTGGAAAAGATTCCAAAGGCAAAAAAAGCTCGACGTGGTTTAACAACTCCATATGTGGCTCTAGAGACTGAATTGCATGAATGGGTTATGGAGTGTCGTCAAAATGGTTACTGCGTAACACGCATGGGAATTCGCTTACGTGCCCTTCAAATGGCTAAAGATGACAAATTAAAAGTACCAGGCATTGAAAATTTTGTTGCGTCAGCAGGATGGTGTACTGGCTTCATGAATAGGTATGGCCTATGTTTGCGGCAAAGAACAAAGATTTCACAGAAGTTGCCAAAAGACCTTGATGAAAAAGTGATGTCATTCCATTCATTCATCATAAAACAAAGAAAGATCCATAACTATGACCTGGGAGATATTGGGAATATGGATGAAACACCTATGACCTTTGATCTTCCAAGCAACAGAACCGTGGCAAGTTTGGGAGACAAAACTGTTTTACTCAGAACCACAGGTAATGAGAAAAACCATTTTACAGTTGTTCTGTCATGTTTGGCTAATGGAACTAAGCTGCGGCCTGTCATTATTTTTAAAAGAAAGACCTTGCCTAAAAAGGTCAAATTCCCACCACGAATTACAGTGCGCCCACATGTTAAAGGCTGGATGGATGAAGATGGAACAAAAAAGTGGCTGGAAGAAGTTTGGAATGGACGACCAGGAGCAGCCTTAAAGAAAAAACCATCATTGCTAGTTTGGGATATGTTCAGAGCCCACACATCTGATGACATAAAAACATTGGCAAAGTCTTCTCAAGTTACTTTAGCCGTTATTCCAGGTGGGCTTACATCTGTATTACAGCCCTTAGATGTGTGTTTAAATAAACCTTTCAAAGACCGTGTGCGAAAGATGTGGTGCGAATGGATGTCATCTGGTCAAGCCCGACTAACAAAAGGTGGAAATATGATGAAGCCTGACATAGAACTGATAGCAAAGTGGGTTCGTGATGCATGGGAAGAGATTCCAGAGGACATGGTGAAGCACGCCTTCAGGAAATGTGGCATAAGTAATGCTATGGATGGCAGTGAAGACACTGCTTTGCATGAGGAGGACAACTGTGATAGTGATGACAGCGAACTCTGTGACAATGTATATGATGATAACCTCACACCAGCTACAGCTGAAGCTCTGTTTGCAGATACAGATGAGGAGGAGGAATCCAGTTTTGAAGGATTTTGATGCTTGTGTTTTAGCTTGGTTGCTTATTGAGTTAAGGTTTTTGTACATTTAAAGTTATTGTTAATACTTTAATATTATATATTGTTTTTGTTGAATATACTGATAATTTATTGTTTTTGTTGAATATACTGATAATATATTGTTTTTGTTGAATATACTGATAATATATTGTTTTTGTTGACCCTCTTTTCCACATGCCTCAATTAAAGCAATTTTATTGTTATCTACCTGTATTTTTATTTTTGAAATTTACCGTGAGCTGCTGCATTTCCCAGCCTCGGCTTATACTTGAGTCACCAACTTTTTCCAGTTTTTTGGGGTAAAATTAGGGGTCTCGGCTTATAATCGAGTCGGCTTATACTCAAGTATATACGGTAGCTGATGAGAGAGATGTGGGGAAATGAAGTAACCAAATCCATATTTCTTTGAGGATGGTCAACACTTTAAAATTGTCTGGCTAGCTTTTTCTCAATCTGCATCAAAACAAGAGATAAGTTTATTTATCAATTGAGAAGAATTTCTGGAATTTCTTTGGCCAACATACATAAACAAAGGAGGCTGAACAGAATCCAACCCCACAATTTTCATACTTTTCTAATTTGCTACTGTGACCTAATAGCAGCAAACAGATTTATACCTTGTAGAACCCCAGACTGCATTAATAAGATAAGATTAAGAACATTACAAATCTATTTATAAAACATATAATCAGCCTGTGATAAAATCTTACCCTCGGCCCCCGTTGTAATTCTATTCATATTTTAAAAATCTCTAATTATACAATCAAGGCGGTTCTAAAGCCACATTAAAAAGGAAAGGAGAAATAATGTGTGATGTGTATTTTGATATAAATTCATCCGTAGAAAAGATACATTGTTAATAATAAACTTGTAATTTAGGAGTTGAATAAATCATACCAATCCCAAATATAAAACTTTGCAGATATCAAACATAAATCAAAGCCCAATTCACAAAACAGCCAAGAGACCATATCAGAAGCTTTCTTGGTGTCTGTTTGGAATAGTAGCAAGAACATTAGTGAAAAATCTGATGTTGTCAGAAGTTTGACAGCTCAGTATAAATTTACCCTGAAATGGGTGGATGATAGTTGGAGAAACACCCTGTAATCTGTAGGCCAAAGTAGTGGTTAGCATTTTAGTGTTCACATTTATCAAGGAAATAGGTCTGCAAGGAGAACAAATAGTTGATACTTGTCTGGTTTGGGCAAAATTATAATGCCTGCCTGATTAAAAACCAGAGATTTGTTTGAAAAAGCTTCACTATAGACTTCAGATCAAATGGAAAGCAACAAGCTAATGCATTTTGATCCCAAACTATTGGGATAAGCACTTTTTCCAACTTCACAGAGCCTTGGTGGAGCAGTGGGCTAATGCCTCCTTAAGTAACACCAGCTGCCTGCAATTAGTGCAGGTTCGCATCCCACCAGGCTCAAGGTTGACTCAGCCTTCCATCCTTCCGAGGTAGGTAAAATGAGGACCCAGATTGTTGGGGGCAATTAAGCTGACTTTGTAATAATGCCGCTTGGGGGTGTGTGAAAGCCCTAATAAGCAGGCATATACATAGAATGAAGGCTACTGCTAAGCTTGTAAGCCACCCTGAGTCTTCGGAGAAGGGCGGGATATAAATGGAATTAAAATAAATAAATAAAATAATTATAGTGACTATTTCTTGAAGCAAAAGAAATTGCGTAAGAATATAACTACTTAGGATGAATGTGACAAACCAGTTTTCTGTAGAAAGGTGTCTATCTTATCTTCTGTTGATGAAGAATTAGTTTAATAGAATTACAGGGTGAGAAGGGACCTTGAAGATCTTCTAGTCCAACCCCCTGCTCATGCAAGAAACCTTATACCATTTCAGACAAACAGTTGTCCAATCTTTTCTTAAAAACCTCCAGTATTGGAACTCCCACAATTTCTGATTAATTTTTTTGTCAGTATTATATAGATTAGAATAATATTGAAATGATTCCTGATTAGTTGGGGATCTGTATACAGCTTTACATTTACATTCCAAATAGATGTGCAAAATCTATTATTATATTACTTTGTTTAATTTTAAAAGCCAATAACTTATTAAATTTTTCTCCCTTTCCCTATTTTTATTGTCATATGAAGTGCAATAAAAAGTCTATATCAGTCTGGAGATAAATGCGATGTATAAAGCAATAAGATTTCTTGGAGTTTTTTTTCCTCTAAAAATTCAATTTTAATCAACTGTTGTGTCTTTTCATATGAAGTCTGTGCCATAAAACAACCTCAAACCCATGCTTTAATGGTTTCCCATATCAAAGACAGTAATATAACTGAGTCCCTATTAATATAAATAACACCTGCTATTTCCTATTCCATTTTATCATGTAGAAAATATATTTTAAAAGATCACTTAAAGAATGCAGATTTTCATGAAATAGAGAATAAACTTCATGGAAGCAACTTAATTTTTAGTGGTGTCCCCATTACATGCATTAACTTTAGATGACAATGAATGGGAAATCAAATAATCTAGCCTTGACTATATGCACTTTTGTTGGCAGGGTGATGTCTCTGCTTTTTAGTGATCAGCACTAACAGTTGAACCCAAAACTAAATTCCCGTCCCCTGGATAACAAATTGCAATTCCCACCCCTAATAAGCAGTCATAAATCACATTCTCCAATTAGCTTGAAACATGAGCTTTCTGTTCAGCTCCTCAGCCCCCCAATCCGTTATCAGTTTGTGTCCTTGAGTTCCCACAGAGCAGCATTATTATTATGGCTAGCTGAGCTCAAGCATTCAGCCCAACCCTCCTTCTGCACCTGATTGCTAAATAGAAGAAAAAACATGTTAAAAGCAAAACAGAAATGGGTCCAATTTTCATCAGTTTTCAGAGCGGGAACATCCAATGTTTATAGCATTGACAACATCTTTCAAAAATTCTGGAGCACCAGGGAAGTAGCTGAGGATTGGAAAAGGTATAATGTGGTTCCCATCTTCAAGAAAGTGGGGGGGAAACAGACCCAGGAAACTGCAGACCAATTAGTTTAACATCAATACCTGGGAAGATCCTAAAAAAGATAATCAAAAAACAGATCTGCAAACAAAGTTATAACTAGTAGCCAGCACAGGTTTGTTAAAACATATCATGCCAAACCAATCTTATTTCATTCTTTACTAAGGTGACTAAACTAGTAGATCAGCAAAATGCTGTGGATGTAGTATACTTAGATTTCAGTAAGGCATTTGATAAAGTAGACCACAACCTACTCCTTGGTAAGCTAGAAAAAGCGTCGCCACCAGATGGATCCATAGCTGGCTGGCAAACCATATTCAACAAAGAGTCCTCAATGGTACTACATCCATGTTAGGGAATTTTGTTGTGCAGAGGTCTCCTTGTGCTACCAAAGAGTTGCACAGACAAGGAAGGGTACTGAGAGCAGTAAGAGTCACACAAGAGTACACTGAGTTGGAAAAGCAAAAAGTAGTTTACTTTTGAGGTGGTGTAAGAACAAAAATGCACAATCAAAAATAAACAGTCCAGGTCATAAACAATAGCAACAGTCCAAGTAGCAATCCAAAATACAAAGTCTTCTTACCGGTCCAGAGGTCAATACACAGTTCAGGTAACAGAGCAAAAACAGTAACAGTAGAGAGCAGTGAATTCAGAGAGAGAGAGAAGCTACGTTCCTAGCTTCCACTTATGGCCATGAGAACACTTACACACCCATTGGCCAATTAACTTCTTAAAGTCATAACATTATGGTTAATATATTTTCAACCCAACATTGTAGGCTAACACCATATGCCTAAAAATCCACATGGATAAAAGTAAGCAGTGGGGTACCACAAGGTTCCATCTTAGGCCCAGTACTCTTCAATATCTTCATACATGGCTTAGATGTGGGAATTGAAGGGGAACTCATCAAATTTGCAGATGACACAAAACAGGCAGGAGTAGCCAACACCCCAGAAGACAAGCTCAGGATCCAAAAAGATCTTGACAAACTTGAACAATGGGCCCTATTTAGCAAAATGAATTTCAGTGTGGAGAAAAGCAAAGTTTTACATTTAGGCAGGAAAAATCAAAGGTACAAGTACAGATTGGGCAAGACCTGGCTTAAAAACAGTAACTGTGAGAGGGACCTTGGAGTCCTAGTGGACGATCATTTGACTATGAGCCAGGAGTGTGCAGCAGCAGCCAGAAAAGCTAATAGAATCCTGGGTTGTATAAACAAAGGCATAGACTCAAGATCACATGAAGTACTAGTACCCTAGTAAGACCACACCTGGAATCCTGCAGCCAATTTTGGTCACCATATCACAATTCAGAGAAGAGCAACTAAGATGATTAAAGGCCTGGAGACTAAAACATAAGAACAACTACAGGACTTGAAAAGAAGAAATAGGGGAGTCATGATAGCAGTATTCCAGTATTTGAGGGGCTGCCACCAAGAAGAGGGGGTCACATTATTCACCAAAGCACAAGAGGGCAGTACAAGAAACAATGGATGGAAAGTAATCAAGGAAAGAAGCAGCCTGGAATTAAGGAGAAACTTCCTGACAGTGAGGACAATTAACCAGTGGAACAGCTTTCCTTCAGAAATCATAGGGGCTCCATCACTGGAGATTTTTAAGAAGAGACTAGACAGTCACTTGTCTGAGATGGTATATGTCCTCTTGCTTGAGCAGGGGGCTGGACTAGAAGACCTCCAAGGTCCCTTCCAGCTTCTATTCTATTCTATTCTATTCTATTCTATTCTATTCTATTCTATTCTGTTCTGTTCTGTTCTGTTCTGTTCTGTTCTGTTCTGTTCTGTTCTGTTCTGTTCTGTTCTGTTCTGTTCTGTTCTGTTCTCATGTTTTTTCCAACACTCAGGCAAGAAAATCAGTTTTTCAATACTCTTGTTTTCTGACTTAAAGAAGTTAATGTATGAAGGAATTGGCTACAGATCTCTCTCTCTCTCTCTCTCTCACACACACACACACACACACACAAATCACTAACTTGTCTCATTAAAAAAGTAAAACTGGTGAATGTGAAAGTTGTAGTGCGAGAAATTGTACAGATGATATTTGTGCCTAGTAAATAATTAAATCTGGAAGAAACAGAAGATAGCATTTTGACCTCATTATGAAGGTTTAGATAGTAGTTAAAGAGCTATGGAATATTCAAGATGCTCTTTAAGGGTGCTCCTTAATTTCATGTAATTGGGGGGGGGGAGATAGCTTATTCAAAACACTGTCCCAATGAACTGCTGTTCCTCTTGAGTTAATAGAAGAGCTTGCTTGAATCTCCTTAGATCAAGTCATTTTAGTGGTGTCTTTCCTAAGACAGTTTCTTTAAAGTAGTGTCCTAATTAACTGAGTCTTTCTTAGATCTTTGGCTGTTCCAGAAAATATTTGGACCATCCTCACTGTGAAGGCTTTAGAACAAAAATGAAAAACAGAAACATCCCCCGCCAAAAAAACAAAAAACAAAAAAACAAAAAAAACCCAACCCATAAAAAAAATTAATCATGAAGAAGGTTGCTGTGATAGAACAAAAAACATAGTGTACATTTCTGTTGATATCAGCTTTACAAGGTAGCTCAAACAGGAAGCACAGCAAGATAAAATCATTCTTCTTTGTTGTAAAGTTACATTAACAGAATCTTTCAAGTCTAAAAATACATTTCTTTCCCATTGCATTTATAGCTGGGGTGTTTGCTACTCTCCCATTCCTTTTGGAGACTAAACTGCCTTTATCTGACCGTTTCCCTGGTTCTTCCTTCTGTATCCCAAGACCATTCCCACAAACCAAATGATTTCATGGATATTTCAGAACATCCTTACCAAATAATCAAAGTCACCTGCCTGGACATTAGGGCTGAAGCCATTTTGATGTTAATTATTTGTTGCATCCAAGAATTATACAGTAGTCATCTTGTCTCCATTGTTGATTCTTGACTTCAGCTTATAATGGTTGTTGTAATTTGATAAGATTTTATAAGACGAACTACAAGGATTTCTTGGTCATCCTCTCAACAACCTGTAGGACAGAATTCATATCATTCTTGTTGAGTTATTTTGTTGCATCTAAGAATTATGCAATAGTCATCTTGGCTCCATTGTAGAAGCTTGACTTTAACTTATAATGGATGTTGTAGTTTGATAACACTTTATAAGAGGAACTACAAGGATTGCTGGGTCATGCTCTCAACATCCTGTAGGACAGAATTAATATCATTATTTTTGTATATAACCCTATAACACCTGCCAGTTGTTTTTTTCATGCATGGACTACTTTGGAGTTTTGAGACACTATATTTCAGAGAAGGTTTCCATTCCTTTCATATTCTAAAAAAATATGTTCACCAGTTATTCAAGCTGTTAAGCATCATATACCAAAGCAATTTTCAGATAACTGTAGCTTTTGACTGCATATGAATAACTGAAATTGCAGCTCACTGGCAGGGGTAATTGCATCAAAAGAGAGTTAATCTTTGTTTAACTCCTGTGACTTTATGTACTTGATATACCGAAAGCAATAAAGTGCCACTGTTTCAAAATAAGGAATTTGTTTTCTTTCAGTAACATGGTAGAAGGGTTCTCTAAAAAGAAGAGTGGTGGGAAAGATGTAAAATCCATTACATCTTGCTATAAAAAGATGGTCTCTGGAATTCGTTTGAAAGATATATTTTTTTCTTTTCTTAATGCTTCAGAACTTGGAAATTGGATTTCTTATTATTTCTTATTTCTTATTTTTTAATTTATATACCGCCCTTCTCCTTGGTAGGGACTCAGGGCGGTTCACAGGGCATATATAAAAAAGACAATACAAAAATTAAAAAAGATTAAACCCATGCCCAATTAAAACAGTAATACAAATTTAAAAACAATTAAAAACCCATAATCCCCCATCAGGCCAGACCAGCTATTTCAAACAGGTGGGTCTTCAGGCCCCGACGGAAAGTTCGAAGGTCTGGTGCCATCCGGAGCTCCACCGGCAGTTGGTTCCATAATGCCGGAGCGCCCACAGAGAAGGCCCTCCCCCTGGGGGCCACCAGTCGGCATTTCATCAATAAGGGCTTCAGGCTGATAATTGAACTGTTTGAGATCATATAATTGCAATGGTATTCTTAAAGATCTTAGCCATCCATGCTAGGAAGCTTTGGAAATGTACATTTAAAATACATCTTCCGCAAAATGACACAGGGGTGAAAATGAAGGAACAAGCATCTTATTGTACTTTCTTGAAAATAGAGTGGAGTATGTAAATGGAACTAATTTACCTTAGTTTTCCCCCTAAATCAATCTTTCCAGCTTATTTCATTTTTGCTTGTATTCATCAGCAATCTATTCTGTCCCATTAAAATCTGAAACATTTAAGAGAAACCTCATGTTTTAAAAGCCCAATGGAAGTTACATTGTTTGGAAGCCCTCATCTTCCCTGTTTCGGAGGTCTTCTGTATATATGCTCTTTCTGTAAACTCTTAACTGTTAAATTTTGAATTTTTTTTAAAAAAAGAATCCATAAAAAAGAAGTTACATTGTTTGAAGTATCTTTTTTGTATGTTTTGGTGTAATCTGAAGATGAGAATTGGGTTTGAATATTCAAGGAAGTTAAAAACTAGTGAATAGCAAAATTTGGACTTACACAATATTCTAGCTTGTGCAGATACGATCCAAAAATGTAAAAAAAATATACTCTTTACATATGTATTCCTTTTGACTTATTGATCTAAATATACACTCATATTTTAGATGTTGCTATATCCCATTAGAGAGCCAATTTGGTGAAATGGTTAAGACACAAAAAAAAAAACCCACTAGTGGTTAAGGAGGATACGTTGTTTAAAGTATATTTTTGGTACGTTTTGGTGTAATCTGGAATATTAAAGAAAGTTAAAAATTAGTGATAGCTAAATATGGATTTACACAATAATCTAGTTTGTGCAGATATGCTCAAAAATTGTACCAAATATATACTCTTTACGTACTTATTTCTTTTCACATTGATCTAAATATAGCCTCGTGTTTTACATGTTGATATATCCAGTGCTTTTTTTGTAAAAGAAAAAGGTGCCAGAGCTCACACACGTCATACAGCCTGCCTTGCCTACCCTACAAGGTTCCATCCAAAAAAGGTGCCGGAACTCTGTTCTGAGCGTTCTATGACAAAAAAAGCCCTGGATATATCACATTAGACAGCCAATCTGATACAGCGGTTAAGGCACTAGTCTAGAAACTAGGGGATGAGTTCTAGTTCTAGTTCTAGTCCACACGGGCGCACACAGACACAAATCATATTAGGAAATGTATGAGAAATCTCAGTACAGATGTATCTTTTTTCTTGTTTGGGTGTCTTCTTACATTTTTTTAGCATTATGAAATGCTATTGCACTGAGTGTTGTGACACAGTGAAGAACATCATGTAATTAGATATATATAATATGAGGTGAGACTCATTGGCATTTGGAATTTGCTTCTCCTTTCCTGTGAATGGGTTTGTTTGAGTAAACTGTTGAATAATTGATATCCTTTGGGAATTAAATTCTTCTATGTGCAGAGGCCTAAGATAGAAGTAAAGTGGAACACAAGCTGAGCCCTCTAAAGCGAATAAGACCTTAGGATATTGATAGGCATCTGCTTTAGATGAATTTGATGCTGTTCCTTTGTTCAACATACTGTTGAGATTTGGAAAGTTAAAAGACCTTGGGGAGTTTGGTTGAATTCTGAAATTGCAAATTAGTCTATCTTTCCTCGTTATTTTGTTCCTGCAGCTGGTAGGATGCAAATATTGTTGTTGTTGTTGTTGTTAGTTGCAAAGTCATATCTGACCCATCACGACCCTATGGACAACGTTTCTCCAGGCCTTCCTGTCCTCTACCATCTTCTGGAGTCCATTTAAGCTCACACTTACTGCTTCAGTGACTCCATCCAGCCACCTCATTCTCTGTCATCCCCTTCTTCTATTGGCCTCAATCTTTCCCAGCATTAGGCTCTTCTCCAGTGAGTCCTTCCTTCTCATTAACTGGCCAAAGTATTTGAGTTTTAGCTTCAGGATCTGGCCTTCTAAAGAAAAGTCAGGGTTGATCTCCTCTAGGACTGCCTGATTTAATTGCCTTGCAGTCCAAGAGACTTGCAGGAGTCTTCTCCAGCACCACAGTTCAAAGGCCTCAATTCTTTGGCACTCAGCCTTTTTTATGGTCCAGCTTTCACTGCCATACATTGCAACTGGGAAGACCATAGCCTTGACTATATGCACTTTTGTTGACAGGGTGATGTCTCTGCTTTTTAGTGTGCTGTCTAGATTTGCCATGGCTTTCCTCCCCAGGAGCAAACGTCTTTTAATTTCTTGGCTACAGTCCCCATCTGCAGTGATCTTGGAGCCCAGGAAAATAAAATCTGTCACTACCTCCATTTCTTCCCCATCTATTTGCCAGGAATTGAGAGGGCCGGATGCCCTGATCTTGGTTTTCTTAATGTTAAGTTTCAACCCAACTTTTACACTCTCCTTCTTCACCCACAACAAGAGGCGTTTGAACATTCTTTGGCACTGCCTTTTTTTGGAATTGGAATGTAAACTGATCTTTTCCAATCCTATGGCCACTGTTGAGTTTTCCAAATTTGCTGGCAAATTGAGTGTAGCACTTTTACTGCATTGTCTTTTAAGATTTTGTATAGCTCAGCTGGAATACTGTCACCTCCACTAGCTTTGTTGTTGCTCAGCTTTTCTAAGGCCCACTTCACTTCACATTCTAGGATGTCTGGCTCGAGGTCAGTGACCACCTCATTGTGATTATCAGGGACGTTAAGCTCATTCTTGTATAGTTCTTCTGTGTAATTTTGTCAACTCTTCTTAATATCTTCTGCCTCTGTTAGGTCCCTGCCATTTTGGTCCTTTATCATGCCTATATTGCATGAAACGTTCCCTTTATTGCGCCAATTTTCTTGAAAAGATCTCTGGTCCTCCCTATTCAATTGTTTTCTTCTATCTCTTTGCACTGTTCATTTAAGAAGGCATTCTTACCTTTTCTAGCTATTCTCTGGAATTCTGCATTTAATTGGTCATATCTTTCTTTTTCTCCCTTGCCTTTCGCTCCCCTCCTTTCCTCAGCTATTTGCAAAGCTTCCTCAGACAGCCATTTTGCTTTCTTGCATTTCTTTTTCTTTGGGATGGTTTTGGTTGCTACCTGTTGTACAATGTTGCGAACCTCTGTTGATAGTTCTTCAGGCACTCTGTCTATCAAATCTAATTCCTTAAGTCTATTTGTCACCTCTACTGTATATTCAACAGGGATATGATTTAATTCATACCTGAGTGGCCTAGTGCTTTTCCCTACTTTCTTCATTTTAAGCCTAAACTTTGCAACGAGAAGCTCATGGTCTGAGCCACAGTAAGCTCCTGGTCTTGTTTTTACTGACTGTACAGAGCTTCTCCATCTTTGGCTGCAGAGCATATAGTCAATCTGATTTCTGTCTTGACCGTCTGGTGATGTCCATGTGTAGAGCCGTCTCTTGTGTTGTTGGAAAACAGTGTTTGCTATGACCATCGTATTCTCTTGACAAAATTCTATCAGCCTGTGCCCTGCTTCATTTTGTACTCCAAGGCCAAACTTGCCTGTTATTCCAGTTATCTTTTGGCTTCCTACTTTAGCATTCCAATCCCCCATGATGATAGGGACATCATTTTTGGGTGTTAGTTCTATAAGGTGCTGTAGGGCTTCATAGAACTGGTCAATTTCATCCTCTTCACCACCGGTGGTTGGGGCATAGACTTGGACTACTGTGATATTGAATGGTTTGCCTTGGATTCGAACTGAGAACATTCTGTCATTTTGAGGATTGTATCCCAGTATTGCTTTTCCTACTCTTTTATTGACTATGAAGGCTACTCCATTTCTTCTGAGGGATTCTTGCCTGCAGTAGTATACCTGATGGTCATCTGAATTAAATTCACCCATTCCTGTCCATTTTAGTTCGCTGATACCTAAGATGTCGATGTTTAGTCTTGTCATCTCTTGTTTGACCACGTCCAGCTTTCCTTGATTCATGGATCTTACATTCCAGGTTCCTATGGAGAAAAAATCTTTACAGCATCGGACTTTCCTGTCACCACCAGACACATCCACAGCTGAGCGTCCTTTCGGCTTTGGCCCAGTCGCTTCATTCTTTCTGGCACTACTAGTACTAGCCCTCTGCTCTTCCCCAGTAGCATATTGGACGCCTTCCGACCTGAGGGGCTTATCTTCCAGCGTCATATCGTTTTGCCTTTTGGTACTGTCCATGGGGTTTTCATGGCAAAGATACTGGGGTGGGTTACCATTTCCTTCTCCAGTGGATCACGTTTTGTCAGAACTCTCTGCTATGACCTGTCCGTCTTGGGTGGCCCTGCACGGCATAGCTCATAGCTTCATTGAATTACGCAAGCCCCTTCACCACAACAAAGCAGTAATCCATGAAGGGGGGTATGCAAATATATACTTGATTAAATACTTCTTTACTTTAATGAACATTAGGAAAGTTATCTTTTTTTCCAAAGCAAAATTTAAGGTAAAGTTTGTTTAGGTACATATTTTAAGTATCTAAGACAAAATAGGGGGGAACATGATAGTAGTACTCCAGTATTTGAGGGGCTGCCACAAGGAGGAGGGGGTCAACTTATTTTCCAAAGCACCAGAAGGCAAGACAAGAAACAATAGATGGAAATTAATTAAGGAGAGAGCCAACCTGGAATTAAGAAGAAATTTCCTGACATTGAGGATAATTAACCAGCGGAATAGCTTGCCTTCAGAAGTTATAGGTGCTTCATCATTGGAGGTTTTTAAGAAGAGACTGGATAGCCATCTGTCTGAAATGGTATAGGGTGTCCTGCATGAGCAGTTCTATTCTGATTGATTGATTGATTGATTGATCGATTGATTGAATAAGTGTGAGTGATGAAACAATCATATATCATTGCAATGTAAACTCCAAACTTTGCATATTTATGTATGATGCTTCAACTACATGTGACACAATATTTTTCCTAATTTTCCATCGTGGTTCAAAACAGACATATGTTGAGGAAGGGAATTATTTTAATTAATAACCTTAACTTGTAGTCAGATTATTTCCTAAAATTAAAATCAAAACTGCATTTATTGTTCCTGCTTAGGTAAAAACTGGACATTTCAAGGATATATTTTTAAAAAAAAAAAGTTCAGGAAAGTTTCCAATTTTAATGATATTCATCTGGCTGAAACAAGGCTTTTCTGGCATATGACTAATTGGATTATTCTTGTCTGTTAATCCCAACAGGTGCACAGATTATGGGATTTACAACATTGCACTTCCTGATTGAACCTTCAGATGCTGTCACTACACGGGGAAGTAACATTTTGTTGAACTGTACAGCAGAATCAGATCAAGGATTTCCTGTAATCAAATGGAAAAAGGATGGTGTCTTTTTAAACTTGGCAGTGGATGAGAGAAGGCAACAGTTTTCCAATGGATCTCTTTTAATACAGAATATTGTCCATTCCAGACATCATAAACCTGATGAAGGCCTTTATCAATGTGAAGCATCATTAGAAGGAACTGGAGCTATCATCAGTCGAACAGCCAAAGTTTCAGTAGCAGGTAAGGATTCAGGTTGGGATGAGAAGATATTTTAGAGCTTATTTGAAGATGGAATTAGAAATCTGAAGGTTTTTTAAAGGTTTATTTCATTGGCAAAGTTAGAATACATGGAATCTGTTAACACCTTCCAAGCTGATCAACTTTATTGAGGTATAAGCCTCATTTATTGAGGAGCCGTGGTGGTGCAGTGGTTAGAATGCAGTATTGCAGGCTAACTGCCCACAGCCTGGAGTTTGATCCTGACTGGCTGAAGGTTGACTCAGCCTTCCATCTTTCTGAAGTCAGTTAAATGGGGACGCAGATTGTTGGGGGCAATAGGCTGACTCTGTAAACCTTGTTAACCAAAGTGCTGACAAGCACTATGAAGTGGTATATAAGTCTAAGTGCTATTGTTATAAGATTTCATTAACAGCATTTCATTAACATTTGATTACTTGCGAGAGAAGCTGTGCTATGATGTAAGTTAAAAGATGAGAGAAAGCTTGATGGGAAGCTAATGGATTTATGCAATAGCTGAGACTGAAGAGAAGTTCTCATAGAGAGGTGGGGGGGTGAGTTTTACTATCAGTTTGCAAACTGAAAGGACAAAAAAACTCCACTCTCCCTATCCAAGTCTGCTGGAATGGATTGAATTTTTTAATAGATAGGAATTTGGTGGTCAAATTTTGTAACTGATCAGAATGTGGTGGCCAAACCTCTCCATTTCTGCCCCTGCTGCTTTGAGGTTAGAGAAGGAGGGTCTTGATAGGCTGAAATGTGCCACTGCCTTGTTACTGTTGTCAGCTCTGATGTCCAGCTAGGGCCCATATATTATTTTGCACAGTCTGGCTAGTTTGTCCCTTGTAGAATCTGGAAAGATAATGTTGACACATGATGGCATATATTAGATGATAAGAATCCAAAAGTATTAACATTGTAGGTGATGTTGTGTGGGCCTATAATGAAGTTGGAAAGACTTGGCAAGATGTGGTTCTCATCTTTGTGTGGTTGTGTTGCTATCTCTAATAGTGGGTAAGTAGCTATTTTAAACTGAGTGGGGATCTAAATGCAGTTATTAACCAGCCCCCAGAGCCAAGGAAAATGTAGTGTTATCAAAAATAAAGTCATTTGGACTAAGTAGGAAGTCTCAAAGCCTGGTATCCAGATGTGTGCTTTTGTGTTGTCAATGATGATATTTTAAATGACCAACAGTTTATTTTTTGTTGTAGATGTTGGGAAAGATTACCTCAACATCCATGGTATGGTCCAGTGATCATCCGTAGATTCCAGCTTTCTCAAGAAATCTCTGATTTCTTGTCTTCTATATGATTTGGAATGCTGCTGATTTTTCTGATGTTTGAAATAATTGGGTGACTTGTATATTTTAGGTGGTATACATCCTTTGGGGCAAAATACATTATTCAGGTAGAATATATGTTTTGCTTTTTCTCTGGGGACTCTTGAGATAGGGATTATAAGTTGTCAGACATAAAAAAGATTGCTTTTTATATCTGACAACTTATAACTCGTTTGTAATTTAGTCTTCTCTCCTATTACAAAATCATATGCAAATGTAACCTGGAATTAATAATAAATGCCAAGATGTACTGTAGAATCGGAACAAAAGTTCATACAGTAGGTGACAAAAAAAATTGGAGAGGTTGTTGCTTTCCAAGCTTGCTTGTGGGCTACCTGAATATATCTTACTGATCATTCTTAATAGCAAAAGACAAGATGTGCCTATGATCACATCTACCAACCACTTCTTGTGTTTTTATAATAAAGCTGCATAACACACAACTTAAAAGACAAGTCTTAGAAATTATAATATTTGCTGTTAGCCTGTTGCACTTGGAGAAATGTTAATCCTTTTGAAAGCTGTCTGCAATAATTAGCTTCAAGAAATCTTGCCTTGAGCAAAAATAAATAAATATATTTAAATAAATATAAGGATGTTTTTTAGAAACCCCTTTTCTTCTTTTGTTCAAACATTTATTTTTTTTCTGCAAAATTAGACATGACATTATTGCCATGGAAATATATTTGTGAAATTACTATTTGTGTTAACTATCTCTAATCATGCCTTTCTTCCTCTGCACATGTTTATGATCTTCAAAAATAAGAGGCATTCTTTGAAGCTAGGTATTAACTGGTTTATGTATTAATTCAGAGTCAGAAAAAAAATAATCTTTTCTAAAATGTAAAATGCACTTTTTGCACTACTTTCTGCCTCCTTCTGACTTTATGCCTTGCAAAACTTTGTTAGATTGGTTTCAGAACTTTGTTTTGACAGTTCATTTTTTTTGTGTTAAAAAGTGTTACTTTTAAGCCCTCTCTGCCAGCTTCAAAAATGCATCAAGCTGGGGAAGAGTGGAAACAGGATGATAGTTGAGATGAGTCTAAAAAGTGATCAAGCACTTGTATTAGTTCTGCAGTCACAATAAGCAATAGACCACTTTCCATCATCAGATGGAACAACCATATAGATATATACTCCACTGGTGAAAAGCACGGATTGCTGAATTTTTACAAAAGGCTGCAGTTGTTAGAGCCTATCTGTTCTGTGTGCAAACGGGCCTTCTCCTTCTTGTTTTATAGGCAGCAGGGTTAGAAAAACTGAGACTTGTAGGCAGAATGTTTATGTATATTACATATACATTATGTGCATTGAGATGGAACCCTTGGCAGTATCACTGCAAACAGAAAGGAACATGTGGCTCCAATAGGCAAGATTCCTCAAAGTTTGATCATCCTCTATCTGTTATATTTAGTTATTTATTTCATTTTTCATTCATTTCATTTCATTTATTGGATTTTTATACCACCCTTCTCCCGAAGGACTCAGGGTGGTGAACAGGGCATATAAATAGAAATACAAAAGTTAAAAAAAGATTAAATAAATTGCCCAATTAAAACAATCAATTATAAAAACCCATAAAAACCCTGACATTCCCCCATCAGGCCAGGCCAGCTTGTTCGAATAAATGGGTCTTTAACCCGCGCCGGAAGGAGCGGAGATCCGGTGCCATTCGGAGCTCCACCGGCAGTTGATTCCATAAAGCCGGGGCGCCCACAGAGAAGGCCCTCCCCCTGGGGGCCACCAGCCGACATTCTCTGACCAGAGGCACCCAGAGGAGGCCCTCTCTGTGGGAACGCACAGGGCGGAGGGGAGTTGACGCCGGCAGCAGGTGGTCCCCGAGGTATTCCGGACCCATGCCATGTAAGGACTTAAAAACCATCACCAAAACCTTGAATTTGATTTCAGCACCCTCCGACTGCAGATAAATAAACAATAAGCAATAAGCTTATAAACAATAAACAATAAGCAAGGTGAAAGGTTTGAGCAAACAACACAGAACAGGCTTAAAGGCAGTGTGTTTACATGTTCTGTTCTACTGAATTTAAATTTATGTCTGTGAAATTCCACCCTATTAATTTCAGCCTCAGTTTCAACACTTTCTGGGACTTTTTTTAATCTTCTCCCTTTCATCTTCTCACTCTTGTCTCTATATAACAGAATTTTTATTACAATAGTAAAAACTAATACAGGCTAAACTTTAGAGAAACAAGAGAGCCTGGAAAGAAAGAATAAAAAGTGCAGGCAAAAAGAAAAAGAAGAAAAGAAAAATATAAATGAAAAAAAATGAAAAAGTGACTTCCAATTTTCATCGCAAGAGGTATAAACACACACTTTATTATATTATATTATATTATATTATATTATATTATATTATATTATATTATATTATATTATATTATATTATATTATATTATATTATATTATATTATATTATATTATATTATATTATTATATTTATTAAACTTATATGCCGCCCTTCTCCCGTAGGACTCAGGGCGGTTCACAAGGCAATTAAAACAACATTACAATACAAAAATTAATAGCAATTAAAATAGATTAAATTTTCCTTGATTAAAATCTAAAACCCCTATATCTCTGATTAAAAACCCAATTACAATAAGTTAAAAAATTAAAAAATCCTCAGTCCTGGCCGGAAAGCTCAAAGAGCCAGGTCTTCAGGTCCCGGCAGAACGAACGAAAATCAGGGGCAGTCCTGAGCTCTACGGGTAACTGGTTCCAGAGGGCAGGCGCGCCCACAGAGAAGGCCCTCCCCCTGGGTGTTGCCCGCCAGCAATCCTTCACCGGCGGCACCCTAAGAAGGCCCTCCCTGTGGGAGCGCACAGGACGAAGGGAACTTGATGCCGGCAGCAGGTGTTCCCTCAGATATCCCGGACCCAAGCCATTTAGGGCTTTACATAATAACTCTTTGTCCTGTCTAAGGTTAAACAAATACCTCATCATTCCATATTCCATAAATTTATGGAGTTTTCTGTTGAGCATCTCCTGCACAATGATATAGAAGACAAATAGCAACAACTTAATATGCTCTGTTCTCCATACAATCGTCCTCTCCCAACTTGGTTATCCTCTGAATATGTGGAGTTGAAGAATTTCCCAGCAGGCATTGCGACAGCTAGGAATTCTGGGATTTGAAGACTATACACTTGGAAGGTGTATAGCGAAGGTTGGGGAAAGAGGGTGTAAGGCAGGGGTGTCCAACCGTGGCAACTTTAAGACTTGTGGACTTCAACTCCCAGAATTCCCCAGCCTGCACATTGGTTGGAGAATTCCGGGAGTTGAAGCCTATGAGTATTAAAGTCCACAAGTCTTAAAGTCGCCAAGGTTGGATACCTCTGGTGTAAAGAATTTGACAAATGTCACGAGATTAGGAGAGACTGAAGGATTTATTTATTTATTTATTTATTTATTTATTTATTTATTTATTTATTTATTTATTTATTTATATTTAAATTTATATACCGCCCTATTCCCGTAGGACTCAGGGCGGTTTACAGGGAAAATTAAAAGTTAAAATACATCATATACAATTAAAAACGATTAAAACTAAGATTAAATTAATCCCTGAACTTAACTAAAACCCCATTAATTAAATAATTAAAACCCCTCAGTCTGAGCCAGACAACTCAAAAAACCAAGTTTTCAAGTCCCTACGAAATGAGCAAAGGTTGGGGGCAGTCCTAAGCTCCGTGGGAAGCTGGTTCCAAAGGGCCAGCGTGCCCACAGAGAACGGTGGAGATGAGATGAGATTTGATTCATTATTCCTTGGTGTAATTTCCACTGGGCTTCTTTCTGTAACTACCAATAGTTTCTTGTTGGAAGGAGAAATAAGTTTCGAAACATATTTTAAGTTCCAAAGAGAAAGCTGTATGAAGTTAAAAGTGTAAACCAGTAGCTTTTTTGTTGTTAAGTATTAAATATAATAGTTTTATACAGAGGGGAAATAATTATCAGATCCCTCTTCAGAGAAACATAATTTATTTATTTGTTCATTTAGTGGAATGATGTATAGCCTCTTCTCTAATAAATTTCTCAGAGCAGCTAGCAATAAATACAATAAAATTTAAAAAAATAAAAACTGCAAATCAAAGGAGTACAAAAAAGATATTAATAATAAAAGAAGGGGAAAAATTGGTTTGGTTCATACTTATTCTAAATTCAATATACAAAATGAAAATGGGGGTTTTTTTTAAAGAAAAAATAAGCACTATTCCAAATGTTGCAGTGTATTAAAAAGGAGCAGGTTATAAATTGCTGTAAATATCTGTTACTCTCTACAGTCTTTTGATCTTCTCCTGAAGTAGTACCCATAATCTAGATTTGTGTACTCTTGTTTGGAGATTGTACATCTGAATTATGTGCCAGAGCTGTGTCCCATAGTTTGCAAAACATATAATGCCCATTTTAATTAATACCTCCCTAAGTAACACCAGCTGCCTGCAATTAGTGCAAGTTCGAGTCCCACCAGGCTCAAGGTTGACTCAGCCTTCCATCCTTCCGAGGTAGGCAAAATGAGGACCCAGATTGTTGGGGGCAATAAGCTGACTTTGTAATAATGCCGCTTGGGGGGGGGGCGAAAGCCGTAATAAGCAGGCATATACATAGAATGAAGGCTATTGCTAAGCACATTTGATTTGTGCTTCTTAGATTGTAAGCCGCCCTGAGTCTTCGGAGAAGGGCGGGATATAAATGGGATTTAAAAAAATAATAATAATACACCTTTTTGTGTACAATGCAGTGAGCCATGTGCAGATCTGTACATTGGGGAGACAAAAGAACCACTTCATAAACACATGGTACAACATAGGAGAACAAACCCATCAGGACAAGATTCAGCAGTCCATCTGTATTGAAAAGACAAAGGCCACTCTTTCGAACACAGCAAAGTCCACATTTTGGACAGAGAGGAGTGCTGGTTTGAAAGAGGATCCAAAGACGCCATCTAGGTCAAAATTGAACAGCCCTCCCTCAACAGAGGGGGAGGGGTATAACAACATCTATCTCCAGTCTACAACACAGTCCTTTCAACAGTTCCAAGAAGGCTCCACACCCATTTGCACCACTCAGGTGAGGTCACAGATAAACCTCCAGGTAGCACTAATGACTCACTAAAAGAATGCAAATGGCCAGCTGTCTACAAGGAATATGAATTCTTCCATTCCCCACTATCCAGTCAGAGTTGAAGACGGTTCTTAGATGAGAAGCAAAATGTCTTCAAATAAAATCAAGAAAGTCCAGTTGCCTGTTGAAAAAGCACGTTTGGGACATTTTTCTGTGTCGTTTTCATCAACACTATATAGCCTGGAAAGCTTTTATAACAGTACATATTAAATTGCTTTTGATACATTTACTTGTTCTCAAAATTTTACTTTAAAGGCTATCATTCTAGCAAAGATATTACAATAAATTACTTGCCCTTTAATATTTCATACAGTGGATGAATGAATTTGGTCCCTGAATTGTTACAATCCAATAGGAGATTGTACCATTTACAGGCAATAGCATCATCTGCACAATTTTAAAATATGTTTGATGTATTTCACAGTTTTGAATGACAAAATACAGGAAGTCATTGAGTTAAACATATTTTCTCTCAATAAAGACCATGAGCCTGATTTTATCTAATTTGTGAGGCATTAGCTGTTTATAAGTTAGTTCAGAATGAAAGCAATCAGATTACTGCTTTCAGCATTTCCGATGCTGTATGTGGATGTTTTTGAAAGCAGAGGACAATCACCCAGAATTGCCAGTGAAAATGTATACAAAATGAAATTTGACATAAATGTGGAGGATTCTCGAATATGTGGGAAAATTGAACTGGGCAAAATAAGAGTAGAGCAAATTCTCTCAAAGCTTTTTAAAGCTCCTTAAGTTTATTTTCCCTCTTGCAAAAATGTTTGTGAAACTGCTAAGCTAGATACCGAAGGTCAGAGATCTCTATGCAACTGTCTGAAAGAATGGACTGTATTGCTCCAACCACATTTTTTATCCACCTTAGACCTTGAGCTTGGTTTCCTCTTGACGGCCACATACGGCTTAGCATGACTCAAGCACAAATTCTGAAGAATTCAAAGAAGGAAAGGAAGGACTATCACCATTGCACATCAGGGTTTCACCTCCCAGGGCAATTCTTCATGACAATGTGGACCACAGCACACCATTTCAACTTTTTATTTTACTTATTATTGATAATAATAATTAGAAGAAAATAGTAGGAGCTATCACCTTTTTGTAGAAACTGTTCAGCATTCCAGCCTGAATCCCACATATTTCTTTCCTTTCTGAAAGACCATCTAATTGCAACCACTAGCATCTATTATTTATTTATTTATTTACTTGTTTGTTTTTTGTTTATTTATATTTGTATCCCGCCTTTATTATTTTTACAAATAACACAAATAACTCAAGGCGGCGAACATCTTCTTCCTCCTATTTTCCAACAATAATGAAGAAGAAGGAGAAGGAGAAGGAGAAGGAGAAGGAGAAGGAGAAGGAGAAGGAGAAGAAGTTGGAAGGGACCTTGGAGGTCAACTAGTCCAACCCCCTGCTCAGGCAGGAAAGCCTATACCCTATACCTGTGAGGTGAGCTGAGAGACAGTGACTGGTTCAAAATCACCCAGTTGGTTTTTTCAGAATCCATTTATATCATATTCATAAATGGAATGTTTCAAACATATCCTATGGATTCTGCCATCTCCCGAAGAGAAGAGGATAGATGTGTATTGAACCGGCAATAGGCATTTCAAAGGAAAGGAGAAGCCTTTTGAACTGGGGAAACAAAAGGGGGGGCTAGCATCTGGCTTTTGTCACGGAAGACAACAATAAACAAAAGGGTCCTAACTTCCTCTTTCCCACGAGATGGATGATACGAGAGGAAGGATGGGGGGGACTGACCAAATGGGGATTAAGGGGGGTTAAACCGGGAACTCTTTATAAGGATTTACATCGTGGAACCATTAAGCCCTGTCTCATTTCCTACAACCGAGCATGTCATAGTAAAGATTTCTTTTGGACTAAAAACCTGACTCCAAGAGTTTTTGTCTTCCTAAGACGTGGTTTGGGGTGGGTCCTGACATTAGACAGGGCTTGCAACGAAAGTCAACCCGGGAAGAAGAACCTTACCGGGGGACTTTGCAAATAATTATGATGTCTGACGATGAAGCAAGAAGGGAAGAAAGCCCCACGGAGAAGGAGCCTTCCCCCCAGCCGAACTCCCAGAAACATTGGGAAGCTGAGGCATCATATTCCTCCTGGGAGGAAACAGCGGAGCAGCACGAACAAAAACCCCGGTGGTCGATGGGCGTTGGAAGGAAAAGTGAATGGGAAAAGGCTTCGAGAGAAGTGACCCTGAGACGGAGCGACCACCAACCGGAATGGAAACAAGAGATGGAGAACTCCCTGCACGCCAGTGAGGAAGAGCGGATTCTGGAAAAAGCTATTGACTTGATGAAAACAACCCTGAGCTCACTAAGGGAGGAGAGAGCTGGAAACCACAACACCTGGGGTCGCAACTGGAGGGGTAACGGAAGGAATCCAACACCTGAAACCCCAGGGCTGTCCAATGGAACAGGAGCCGCTGACTCAGCGATACCCACCCCCCCCAGACCCACAGATGGGGATCGAGATGAGGAGCGATACACTCTGCGGCGCAGACAACGATCCAGCCAAAGATTCCCACCCCTGGAAGCAAAATTCAAGGGGGAGCCATCACGACTGGGATTTTTCCTAACCCAAGTCCTCAGCTACATGGAAGAGTACGGACGGGACATCCCCAGTGACAAAACACGCATCCGAATTGTGCAATCTGCCCTGGACGGGACGGCCGCAGACTGGGTGGTGAACCTGCATGACTCCAACGCCCCAGAACTCAACGACTTCAACCGATTCATGTCATCCTTGAGGCGACGATTTGAGGACCCTTTGGCTGACCGGAAGGCCCGGGAGAGAATCAAGACGGTGAGGCAGGGCAGGAGAACAGTGGCCGAATATACCCAAGAATTCCGAGCCATCGCCAGCAAGCTGAACTGGCCAGAAGACATCCTCCTCAGCCATTTCAAAGACGGTCTAAACTACGACCTGTATGACGCTTGCCTGCCTCGGGGAGACCCCTACCATCTCGATGACTGGTATGTCCTGGCAGAGGAAGTGGAAATAGACCTATTGAAAAGACAACGCAGAGGAAAACCATGGGGCCGCCCGCCACTCGAGCAAACACGTGAGGGGGAAAACCCACCGGCCACGGCTAAAAAATCAAAGGGATGTTTCAATTGCGGGAGAGAGGGCCACCGTGCTGCAGAATGTCGTTCGAAAGCCCCTCCACGCAAAACAGAGGCACCATCTTCCAAAAAGCTGGGGAAGTCTCAAGGCAACCCAAAAGAATCTTCCATGAAGGGGACAGAGGCTGTAGAGTCCACAATTTCTGCCAAAACCTGGGATTGGACTCCGGCCTACACTGCAGGGGCGGTGGACACCTCGGAAGACAGCTCAGAGGGAGAACCTTTGGTAAGTGGACCTCTTCCACCCATACTTAAGACAGTAACTATATTAGCTTCCTCTGCACCAAAAGCCAATGAAATAAAAGCTTTGATAGACTCTGGCTGCATCCGCTGCCTCATCAGCCCAACGCTGGTGGAGGAACTGAGCATCCCAGTGAGGAGGCTAAAACAACCAATCTCCTTCAGTCAATTAGACGGGTCTATAGCAGGGGGGGGACCAGCTACCCTAGCCACTCTACCACTCCACATGTCCCTGGGGTCCCATGAGGAAGACATAACATTTATAGTGGCCCCAGGCATGGCATGCCCAATGATTTTAGGACTGGAATGGCTGAAGAAATGGAACCCCGGGATAAACTGGAGGACTGCAGAACTCAACTTCCCAAAAGGGGAACAGGAAAACGTAAAACCCCCAAACACCCCCCCAACCCAGAGGGAGGAAAAAGCAGCAGTGGGGGAAGAGAAGGGGCTAACAGAGATACCGGAGGAATACAGGGACCTGGCTGAGGTTTTCAGTGAGGAAAGAGCAGATGAGCTCCCCCCCCACCGCCCCACAGACTGCACCATAGAATTCAAACCTGGGGCAAAACTCCCAAAACCCAGGATGTATGCCATGAGCCCAAGGGAAATGGCAGAAATGGAAAGATTCATAAAGAAAAACTTAGAAAGAGGATTTATTGAGCCCGCCAAACCCAAAGTAGCCGCCCCGGTTCTGTTCAGGGAGAAGAAGGATGGTTCCTTTCGTTTGGTTGTGGATTACCGGAACCTAAATACAATTAGTGAATGTAATCTATACCCCCTTCCCCTAATGAAGGATATGCTATCCCACCTATCGAAAGGAAAGATTTTTACCAAACTAGACCTGAGGGAAGCATACTACCGTATTAGGATTAAGGAAGGAGACGAATGGAAAACTGCATTCAACTGCCCAATGGGGTGCTATCAATTCAAAGTATTGCCATTTGGACTGCAAAGGGCCCCTGCAGTCTTTATGCAATTAATTAATGACGTACTGAGAGAGCACCTATATAAGGGGGTCCTGGTTTACCTCGATGACATCCTTATCTTCACAGAAACCAAAGAGGAACATATCAAACTAGTCAGAGCAGTCCTGAAGAAATTGCGAGCTGCCCATTTATATGCTAAATTATCGAAGTGTGAATTTCATCAGGAAAAAATCGACTACCTGGGATATCGCATATCCCCAGAGGGCATCGAAATGGACCCAGAGAAGGTCAGGGCAGTACTAGAGTGGGCACCCCCCCGCACACGGAAGCAATTGCAAAGTTTCCTGGGGTTTGCAAATTTCTACCGCCAATTCATCCCTGCATTTGGCCAAATAGCCATGCCCCTCACAAATTTGTTGAAAACGAAGGGGGGGTCACCCGTGAAACCCAGCCAGCCTCTGAAATGGTCAATGGAATGTCAAGCAGCATTTGAGAGGCTAAAGAGACTCTTTTCTGCGGAACCTGTACTTAAACACCCAGATCCCAACAAACCTTTTGTAATACAGGCAGATGCGAGCGACGTAGCAGTCGGAGCCGTATTACTACAAGAAAATGATGAGGGGGCGTTGCAACCTTGCGCATATACATCCAGGAAACTTACAGAAACTGAACAACGATGGCCAATATGGGAGAAGGAAGCATTCTCATTAAGGTGGTCATTATTAACTTGGCGTCAATTTTTGGAAGGAAATAAAATACCTTTCCAAGTCTGGACTGACCACAAAAATTTAGAAGCACTAAAAACGCCCAGGAAGCTCACTCCTAAGCAAGCCCGCTGGTCCCAACACTTTCACCGATTCAATTTCACACTCAAACACTTACCGGGGGGGAAGAACTTCCTGGCAGATGCATTATCCCGCATGCCCCAATATAACAGCACAAGAGTTACTGACTTTAAACCACTTGTACCGGAACAACAACTGGCAGCACCAGTCACCACCAGGGCACAAGAAAAAATGAAGCCGAAGGTAGATAGCCAAACTGGAATAGAATTCAGGAAATCTTTGGAAAGTGATGAATGGTTCCAGAAAAATAAACATGTGTGCACAATTAAAGATGGACTGCCGTGGGTGGGGGAGAAGCTATATATACCTGCCACACAGAGAATCAATTTCATGCAACTGTGCCATGATACAAAATCAGCAGGACACTTTGGCTTTGTAAAAACCTTACACTTAACTAAAAGGCAATTTTGGTGGCCATCTATGAAAAAGGACATAGAAAGCTATGTGGGTAGCTGTCAAATTTGCGCAATGGCCAAGAGGTTACAAGGGAAATCGCCAGGACTGTTACAACCAGTGGCGAATCCCTCAGCCCCATGGAAAGAAATAGCCATGGATTTTATTGTGGAACTACCAGAAAGCAACGGAAACACCGTTATCTGGACTGTTACTGATCTGTTCTCTAAGCAAGTCCATTTCATACCTTGCCCAAAAATTCCTACTGCAAAAACATTAGCAAAACTTTTTGTACAACATATTTACAGATTGCATGGGGCACCACAACGCATCATATCTGACAGGGGGGTGCAATTTACCTCAGCATTCTGGAAGGAATTTTTATCTCTGTTAGGAACCACCCAAGGACTGACATCTAGTCATCACCCTCAGGGTAATGGGCAATCGGAAAGGGCTAACTCTGTACTTGAACAATATTTAAGATGTTATGTACATTTTCAGCAGAACAATTGGACAGACCTGCTGCCTTTCGCAGAAGTGGCATATAACAACGCAATTCACTCCAGCACAGGTTACACTCCTTTTCAAGTAGCCACAGGCCAGAGCTTCAACCCCATACCTGATCTAACTCCAAAAGAACCGGTAATTCCAGAACTAAAGGAATGGATTGCTCAGTTACAATACACCTGGCCTATTGTCAGAAAAGCATTAACAGAGGCTAGATTAGCACACAAGACACAGGCAGACAAGAAAAGATCTGATCCCACACCGTTCAAGGTGGGAGAGATGGTATATCTGTCTACAAAATACCTTAAGTCTCTCCAACCCTGTAAAAAACTAGGACCAAAATACATTGGACCTTTTCCAATTAAAAGAATCATAAACCCAGTAACAGTTGAATTAGAACTACCTAAAAATCTTAGACGAATACACCCAATCTTTCACTGCAGTCTAATAAAGAGAGAACAACAATCTCCCCTACGAACAAAAATTCCACCACCACCACCTCCCATCATGGTGGAAGGAGAACAACATTTCGAGGTGAAGGAAATTCTGGATTCCAGGAGACATCATGGAACAACTCAATATCTAGTGGCTTGGAAACACCTCCCCTCCTCAGAAAATGAATGGGTCAGCAAACACCACGTTAAAGCACCAAAGCTGCTTAAGAGATTTCATACAGAATATCCAAACAAACCTAGTTAACATTTACACATGTTTTTTTTCTTCTCTTTTCTTTTCTCCCCCTACAGATGGACACATCTTTCTTCTAAGGAGAGCGGACTGTCAGAATCCATTTATATCATATTCATAAATGGAATGTTTCAAACATATCCTATGGATTCTGCCATCTCCCGAAGAGAAGAGGATAGATGTGTATTGAACCGGCAATAGGCATTTCAAAGGAAAGGAGAAGCCTTTTGAACTGGGGAAACAAAAGGGGGGGCTAGCATCTGGCTTTTGTCACGGAAGACAGCAATAAACAAAAGGGTCCTAACTTCCTCTTTCCCACGAGATGGATGATACGAGAGGAAGGATGGGGGGGACTGACCAAATGGGGATTAAGGGGGGTTAAACCGGGAACTCTTTATAAGGATTTACATCGTGGAACCATTAAGCCCTGTCTCATTTCCTACAACCGAGCATGTCATAGTAAAGATTTCTTTTGGACTAAAAACCTGACTCCAAGAGTTTTTGTCTTCCTAAGACGTGGTTTGGGGTGGGTCCTGACAGCTAAGGCAGAACTTGAAATCATTAATCTCCTGCTTCCTAACTTGGTACCCTAACCATTAGACCAAACTAGCTCAAACTAAGCTAAACTAAACTAGATCCAACTAAAAACTAGCTAAAAGTTGGATTTTAGACAAAGTGAACACAAAAAAAGGAGATATACATTTTAAAAAATAGCCCAGATGTTTAATGCACGATACTGCAGTGGACTATAAATCACATTTCCCACCCCCCTCCTAAGACTTTTTTTCAGAGCCCTCCAGATCTTAGCAATCACCATTTGTAAAAATTGCACTTGGCTGTTCAGGAACGAGAGCAGCGGAGAGAAACTAAGAGGCTGCCTCCTACTTTAACATCTTATTAAAAGTCCCAATTTAACAGGCTGCTGATTATTGGTATTTCTCGTAATTGGTGAGTCCAAAGATAGAGACATTACATTAAATCATTTGGGTTCCTTCCTATCACACGCGTTCCTGGGTCAGCGCTTGGAGCTTTCTCTGGCTTGACTTGCTGATGTCAGCAGAGGTCATATGGGTTGGGAAGGGGATGGAAGGAGGAGAAAAGAACATTTTTCTTCATGCATCAATTCCAGGCATAGGTAACGATGAGATGGGTAATTGAAGAAGTGATCCTGCTGTGATAATGATTGGAGATGAAAGGCATTTTGCTCTGATTCAGATCAGATATTAGTCTTGCAATCTGAGTGCCTTCGTGGGGAAGAGAAATGGGGATTAACTTTTATACGTGCAACAAAAAATTTTTTTGGAAATTTTAACATTCATGAAAAAAAATCAAAGGAGAGAAATAAACAAAACATAACTAGGTTGCTTTCCCCTTGAGCTATAAGCATGTGCTATGTTTTATTTTATTTAATATTTATATATCCCATCTTTCCACCAAAGACCTCAAGGTAATATAGATTTTCCATTGTATTAGCACTGAAACACTGATCATAGCAGCACAAAAGCACACACTAAACACCAGATCCATAAAAACAGGCTCTACCACTCTTGACAGGACCCAAGGAGCAGGCTATGCGGAGAACCTCAGAGACAGTCTAACACATAGTAGCAGGGTGGAAGATGCAGGCAGGTACAGCGTACATTGAACAGCACAATCAAGTAGCTGGCATTGTGCACAGGACCATCTGTACAGAATATGGGCTGCTAGACCCTCCTAGGTCCAGATGAGATATCCTACAAAAGACGGCTAAAATCCTATGCGATTTCCAGTTCTAGACAGATCAGCAGATACTGGCCAATCAAGCAGGCTTGGTGACCATAAGACAGAGATAATGATGTAGCAGTGCCAAGTGACAGCAACATCAGGAAGAAAGAGTATAAGAAACTGGAGAGGTAGCAGATCCTGAAGAAGGAACTAGAAAGGATGTGGAAAGTAAAGGCCAAAGTGGTCCCAGTGGTGGTAGGGCCACTTTGGCTGTGATCTTCTAAGTTGGGAGAGGGACACCAAAGGATCCAAAGATCGACATCATAACAGAAGAGTGCAGTACTAGAGACCGCTAAGATCCTGCACAGAACTGTCAAACTCCCAGGACCCTGGAAGAGAACATGAGATAGAGGAAGACACAGACCATCCAAGATTTCACATATAAAATGTTCATCGATCTACGTTTTCCAGCCCCAGGATGATAAGGACTTTTTAATAATGCTTCTTTCAAAAAAGCACGCATAAAGATTCAAGGACACTTTTTTTTCAGACTGTGATATATTTATGGGGGTGGTTGCTGGAGAATTCATCTTCTTGACAATGTCTTCTCCTGTGACACTCCTCTCTTGAAGGAGGAGCTGGAGATACATGGCTGGTGTGCAGAGGTTGTAGAGGGTGAAGATTTTAATTTGCTCAAGTATCAAATACACCGAGGCTTTCAAACATCTTCATAAACAAGATGGAAAGTACTTGAGAACTGAAAAGACATAAAAATGCAAGAAAAACTGAAATCCTTATTTCACCTCCTCAGACCTTGGAAATTCTGGTGAAGGTGAGATTAGGAAGTTTTACAAGGAAGGGAGATGGTAATGCAAAACTATTTCTGTTCTTTTAGCAAGAATCTATGCTTCTGTCAAGAAAATTCCCAGAACCTAATCTGAGATTGAGGGTATTTTTCTCTTTAGATCAGAGGTCCCTAACCTTTTGGGCACCAGGGACCAGTTCTGTGGAGAAAGGTTTTTCCACGGACTGGAGAGGGCATGGTTTTGTGTGCTGCCTGCATCCCACGGATGGGGCTTTGCTTGTTTGTGTGGACCAGTTGCTGGCATGCCACAGCCAGGTACCAGTCCATGGATTAGGGGTTGGGGACCCTTGCTTTAGATTTAAGTATACCCTCTGTGTACTGGTAGTTCCTGACTTACAATTGTTGGTTTAGCAATCATTCAAAGATACAATGGCACTTAAAATAAAATAATAACTTAAAGCCAGTTCTTCTACTTGTGAGTGTTACAGCATTGAGGGTGAAAGTTCATTCCCCGAGCTTCTGGATTGGTTCCCGAACATTTTGTTACCAGGCTAGGTAACATCTTCAGTGGAGTTTAGACGATGTTACAGCATTCTCATTGTCACATAATTAAAAAAAAATGAGTGCTTGGCAACTGGAATGTACTTTTGACAATTGCACTATCCTGGGGTCATTTGGCCATCATTTGTAACCTTCTCAGCAGCTTTCAACAAGCAAAGCCAATGTGGGAAGCCAGATTCACTTAACAGCTTGCAGTGATTTGCTTAACAACTGGGGCAAAAAAGGTCATAAAATGGTGCAAAACTCATTTATCAACTGCCCTGCTTAGCAGTGGAAATGTTGGGTTCAATGGTGGTTGTAAGTTGGGGGCTGCTTATACGATTAGTTCATTTAATAACTTTTCTAAATGGTTACATTATTCCTGAGTGGATAGTATCACATTTGAGAGGCAGCCAAGATTAGCCTCAGTCTTTTAATGTTGGCTACCCTGAAGTTTGAAATGGAGAGACTTCCAAATCTCACTCCCAGGTTTTGACAGTAGAAGGTTAGGTAATAGTTTGGCCTAAGTGTAAAGTCACTTACTGGCAACATCTTTGTGAAATGAAGCAAAAGAGTAAGCACCTTTGGGACAGCCGTGTCCTGGTTGACCAAGAATCTCCATAGACTAGGGGTAGTCAAACTTGGCTCTTTTATGACTTGTGGACTTCAACTCCCAGCATGGCTGGCTCAGGAATTCTGGGAGTTGAAGTCCATGAGTCATAAAAGAGCTAAGGTTGACTACCCCTGACATAGACACTCAAACATGAGACACACTTGTGTCTCTCAGATCTGCACAGTTAAATTCCAAATGCTGAAAACTGATGACATGGTCTAGAATACAAGTAGTCCTTGGCTTACAATCATTCATTTAGTGACCAAAACTATAACACCACTGAAAGAGTAACTGATGACCTTTTTCACGAGCAAGGGGTTCATATTTATGATGGTTGCAGTGTCCCAAGGTCAGGTGATCACCTTTTGCAACCTTCTGACAAGCAAAGTCTATGGGGAAGACAGATTCACTTAATAACCACATTACTAACTTTAACAACTGCAACGATTCCCTTAAAAAGTGGGTCAAAACTCACTTAACAAGTCTCTTCCTGAACAATAAAACTTTGGGATCAGTTGTGGTCATAGGTCAAGGGCTACCTGTGCCATGAAAGTTGGAGTGTGTACTTCTTGTGCAGGTTACTGTAACTGGCCAGATGTAAAAAGCAGAAGGCAAGCAACTAGACCAAGCGAAAAAGCCACAAAGTTTGCAAAAAAATCTATCCTGACTCATCGTTAGCCTTAACTTTGGAGTTGGCTGTGTAATTGGCGTGCATTTTATGTAGCTGACCTAAAATGGTCTTCCTTTTGCCCTCCTTATATATACTTTCTCTGATATCTCTGCTCCTTTAATTGTTGTTGTTAGCTGCGAAGATGTGTCTGACCCATCGTGACCTCATGGACGACATTCCTCCACATTCCTGTCCTCTACCATCTTCTGGAGTCCATTTAAGCTCACGCCTACTGCTTCAGTGACTCCATCCAGCCACCTCATTCTCTGTCATCCCCTTCTTCTATTGCCCTCAACCTTTCCCAGCATTAGGCTCTTCTCCAGTGAGTCCTTCCTTCTCATTAGCTGGCCAAAGTATTTGAATTTCATCTTCAAGATCTGGCCTTCTAAAGAACAGTCAGGGTTGATCTCCTCTAGGACTGACCGGTTTGAACACCTTGCAGTCCAAGGGACTCGCAGGAGTCTTCTCCAGCATCATAGTTCAAAGGCCTCAATTCTTTGGCACTCAGCCTTTCTTATGGTCCAACTTTCACAGCCATACATTGCAACTGGGAAGACCATAACCTTGACTATAGGCACTTTTGTTGGCAGGGTGATGTCTCTGCTTTTTAATGTGCTGTCTAGATTTGCTGTGGCTTTCTTCCCCAGGAGCAAGCATCTTTTAATTTCTTGGCTACAGTCGCCATCTGTGGTGATCTTGGAGCCCAGGAAAATGAAATCTGTCACTACCTCCATTTCTTCCCCATCTATTTGTCAGGAATTGAGAGGACCAGATGCCATGATCTTTGTTTTCTTGAATGTTAAGTTGCAACCCAACTTTTGTACTCTCCTTCTTCACCCGCAACAAGAGGCTCTTTAGTTCTTCTTCACTTTCTGCCATTAGAGTGGTATCATCTGCATATTTTAGATTGTTGATATTTCTCCGGGCAATCTTAATTCCAACTTTTGATTCATCTAGCCCTGCCTTTCTCATGACTTCCCACAATTTAACACATCTGAAATAGCAGCAGGCTCACACAACCTATAAAGCAATCAAGTTGAACCTTGTACCCTCCAGATATATTGGATTCCTTCCTAGTCAAAAACTCTAGGATATCATGTTTTGGCTTTTAGAAAAAGCCTAATCAATATATGCTATAGAGTTTCAACCCCATTTTTCAGTTCATTCTAAATCTGATATTAATAGTTGTATTCTTACTAATTTGTATGTGTGTGTGTTTCACTGACAAACCATTTTTCTAAAAAAACACAGCAAAGATTAATATTTGTTGCTGTATACAATGAGCCTCCTGAAGCATGATTTTGTATGCAGTTTACATTAATATATGCTGTAATATAATTATATTTTATATGCAGGTAAGGTTCTGCTATGGACCAATGAGTTTTAAGCATCATTCCATAATATATAACATTGTATCTAGCTTTCTAAATTACAAGTGATAAGGAATGCAATTTAAGAACCATTCCTCAATTTATAGTTAATTCGAAAACTCTTTCTTCTAAGATTTGGAATGGAACACAATGATGGAAGAAATATTTTAAATCAGTCTTACATTATGCATTTGTTTGCTTCATCATTGGAGGAGCATATTTAATCACTTTTTAATTTTATTCTAATTTATTTGTTTATAGTTTGAACCCACTTAAACAGTATTTTGTTGAAAATAATTTTTAAAATTGTTACTTAAGAAGCAGTGGAAGTATTAAACTTGGAGACTACAATGCAAAGGAGAAGCAACAGAAATCTCATCAGAAGAAACTCATCTTCTGCATTATAAAATCGGCATTTTACTGCTAATTCTTCCATATTAGTGATAGCACAACCATCAAATTCTACGTTTGCAAGGCAAAAAAAGGAACATCCTATTTATTGAGATCTATCCACTTGAATTTTCTGCTAACCCAGTAAAAAGGGATGTTTTAGCACAAATGATGTTTCTTCCCATGCCACAATATAATCCCCCCCCCAGGAATTGTAAAACTACAATTGATTCTGCATCTTCATCAGGACTGACCATAATCTTTCATAATTTTAAGCAAGACAATGCTTAAAGTTGCCTCGCAGTAATGAGACTTGGTTCGTTACTGCTGAAAGCCACTGCATGGTGGTGTTAGGGAATTTCAGAATTCAGTCTCATTAAAAAGAAAAGGAAGAAAAGAACTACAGGCAATTGCCAGTGAAAAGCTGAAAGGTGAAACTAATTTTACCTGCTTTCCTAGTTTCAGTTTAACCTTCTGGATAATGGCATGACCTTTCGACCTGAATTCTATTCACTCTTCAAAAGTAAAGTTACAAGCATTAGAGTCTTGCTATTTGGATGGATAACATGGGATTTCCCAGAAAGGTATAAAATAATTGGATATCAAAAATAAAAGGATTGATTCTGCAAGATGACAAATCTGACTTTAAATATGTCTATGCTATTAAACTGTATTTGTTCCTTATAGAAATAACTGCTGTGCAGAAGCAAGAATGGAATTTAGGTTATGATGGATACTCATTTGGCTTAAATGACCAGGGCAGGAAATATATACAATCCCATTCTAGTCTGTTATACAGGTAGTCTTCAATTTATGACTGTAATTGAGCCTGGAATTATGATTGTAAGTCATGTTTGTCATTAAGCAGGTCATCAGGTGACCACACCTGATTTTGCAACCTTCTTTGTGGTGTTTGTTAAGGGAATCATCACGATTGTTAAGTGAAAATGATGGTCATTAAATGAATCCATAGTCTGCAAAAAAATGTTGTAAATTACAGGATACTGCAAACAGCAATAAACGTGGGCCAATTGCCAAGTCCTCAGTATAACAGAATAACACAATAACAGGGCTGGAAGGGACCTTAGAGGTTTTCTAGTCCAACCCCCTGCTCAAGCAAGAGACCCTATACCATTTCAGACAAATGGTTTTCCAATCTCTCTTAAAAACCTCCAGGGTTGGAGCACGCACAACTTCTGGAGGCAAGTCATTCCACCAATTAATTGTTGCAACTGTCAGGAAATTTCTCCTTAGTTCTAGGTTGATTCTCTCCTTGATTAGTTTCCATCCATTGCTTCTTGTCCTGACTTCAGGTGCTTTGGAGAATGGGTTGACCCCCTTTTCTTTATGATAGCCCCTTAGACATTGGAATACTGCTATCATGTCTCCCCTAGTCCTTCTTTTCATTAAACTAGTCTTACCCAATTCCTATATCTGTTCTTTGTATGTTTTAGCTTTCAGTCCCTTGTTCATCTTTGTTGCTCTTATCTGCACTCTTTTTTAGTCACAGATGTGATCATATGATTGCAGGAGGAAGATGGAACTTCATCAAAACTTTAAAACTAGGTTGTACATAGTCCTGGAGAGGTCCATTGAAATTTCAACCAGTTGCTAAGTGATTAGTCATAAGTCAAGGACTACTGTAATACCATTCCTACCTAAGAGGATTCTGGACTTTTGCCCTGGCACAGACTATCTGGAACCCAAGTCATCTCTTTTTCTGTCACCTCCAAAATTCTCTCAGCCCAAGTTTAGATGGTATAATTCCCTGCCCAATTTTAGACTAGAAACAAACAAAATCTAATGTAAATTATAAAGTACTCATCTGCGGTGGTGGCAGAATCTGACTATTTTTTTCAAACAAGGTGTTTACAAAAGTTATATGGGCAGTGTCCTTTGTTGTTGACTTAACAACAGAGTTGGAAGGGACTTTGGTAGTCTTCTAGTCCAATCCCCTGCTCAATAGAAGACTGTATACCATTCCAGATAAATGGTTGTCCAACATCTTAAAAATTTCTAGTGATGGATCATCCACATCTTCTGGAGATCCCTCCAGAAGAACTGGTCCCTCTAGTTGTTAAGAGAAGCTGACAGCCATTAACAAGGCTATCTTTGCCCTTAATATCTTTCTGCTTCCAAGCCAACTTTACTGGGATGGCATTACTCATGAATCTCTAGTATTTAGGAACAATTGCCTCTGGAGGAAAAAGGAAATGAAATTTGAGATTCAGTACCTGAGAAGAAAGGCAAATAAGAAAATGAGAATTGGTAGGAATATCTGAAGTTGTACCAGGTGTGGGGAAAAAAAATCATTCTCCTTCTATAATAGCCAATAAAATTGACAAACAGCAGGACAGATAAAAGAAAGTATTTTGACACAAAGTGCACAGTTAACCTCTGGAATTTGCATTCACGGGATATAAATGTGGACAGCATCAATGTGGGAAGACAAAGAAATGGATTGATGTACTGCATCCCATCCAGTCAATATTGACTCCTAGTGATCACACAGATAGGCTTTCTCCAAGACAATCTGTCCCTAATGTGGTCCTTCAGGTCTTCCAACTGTGTATCCATGACCAATGTAATTGACTCAATCTTGCTGCTGGTTGTCTTCTTTTTCCCTCCATCTTTTCCCAGAATAATAGGAGAATTAGGTTTATGCATTATGTGTCTGAAATAAGATAATTTGAGCCTGGTCATTTGTGTCTTGAATGAAAACTCTGGATTGATTCGTTTGATTTGTTTTCCTGGATATCTATGCTATTTTCAAGAGACTTCTCCCACATCAAGTTTCAAAAGTATTTGTACTCTTTCTATTCAGAATATAAGGGACTTTGGAGTCTTCTAGTACAACCCCTTGCTCAAGCAGGAAATCCTATACCGTTTCAGACAAATGACTATCCAATCACTTCTTAAAAACTTCCAGTGATGGAGTACCCACAACTTCTGGAGGCAAGTCATTCTCACTGTCAGGAAATTCCTCCTTAGTTCTAGGTTGGTTCTCTCCTTGGTTAATTGCCATCCATTGCTTCTTGCCCTACCTTCAGCTGCTTTGGAGAATAGGTTGACCCCCTCTTGTCTGTGACAACCCCTCAAACATTGGAACACTGCTATCATGTCACTCCCACTCCTCCTTTTCATTAAAGTAAAAAGGTAAAGGTAAAGGTTCCCCCGCACACGCGTGCTAGTCGTTTCCGACTCTAGGGGCCGGTGCTCATCTCTGTTTCAAAGCCGAAGAGCCAGCGCTTGTCCGAGGACGTCCCCGTGGTCATGTGGCCGGCATGACTAGACATAACCAATTCCTGTAATCATTCTTCATAGGTTTTAGCCTCCAGTCCCACTTCTTCAAAGTTCAACTTTCACTTCCATTGACAAATTAGTAGAAAGGGACTAAGTCCAGCTGCCTTTTGAAAAAGCACCTTTGGGACAACCATGACCTGGATGACTGACAATCTCCATTAACATCACTTAAAAGTCTGAGACTTTCACACATGAGAGAAGCCTTGCAGCTTCCCCTTTATTCAGCCTTCCTTTATTCAGCCTTCCCCTTCCCCTTTATTCAGAAAGCAAAAGTGAAAAACAAACAGCTTAGCTCAGAATAAGCTCTAGCATTTTTTTTGAATATGAAGGAGGAATCAAAACATGTCACTAAACTCCTTGAAATAACAATGGTCTTCCATATTGCCACTATAAGAGGAACAGCAAACAATGCATCATTAATTTCCAAGACTATTGTGCTGATCTATTTATCTAAACATTAGTTTGTTTGTACTTTCTCTTCTCTTGCCAAGACAGTTAGCCATGTGCTAAGAAAATGATTTAAAGAAAATAAATTGAACAGGTTAAAGTCCATTATGGGAAGCAGACGGTGAATTCGGTCATGCAAGCTAGCTCCATTCTCAACTTCTGCATGTTCCTCAGTCATCTGCAGATAAGAACTTTCCAAAAAATGATCAGTGTTTATACTGGTTCTGCACAATTGACAATCTTCTAATAACAGAGATACTGGTTGCAAAGACAGAAAGTTTGCAGACCATTTGGACAATCTCAGTGTACAAATTTAAAGAAACAATTGACACTTAAGATGCAATTGCTTGTATTATCCCTTCGGTAACTGCAGTGAACGGGGGGGGGGGGGGGACTGCTGTTGATTTTTTTTTCTCTTTCATGAGAAATAGAACTATTAACCAAGTACAAATACTGCCCAAAAGCTATCTTGTCAAGCTTTACTTTATTTTTCACACTCTAGTAGTTATTCTTTCAGCAAGATTTCACTGTATCATGATTAAAAACAAACAAACTGTAAACCAAGGATACAAGGTGGCCAATAACCCTACAATGAAGAACCATTTATTGTACCCTTCCTGAGAATACAATTAAATCCATTTCTAAGGACTATTTCACTTTCTTCCCTCTAAGTGAAGTAGAGATTCCTGTTGCGATATAACCATTTTTATACTCCAGATGTTTTTTTTTTCTTGCTGAAACTAAGGCTATGATATTGCTATAAAAAATCCACAAATAGGTGTGATTTTTTAATAGAATACATATTCTAAGATATGACCTGAAAGACTGCCTCTTTAGCATTTGTCAAAAAAAGTCAGAATCTTCCTTAAACACTTTTTTGGGTAATTATTCACATTTCATTTCACTTTTTTCTTCCTGCCTAGTAATTGACTAGGAAAATAATGTCTGTGCATCACCTAATAATAAATGTAAAAATGTTTTGTTTTGCTTTGTTTTTGTTAGGTGCATAGAAATTTTCCCAAAGATGCTTTTTCAAGAGGTAACTGGACTTTCTTGTTTTTCTTTGAAGATGTTTTGCTTCTCATCTGAGAAGCTTCTTCAGCTCTGACTGGATGGTGGGGAATGGAAGGATTTATACTCCTTGCAGACAGCTGGTCATTTGCATTCTTTTAGAGAGTTGTTGGAGCCACGTGAAGGTTTATCTGTATCCTCAAGGTCACCTAAGTGGTGCAAATGGGTGTGGCACCTTGTTGCAACTGTTAAAAAGACTGTTGTAGTCTGGTAGCAGTTCAGCAGTTCCAAGAAGGCTCCACACCCATTTGCACACTCAGGTGACCTTAAGGACACAGGTAAACCTCCAAATGGCGGTACATCTCTGCTCAGTTTACCAAAGCAAGTTATGGGATTAGGGATCCACCACAATGTGTCCTCTCTTGATCTGAATTGGGTCTCACTTGTTCATTATCTTCCAGACCGGCACTCAGTGTATGATTTTTAGGCTGCTGGTCTGTCTTCAGGTTATGAGAGGATTCAGATGAAATCATAATACTTTTCTTCCCTTTGACATTTGAAAGAGCAAGCAAGGTGATCCTCTTTTCTAAACCCTTTTACACGTAAGATACCAAACTGTGAAAGCAGCTACCCAGGGAATGAAGAGTTTCAAGATCAATTTTTGTTGCATTGATGGATATTTTCTTATGAAAATCGATGGGATGATTTTTGCATTATTATGTTTGATTAGTTCATTGATAAACCATCTTGCATCTTGGAAGGAGATGACATTCAAATGATGGTAATAAATAAATGCGCAGAATGGTATATTACCTATTATTTGCAACAGTTACAAGTGGTGTAGTGGCTTAGAGGTGACAGCACTTGCCTCCCACTCAGATGGTTGAGAGTTCAATCCTAGGTAGCAGCAGATGTTTCGCTCCTAGGGTGCAAAAAAAAAAAATTACCGTAGATCTGTTGCAAATGCCAAGTGGCGTCAGGAAGGGCATCCAGCCAGTAAATGCTCAGCTTGAGCCAATTGCCCCAACTCTTTCCCGAATAGGAATTACAGGATCATAAAAAGGGAGTTTTTATTTGTAACAGCTATTCTAAACCACAGTAGCAATCTACTCTTAAATTGCCTTCACGCTCTCTTCTCCTGAGCAGCAGTTGTTGAATGTGGTTGTTCCCCACAACTCTGAATATGTAGATTTGTGCAAAGTTTATTTCTCCCTCCACCCTGGGGAGGAACAGCTCTACAGTTTTGTGCAGACCTCTCTCTGCTTTTGTGCTGAACAGACCTCAGATCAGGATGGAGAAGCCCTGCTGCCTTTCAGGTGCTCAACGTGAACTCTTGACGCTGCTGCATTAGCAGTTCCAAAGAAGTGCAGGGTCCAGGGACATTGATACTGCCGCCATGTTTATTGGCACTGGTGCTGCACCTGTGGGTGTAGCTGGCTCTGGTGCTGGCATTGAAGTGGTGTTTGGCTATGCCAGAAATCCCTGCTTGAAGCAGCAGCTCTTCTGCTATGCCATCCTGGGTTTTGCACTCTCTGAAGCCATGGGGCTCTTCTGCTTGATGGTAGCATTCCTCATTCTCTCTGCCATGTGACAAAACCAACGTGCACTATTACATGCTCTTCCTCTCTTCCCCTGTGTTTAGTCTAATGTGTAGACTGACCTGAGTGTTTTGTGCCGGAGAGGGGAAGCTCACCTGTTAACCAAATCTTCCCAGTTCACTGTGGGAAAGTGAATATATACTCTTAAATTGTTTTGCCTTTTGCATAAATATCTCATTGTTGTTGCTATAAACAACTCAGTTTCATGATTCTCAAGGATTTGGGTGGTAACAATGCTTAAGGACGTGGTGGCTCAGTGGGTTGTGATGCTGAGCTTGTCGATCAGAAGGTCGGCAGTTTGGCTGGTCGAATCCCGAGTGCCGCGTAACAGAGTGAGCGCCTGTTACTCATCCCAGCTTCTGCCAACCAAGCAGTTCGAAAGCACGTAAAAATGCAAGTAGAAAAATAGGGACCACTACGGTGGGAAGGAAACAGCGTTCTGTGCGCCTTTGGCATCTAGTCATGCTGGCCACATGACCACGGAGACGTCCTCGGACAAGCGCTGGCTCTTCAGCTTTGAAACAGAGATGAGCACCAGCCCCTAGAGTCGGAAACGACTAGCACGCATGTGCAGGGGAACTTTTACCTTTACCTTTAATGCTTAATCAGTTAATTAGTCAAAGCTTTGTATTGATTAAAATGTATCCATGGTTGGAAGCATGACCAAGAGAAAACCTCACTGGGTCTGCTCTCTAAGGTTTAACTAACCAAAATTCATATGAAATTTGAACACCCTGATCTTTCAGACTTCACCTCTAAATTTTGTGAAACATTTCTTAGATCAAAAATTACAAATAGAAATGGGTAGTCGAGAAAGCTGAATACATAAATGTATACAGTATATGAATGGGGAAAAAAATCCACTTTGAAAGAAATACAATTTTATTTTATTTAGATGCAGATGAGTCCAGATAGTGAACAATGCAGATTTTCTCCCTTTGTCCATCATTTCCCAGAACTGAATTGTGATGTAAATTTTGAGATTCCTGTTTTCACACAAAGGAAAAAAAAGGCATTTTGAAAGAATGGACGAAGTAGCTTGTTTTTCTGTAATATTGCAAAATTAGCCTTCATAAGTAAGGGAGAGGGAGATTCCTGTTCAATTGAAACATCTTTGCAAATTTCAGTGGATTGTTGAAGATTTTCTTAATGAAGATGATCCATTCCTTGGCTTTAGCTGGCAAGTGTCTTCCCCCTCTCTTTTCCAGGTGGTCCGCTTACAAATCCATGGTACTTGGGGAGCAAAGCCAGATTTCTCAACAATTAATCAGAGTAAATTAAAGATTTGGAAAAAAACAACAACAGCCAATGCAGATGGTGATTCTTAAGTGTAACGAAAGAAGCTATAATTGCTCTCAGAAGGTCAGATGTTTCCAAAAGAGTTTGTGATAGAATGAATGCAACATGTGCCTGTCTTCTGAAGCTCCATAAGCCATTGGAAATACACAGGCTTTATTTCCCTGTAGGCAATCAAGGCTACTGAGCTCTGTTATAAGCAGTGCAAAATGCCAACTTCTGGAGCAGCTACTCGACAGCAGTTGGTGCTCTCCTTGCCTTTCAGCCAGGCATATGGAGTAGCTGTCAGTTGGGAATCTCCAGCTGTTCCTTGGAAGGCTTTTGTTCTTGCTTTTCAGAGTTCCTGCAATCATGCCAGGCACGATTAGGGATGAATGAGAAATTTAGAAAGATCAGTATCTATCTGGCTTACTGAAAACAATCCAAAATGCCCATAGATACCAAGGTTTACAGTTTTCAGAATAGCTTTCAATTTATTTTATACATTTTTAATATGCAGAAAAGCACATTGATTAGACAGCACCCACAAAAAACAAGCTTTTATTATATACATTGCAAACACTCTAGGAAATATGTTTATAAAAATGCATCTGTTCAAAGTAGAAAATGAAATTTTAACAACATGAAATTCAGTGGTGAAAAGGTAAGGATCTACATTTAGGCAAGAAAAACCAGGTTTATAAGTAAAATATAGGTGGTACCTGGCTCAATAGTAGTAACTGTGAGAGAGGTCTTGCAGTCTTAGTGGACAATCACTTAAATATGAGCCAGCCGTGTGCTGCAGCTGCATCAACAGAAGGACAGAATCAAGATCATGTGAAATATTAATACCACTTTGTAACACCTTGGTAAGGCCACACTTGGAATACTGTACCCAGTTTTGGTTGCCACCATGTAAAAAAGATGTTGAGACTCTAGAAAGAGTACAGAGAAGAGCAACAAAGATGATTAGGGGACTGGAGATTAAAATATATAAGGAACGGTTGCTGGAATTGGGTATGTCTAGTTTAATGAAGAGAAGGACGAGGGGGGACATGATAGCAGTGTTCCAATATCTCAGGGGCTGCCACAAAGAAGAGGGAGTCAAGCTATTCTCCAAAGCACCTGAAAGCAGGACAAGAAGCAATGGATGGAAACTAACCAAAGAGAGAAGCAACCTAGAACTAAGGAGAAACTTCCTGACAGTCAGAACAATTAACCAGTGGAACAACCTGCCTCTAGAAGTTGTGAATGCTCCAACAATGGAAATTTTTAAGAAGAGACTGGACAACCATTTGCCTGAAAAGGTATAGAGTTTCTTGACTGAGCAGGGGATTGAACTAGAAGACCTCCAAGGTCCCTGCCAACTCTGTTATTCTGTTACAGGAAAAAAAAGCGTAGAAATATCTGTGCAGCTTATGAATATCAACTACATACAATTTGTGAATTGATGCACAGAAGGTATTGAGAGAAGTTAGAGTAAGATATTGTAGTGGGTATTCTAGCAAGATTCATCTGCAGAGGTCTCTTTGGATCAACATATATATTTTTCCCTCTATTCCCCAAAATACAGTCTTCCTCTTCTAATACAGATACATTGAGCTAAATTCCTGAACACAAAATAAAAATGAGAGGTAGGAAATCCAGGTGCTGGTAAACATTTTTGTTTTGAACATATTTTGGAAAATATGTTCCTTTTCAAAGGCACTGTGAAAATAGTGTAGTCAACAGTGCAAAACAGAACAATAAAATGACATGCAGCACACATACGTATGATCTAACAACCTTTTTAAAATTGGCAATTTTCCTAGTGGGTATTCAAAATAAATTCTAAAACAAAGAATCTTGAAATTATAGCTATAGGCAAACAAATTATTTGGGGTGGCTGAAACGTGATTATTCTGTTTATGGAACTCAGGTACTAAGGATAAGAATGTGCTATAATGAACATAAGCATGGTTTATTTACAAGGAACAAAGCAAGATTTTGTTTCCCCCACAAAGACAAAATAAAGTATAGACTTGTTTTATGTTCTGAAATATCTGTAAACTAATTGACTGATTGAGTTGAAGGCAATTGTGGTGACTTGTGGTACACAAGGATGCTGAAGGAATACTTTGGTTTACCTTCTTGAATTAGACCATGAAAAAGGAATGTGTTCAAACTGTTGCTTTCACAAGAGGCAAAAGAGGAAGAAAGAATAGGATCTAGTTTAGTTATTTTAGGTGAGTCTTAATCACATTCAGAATTGTAGTGAATACTTGGTGAGACCTCCAGGAGTTCAGTGGATTAAAGTAATGTGTTTTTTTCCAAATTTGACAACTTTAAGTTGTGCAGATTTCAACTCCCAGAATGCCCCAGCCATCAAGTGTGAAATGCTGTAAAAACTCTCTACAGAAACCTTCCAGAGGGAAACTGTAATGGTAGGTGAGAATAACCTTGGGAGTCAGGAGGAAAAGAACCAGCCTACACATGCAAAAGATATCTGAGCCAACAGAAGGAAAAGAGAAGTGGGAAGCATCTTAGAATACACCCTCCCTAGTTTTCTGGAAAGTAAAAGTAAAGGAAGGGACATGTGCTTTCAGATTCTATTTCTGTAACCTTACAATATAGGTAAACCTAGCAATCACGGTTTCTTCTCTGGGCTAGCATGAATGGCTGAATGTCCTTCTTTAAAAGAAAACAAATGTCACCTTAAAAAGTATTGCTAGGTGGCATTTGGGAGATGCAATAAGAGTGGCAATGTATTTCTTTTTTTTTGCCCCTTGAATTCTCACTATGCAGTCTCCAGTTTCAGCTCACACCCGTGTCTGGTCAAACTCAAGATCCCTCATCCCTCCTTCTGTGCACTAGACATTTCCTTTACCATTTCATCTCCCTGAGCCCATCTCTAAAAGTAGGTGCTGTGGTGGATCTGCACACTGGGAAAGGCCAGTCCAGAGCAACCTGTTCCCGCATTCTTTTTTCCGTTGGGCAAACAAAGACTCAGACGAGCTGTTAGGTCAGGGATAGCAAACCTTTTAGAGACCGGGTGCCCAAACTGCAACCCAAAACCCACTTATGTATCATCAGTTGCCAGATGGGTGTGGCCCATTGGGTGGCTGTGGCTGCAGTGGTAATGGCAGACTGGGTGGGACTAAAAAGTTCAATCAATCAATTCCAACTTTGCGAGATCTTTTTTTTCCCCCATGAGAAGTTGAAATCGATTGATTGATTGAACCTTTTATTTTTGCACACAGGGGCAGAGGCCTAAAGTGAAAAGGTTTTATAAACCCCAGCTGAAGGCCTAGGACTGGGGCGACAGCATGTGTGCCCATAGAGAGGGCTCTGCGTGCCACCTGTGGCACGCATGCCATAGGTTCGCCACCAGGGTGTTAGGTTGATCTTTGGGAATCTTCCCTCTGATAACTGACAAGATCCATCAGATTCCTTGGAGAGGACCCAATGATCCTCTCTATCCAAAATGTGGACTTTGATAGAGATTAAGAGGATAGAGATAGAGAGGATAGAGAGCACCATTGGCTTGAAAGAGGAGCAAAAGAGGCCCTCTCTAAATGGGGCAGGAGAATAAGACTTCATCTATCTCTATTCTACAACGCAGTCCTTGCAGCAGTTCCAAAAAGATTCCACCACCAATGGCACTTTGATTCAGGTGGACCCTGAGGGCAAAGATAAACCCCCAAGAGTTCTCAGGGACAGTACCAACAACCAGATGATTGCTAAGAAACACAATCTTTCCATTGCCCCTTCCCCCCCACACACACACCATCCAGTCAGAACCTATCCTTCCATCCCCTCACCATCCTGTCTCAACTGTCTGTACCTATCCTTCCTTTTCCCCCCACCCCCACCTCTGCTACCACAACTGATGAAGCTTCTTAGATGAGAAGTGAAATATCTTTTTTCTCAAGGGAAAAAAACAACAACAACAACAGTCCAGTTGCCTTTTGAAAAAGTACCTTTGAGACGAGTCTGACCTGGATGACTGAGAATCTCCACAGACATTCCCCACTATAATGCTTCGTGGCAATCAGTCCGTGACAAGGAGAAAAGTTCAGAGCTTTCCCCTACCCACCTTCAAATTATGTCACAACTGCCCTGAGACACAAAAACAGATCTACCGTGTGTCATACCCTCAAAAGTTCCATCTTTTCAAGTATTGTTGATATATGGTGTTATGTAAAATTATTTTTAATTGCTGTCTTGAAACACTTTGGCATCCACTGGGAGGAAGGCTAGTTTGATATTTGTAAATTGTAAACAGACTTAAATCTTGTTTAGGCAAAAAAAGCTTATTTTCTATTTCATGAAACTGCTGAAAACCTTTGTGTAGCTGGGGACAGTTTAAGCAGATTTATTTTTTTATCCCCTTGGCTCTGCTTATACCCAACATAGTGGCTTAATGCACACAACACACTAGACTTGCCAAAAAGGAGTTGGGTGGTTTATGAATTCAGTGTGAAATCTGGGAACTTGGTCATTGTCAAAACCTGAAGCATACATCAGCCCCTAAGCCACAAAATCATGTTGCAATTTGGGCAGAACGTGCTACATGAACGAAGCTTTACTAGAGTTTGGAATATAGTGTGCTGTTTAACTCAGCTTTTGTCTAACTTAGTACAGTCAATGGGTTTTATAAAATATCCCAACATAGTGATAACACTTGTGTTGTAGGAATTCAGCTGCAAAAGTCAGAGTTTTCTGTATCTACCATCTAATGATTTTCAGGATTTTTCCAGATCTGATATCTATGCAGACCAGGAAGGGCTTAGATTTTCCTAATACTTTGGATAATTTTCAATCTATAATATTTTAATATCTTGAGTCCATATCTCTCAAGCTGGTCTATTCTTTGTGTGAAGAAAACTACTTCTTTGTAAAGTTGTATTTCAGAAAAATGTAAGAAGCTTCCTTTTCAATACTTGAGTGGTCTTCCTTTTTAGAGACAACTGAGGGTGAATAAATCAAATTTAATAAAGTAATGGTTTCAATTACTATCTCATGGATGTGCAAACTTAAAATAACTAAGTTACTCTTCTTGTTTTGTGTGCATTTTTAAATCCCTTTCAGAATTTGTAAAGCAACTGGGGAAAAAATGAAAATGCTAACATCTTTTCAATAGATATAAAAAGGTATTTTGTTGACTCATTGCTCAGAATGTTTTATCTATCTTTCAGCTGGCACTTTTTAAAAGTTCATGATGTAAATACAAACATAAACTAACAACAAATAGAATATTACATCAGGAAGAACAAGCAACAAGACCACCAATTTAAATTGACTGCTATATTAAAGGAAACCAGTCTGTTGCCAAATGGTGTCATTTGCCACTCTCTTGACTGGTTTTGTTTTTGTTTTAATTTGTGCTGTAATGCAGAGAAGTAATTTAATAATGGGGTGATGAAGCAGAACACACTCAAATGTAATGGGAACAACATGTAACTTTTTTTGGAAAATATGTATCTACATTCATAGTTTTCACAGATATACAGTAAAATAGATTTACAAATGCATCAATTACAGTTTAGGCTAGATATTTTGGGTCTCCAGAATAAGTATAAATTGTAGGAGAATTTCAGAACAATTGTAAACCTAAGGCATCCTTTTTTCTTCTTTTAATATGTTCACCTTTGAAGTCATTTGAAGTATCAAATGCTTCCTCTGTTATATTAAATGATATGGGAGTATGAGGGAATTTTTGGCTGAAGAAATAAGACAGCATTGAATGAGGAAAGTTAGTTGTAGAATCTATACTGGGCCTCTTTATATGCTTAAAATTAAATAGCAATACTAGTGAACTGAATTTTGCTGTACGTTATTGCATCTTGAACGAAAAAAGAGTGAGGAAAAAGGCTATTAAATGTTTTTATTGCTAATATTAAAAATAGGGCATCTATGGTTGATAGGGAAAATTGTATTGAGGAAGCAAAAAAAATGCACTTGACAATGGATATAGTAAAGGTCTGAAGAGTGTTTCATAAAGAGATTCAGCTCACAGAATATTTCAACTCTCTGCTTCTCTCTTTAAAAGCTTTCAAAAAAAAATTAAAACCGTTGTTCACTAAAAATAACACATGAAAAATAATTGCTTGAGATTATGTTGAAGTTTACCAGATTGTAGACAATTTAAACAAAAATAGTCTGCTTCAAATTGAACTCAGACCTGGTAATTTTACGGAGATACATTTCTTGGCAATATAACAATCTGGAAGTGATTTTCCAGTACTTTCTTCTGGGATTTTATTTATTTATTTTGCAAAATGTTCTGGTGGTTTCCCATTCAGATGCAAATCAATCAGACCATGCTTAGCTCTTCAAGTTCAAACACTCTAAGAAAAGGTTGTTTGGGAAAAACAAATCCATGAGACGAATTGAGCGTATATAATGCATTATGAATGTGGAAAATATAAATTCTCCTAGCAAATCTGGGCAAAGGGAGAAGGACTCTTCCACCGTTTTTCTAGCTGTTATGTTTCGGGTTTGGATGAGCCGGAAAGACACCAGGCAGATGAGTACAGAAGAATGATTGCTTTATTCATAACTAGAACTGTACTGAGGGTTAGGGGTATTCATGCAGACTTTATATAGTCTCTCATAGTCTGAACAACCAATCAGATTGAACCCATCATTCCCGCCAAGTTGACTGCAGCCTGGACTGGAAAGTCCCATCTGTGTTGCTGGAGAACCGTTAGCTTCCCAGCGTACACGTGATAAGGTTTTCCCAAAAGCTCAATATATAACACTAGCTACATGAAAAAGTGTGTGTGCCTGTGTGCCTGTGTGTCTGTGTGTCTGTGTGTCTGTGTCTGTGTCTGTGTGTTTCTGTCTATCTGTCTGTCTTTGTGTGTGTCTTCAATCTTGACTTCTGGCAACTTCATGTAAATGTCCACGTAGTTTCCCTGGCAACCTTGTAGCAGTGGTCTGTCACTAGCTTCTTTCTTCTGGAACAGAATTCAGCTTTCCTCTTTAGGGCTGAAAGAGTGATTGGGTCAAATTCAACCAGCCAGCTTCCATGCTTAGAGAGGACAAAGTATGGGTCTCCCCACTCCTAGTCCAGCACCTTAATCACTTTACTGCTGGCTTTCTACATCATTTTAGAGGCTGTGATTCCTTTGTAATTGGACTGATCAATACATTTCCAGTCCATATTTTGCCATGCATTCCTCGATATTATCCTGTTTTTGCATCTATGCTAGTAGCTATAGAAAAACAGCAATTTTTTTCAAGATATTTCTTCTCAGAACATCTCTCTCTCTCTTTCTTTCTCTTTCTCTCCCTTTCTCTCATCTATTATCTATCATCTATCCATCTATCTGTCCGTCCGTTATAAAGCCCTTAATGGCTTGGGTCCGGGTTATCTGAGGGAACACCTGCTGCCGGCATCAAGCTCCCTTCGTCCCGTGCACTCCCACAGGGAGGGCCTTCTCAGGATACCGCCGGTTAGGGAATGGCGGCGGGTTATTCCTAGGGGACGAGCGTTCTCTGTGGGCATGCCTGCCCTCTGGAATGATTTACCCGTGGAACTTAGGACCGCCCCCGATCTGCGTTCGTTTTGCCGGGACCTGAAAACCTGGTTTTTCGATCTATCAGGCCTGGCCTGAAGGGGTTTTAGCTTTTTAAATGTTGTTTTAATTGGGCTTAATTAATTTAATGTATTTTAATTCTATATTATTTTTATATTGTATTTTATGCTGCCCTGTAAACCGCCCTGAGTCCTTCAGAAATAGGGCAGTATAAAAATTTAATCAATCTATCTATCTATCTATCTATCTATCTATCTATCTATCTATCTATCTATCTACCTACCTACCTACCTACCTACACACAAACACACAAACCACTGTGGTGGCACAGTGGTTAGAATGCAGTACTGCAGGCTACTTCTGCTGACTGCCAGCTGCCAGCAGTTTGGCAGTTTGAATCTCATCAGGCTCAAGGTTGACTCAGCGTCCCATCCTTCCAAGGTCAATAAAACGAGGACCAGATTGTTGGGGAAAATATGCTGACTCTGTAAACCACTTAGAGAAGGCTGTAAAGCACTGTGAAGTGGTATTTAAGTCAAAGTGCGATTGCTATCTCCTGTTTCAATCAAAACATAAAAATCATATACAAGGTTGTGTTTTCTTCTTTCAGGTCCATGCGAGTCAGTAGAGATAGGTCTTCAAACTCATCAGAAAGGCCAGGAGATGTGGGGCAGCCTCACATCGGGGAGGAGGATATTCCAAAGTGTGGGGATAAGAAGAGAAGGCTCTCTCCCTGGAGCCTGCCAGTCAGAATTCTTTAACTGATGGGCTCAGTAACATATCTTCCATGCCAACTCAGATGGGATGAGGCAATATAATCAGAAGATGGTTCCTCAGGTAACCTAGTCCCATGCCATGTAACAATTTAAAGGTCATCCCTTTAAACATATTTATTTGAACAAGCCGGCCTGGTCTGATGGGTTTAGGGGTATTTTAATGTTTTGTATTAATTTATTGAATTGGGCTACTGTATTTAATATTTCTTTTAATTTTTATATTTTGTATTTTATTGTATTGCCCTGTACACCGCCCTGAGTCCTTCGGGAGAAGGGCGGTATAAAAATTAAATTATTATTATTATTATTATTATTATTATTATTATTATTATTATTATTATTATTATTATTATTATTATTATTATTATCCCCAACACTTTGAATTGCACCTGAAAGCATAATGGGAACCAGTGCAGTTCCCACAGCAGAGATGTTACATACCTTCACATCCGTGGGGTGTCCAAGATTATCCGTGTGGTCAAATTCTGTACCAGCAGAAACTTCTGGATACTTTTCAAGGGTATCCCCCATTGCCATAGTCCAGATAAGAGATGACCTGTATATTAGTGACCAAGAAAGGAGTTCTCAGATGCTTATTAAGTCTTCTAAATATACAAGCTCTCAAATGCTTATCTTTGTACTCACTTTTCTATAAAGGATTCATTTCTAGCATATTTTTTGTAAAGATCCCTTTCTTTTCAAATGTCATTGTAAAGAAAACATTTCAAATGTATTTTGTATGAGCAATTTTTGGACATGTAAACATTAAAGGATAACACTCTACAGCCTTGAGTGTATTACTCAGAGGAGGGAATTGTGGATAATGTTGATTTGTTTAAAATACAATCTGAGTCAAATCTTAAAATATTTAAGAGGTGGGAAGGCTTTAGTGGGTCAAGGATTGAATTATCTCTAGAAAAGTGGTGAAGGTCATACACTACTTATGATCAGAGTCAAATCTAAAAATGAGTGAGGTCAAAGAAAGAAAAGGAATAACATTTACAAATAATATTTTTTTTAAAAAAATGTATTCATGTAAAATAAATTTTGACATATCCAGAGGAACCAGTGGTGGGGAATGACCAAATAATGAAGGTTCAGATCATGTGATCAATGCATGATCCACTCCGTTTTAAAGTATGTTATGACAATTCATATGTATATTATTGTATATTAATACATATTAAAGGGGCAGAGTTTGTGCTGTGATGCTGCTTTCGATTCTGTAGACACTTCTGACACTAAAATGAATATGGTTGACTACAAATTGGAGTTAGGTTTATTTATTCATTCCTATCCTTCAAATTCTCTCTAAACCAGAGCTCTTCAAACTTGGCCCTTTTATCACTTGTGGACTTCAACTCCCAGAATTCCTCAGCCATGCTGGCTGAGGAATTCTGGGAGTTGAAGTCCACAAGTCATAACAGAGCCAAATTTGAAGACCCCTGCTCTAACCCTCTGTTTTTTAGCCTTAGCACCTTAAAGATGTGTGAACTGTGGAATAAGAGGAAAGATTCTCTTACAATTGGTACGTTTTGAAAGACCGGAAAATAAAGACTAGGAATAAAAGGTCAGTATAAAAAAAAGATTATGCAGTGGTTCTTCCAACAATGTGTAATGCAGTGTTTCTCAAAGTTGGCAATTTTAAGCTATATGGACTTCAACTCCCAGGTTTCATGCTGGCTGGCAAATTCTGGGAGTTGAAGTCCACACAGCTTAAACTTATCAAGGTTGAGAAACACCGCTGTGTTTCTTTTAAGTTGTTCATTGAAGTTCTGAACTTAAGATTTAGCAGCAGGCTGCTTGAATTTACGAAGGCCCTAAAGTTATTTTAGATGGTTAAAACTAAATGAGCATTAAATAGAACTTCATTGATGTACTTTGGGGGAAAAATGGTATTTTGTACAAGGATTCTAGTCGGAGGGGAAGGGATTTAAAGAGACATTTCCTGCACAGTAGAGGATGGGATTTGGGATCTGTGTGGCCGCTATGAAAGTGTCAAAAAGATAACATTTTAAAAAAAATCAGAACATAGAAATGCAAATATCATAACACTTTTATATGATGTGACTATATTTGGAATAGTTACAGGTCTGTCATCACAGCACAGTGTAATAGAAAACGAGTTGGAAGGGGCCTTGGAGGTCTTCTAGTCCAACCCTCTGCACAAGTAGGAGACCCTATACCATTCCAAACAAATGGCTGTCTAGTCTCTTCTTGAAAGCCTCCAGTATCCACAACTACTTCTGAAGCCATTCCACTGGTTAATTGTTCTGTCAGGAAATTTCTCCTTAGTTCTAGGTTGCTTAGCCATTGCTTCTTGTCCTGCCTTCAAATACTTTGTGTTAGAAATTCTGTTTGTAGCCCTACAAAACAAATGAAGTACACTGTCCACATGGGCCTTTATGCTTGACTGAAGCAGAAAATTCTACTCAGAACAGAAAGATATAGAGTATATGTCGCGGAACAATTAACATTCTGACCAGAGGAGGATGGACGGTGGTTCATCTGCAAAACGCGCTACACGCCTGTCAACACGCATTTTTGATGTGGTACACACAGACATAGTGGGTCCTTTTACACCAACAATTGGTGGTAAAAGATATTTCTTGACAATTGTTGATAATTACTCTAGATATGGATATGTATTTCCTATGAGAGAAAAATCTGAGACCTTTCAGATCTTTAAAGACTTTGCCAATTATAAACACTGCCATGAACTAGTTGGCTATAATTGTTGCACAAAATACATGAAAACTGTTTCCCAACACTATGGTAAACAGGTTGACCTCCTCACCCCCTTTTATTTACGGCAATGCCTTAGATAGTGGAACACTGCTATCATGTTTCTTTTCACTGGACTAAACATGCCCAATTCCTGTAACTGTTCTTCATATATTTTGTCTGTAGGCCCCTAATCATGTGTATTGTTCTTTTTTGTATTCTTTCCAGAAGAGTTGAAATGGCCAGAAAAATGTCATTATCTTTACAGAGAACACATGTAAATCAAGGGATTCACAACCTCACGCTATAGTGAGAGCCACAAGGCTGAACAAATTAAACAGAAATTAGATAAATTAGGCAAATGCATGGATCATAAAGTTATCAATGATTGCTAGTCATAATGCCTAGACATTACCTCTGATACACAAGCTAACATCATCTGACCCAGGTTTCTAATGTTATCATGTTATCCTTATAATGTTACTTTTAAGTTTTATATTTAGGAATAATTGCAAAATATTGTCCGCATCTCATATAATTTTGATTGAGCAACAATCTGTGTATGATTTATGAAGTGCTCAATAACCATCAATACTGGATGATAGTCCTTCATCCATATATGTACATTTAATCCTCAATTTATGACCACAATTGAGCCCCACCCAAATTTATGCTGCTAAGTGAAAAATTTGTTAAGTGAGTTTTGCCTCATTTTATGGCTTTTCTTGCCACAGTTGTTAAGTCAATCAATGCAGTTGTTAAGTTAGCAATAAAATTGGTAAGTGAATCTGGTTGCCTCATTGACTTTCCTTATCCGAAGGTCCCAAAAGGTGATCACATGACCCCAGGACACTGCAACCATCATAAATGTGAGTTAGTTATCAAGCATCATGTGACCATGAGGATGCTGCGATGGTCATAAGTGTGAAAAACAGTCATAAGTCACTTTTTCCCCAGTGCTGTTGTAACTTCTAACAGTCACTAAGCAAACGTGTAAGTTGAGGACTGTCTGTATTCTATTTCTTCCAGCTTGGTATCTATACCAGAAGCTGATTACTCTGACATTTAGCTGTGATAATTTTCCGCAATGCCCTCCTAGATGTTACAGATCAAGTATCAACTGCTGTTTCTCCCCAGACAAGTGAACAATGTGAATCTTTGATCTTTGATTGACATGCCATGGTTATAATGATGTGCTAGAAAATCATATGTACGCCAAAGGAAAAAGCTTTAGTGGGAGGGAGGAACAAAAAAAGAACATCAAAGAACAGATTAGAGTTTGAGAAGACACGCTGGAACTAATAAAAGCAAGCAAGAAAAAGCAGAGGCTTGGGGCTGCAGACAAAAGTGGAAACATTATTATAATGTTGTCAGAGAATCTGACTTTTCATTAAAATCATCCAGAAAAGAAACAAACCCAGCTTTGCTATAATCCTACTGTCTGCCTGTGAAATAGTTTTGACAAGATCCATAATCATCCTCAAATACTCGCTGTGTTGTGTGTATTGCCAAATCTTTGGCTGGCAAGCTTTGACCCGAACAACTGCTTATCCTTTTCTTAGGAAGATAGGGAACATTTTAACATACTGCAGGCGACTTGGGGGCCTTAATGCGTATTATTTTCCATTAGTTTCCAGAGGGAGCTCATCCAGTTATGTAACCATCCTTTCTAATCTTCCTTGCAGCACTTTGGGAATGAATGTATCTGTTCTGAACCAGCCTGCTACCGGCCTTGCAATAAGGCAAACCCCTGTTCAAACAGTAGAGACTGGAGAGCGTCTAAGGCTGGAAAGCGTCTGCCAAGATTTATTACTCAAAAAACAGAACAAGAAACAAAAACACTGGAACTTGAATCCTCAAACGGAAGGGTTGCTTTCAGCAACCAGCCCTTCCCCAAACACTCCTTTTATTTAGAGATCAGGGCGTGGCCTCCCTGTGCCTCCTCCCGAGGAGTCCCACAGCCTTTCTCTGTTTGGTCCTGCTCGACTGCCTCCTGCGTCGGGCGTCCTTGAACAGGGCCAGCTGTGGGTCATCATCCTCCGCACTATCGGGCTCACGCAGCTGAGAAGAGGGCCCCGGCTGGGGGCTCTGCGAAGCCTCCAAACCATCATCAGCCGGTTCGTCTTCCACACACACCTCCTCCCCCTCATCTGAGTCATCCGAGACATCTGAGCCGGCTGCCGGACCCACAGGCTGGCCCTGAGTCACAACAGTATCCCTAAAGTCTTTCCATTATTCTAGGTCAGTTTAAGGGCCAGCCAGCTATCAGGGTGGGGCGCGATGGGGTGAGGCAATGTAGGATACGTCGCATTAGGAGAGATCAAGTGATTCTGCCATGGTTGCTGATGCTCCTCGTTGCTAAGATCTCTCATCCTTTTTTTTAGACCAGGGCTAGGCAACCTTGGCTCTTTTATGACTCGTGGATTTCAACTCCCAGAATTCCTGAGCCAGCATAGCTCAGGAAGCCAAGGTGGCCTACCCCTGTTTTAGACTAATACAGGTAAGTCCTCGACTTACGATCACAATTGAGGCCAACATTGCTAAGCAAGACATTTGTTCATTGAGTTTTGCCCCCTTTTACGACTTTTATTGCCACATTTGTTAAATGAATCACTGCAGTTGATCAGTTAGTCACACGGTTGTTAAATGAATCACTTTTCCCCATTGACTTTGCTTGTCTAAAAGTTGCTAAAGGTGATCCCATGACCCTGGGACACAGCAACGGGCATAAGTATGAAACTGTTACCAACCCCCTGAATTTTGATCCCGTGCTCATGAGGCTGCTACAAAGGTCGTAAGTGTGAAAAACGGTCGCAAATCACTTTTTTTCCCAGTGCCATTGCAAGTTTAAATGGTCATTATAAATGAACTGTTGTAAGTTGAGGACTACCTGTACTTTGGCTAAAAGTAGTCCTCAATTTATGACAGTTCATTTATAGTGACTGTTCGAAGTTACTACAGCACTGAAAAAAATGACTTATAACCATTTCTCACACACCTGTTGCAGCACACACACACACATACATCATAGCATGGTCACATGATCACAATTCAGAAGCTTGAAAACTGACTCATATTTATGATGGTTGCACTGTCCGGGGGTCATGTGATCAGCTTTTGCGACCTTCTGACAAACAAAGTCAACGGGGAAGCCAGACTCGCTTAACAACTGTGTTGCTAACTTAACAACTGCAGTGATACACCTAACAACTGTGGCGAGAAAGGTCATAAAATGGTGCAAAACTCACATAACAACTGTCTCACTTAGCTACAGAAATTTGAGTCTCAGTTGTGGTTGTAAGTCAAGGACTGCTTGTATTTGCCTTCCCTGATTGTGGCTAAGCATGGCACAAAGATCTGTGGCAATGTTTTTCTTCTTCTTTTATGTCCGTCTATTATTGCCTTGATCTTGTCTAGATGTATCTCTGGTCTAATGTAGAGAAAGACGTGGGGTGATCTGATAGCAGTCTTCCAGTACTTGAGGGTTTCTTACAGAGAAGAGGGGTAGACCTGTTCTCCAAAGCACCTGAAGGCAGGATAATAAGCAATGGGTGGAAGAACGATCTTAATGAAGAACAATCCTACCTGGAATTAAGGGGAAGTTTCCCGAGAGTCAGAACAATTAAACAGTGGAACAGCTTACTTCTGGAAGCAGTTGTGGGTGCTCCATCACTAGAGGTTTTCAAGAGCTAGACAGCCATTTCCTGCTTGAGCAGGGGAGTTGGACTAGAAGACCTCCAAGGTCCCTTCTAACCCATTTAGTCTATGTTCTATGAGTGACTGAAGCTAGTAATTTGTCTCAACAAAGTGCATCATGTCACCTTGCAACCTATCCTTATTTTCTGCCCTTTGTGCAGGGGCCCACCAACTACCTATAAGTCTCTTCTGGCATTGGGGCAGAGGGAAGGAGAGTTTTTTTTTTTTTAAATCAGATGGGCAAACAATTCTTTTCAAGAATTTTTCTTGAAGCAAAACACCTGTAGGGGTGGGAAGTTTTACTTTTACTTTGTAACCTTGGGGGAGGGAACTTTCAGTCTTGGTTTCAACTTTGTTCTTGCTGATACTATGAAGCCATTAAATGTGTTCTTTGAGGAGAGCAATTGCCTCAGAGTTAACAACCAATAAAATTAATAAATAAACCAAATAAATAAACCAAATAGACTAGCATGAAAGCATGAATTTGAGGCTTATCTGTCACATTAATGTCACTAGACAATCACTGTAAATGACTGGCCCAAAACTGTTTAAAATGTCTAATAGGATTCTTAATACAAATTACTAAAAAGCTTCAATTAATAACTGCTATGGTAAAATTAAGATAATAAATTCATAGGTTTATTACCTAATTCAGATCTGCCTGAAAAATCTGTTTCCTTCCTCCATCAATATATTTCAATTCTACTTAGGTTCCAATGAGCTTTGAAGGAAGTGTCAGTTTTTCCAACTCAGGATAAAAAATAAAGAGGGCCTATTCCATAGAAGATTATAAATGAATGAATGAATGAATGAATGAATGAATGAATGAATGAATGAATGAATGAATAACTTATGCCTGTTCCTCTACATAGAGTTGTACAACCTTGGCAACTTTAAGACTTGTGGACTTCAAATCCCAGAATTCCCCAGCCAACATGGTTGAGACATTCTGGGAGTTAAAGTTGCAAAGTTGGACATCCCTACTCTAGAAGTTTTGGACCATTTATCCATTCAATCTGCCAGTGTCTACTCTGACAGGCAGTGACTTGTCAACATCTATGGCAGATATTTTTCAAACATTATCTACCTATTCCTTTTGATTGGTCGTGGTAGGGCTTCAAGCTGGAACCTCCTACATCTAAAGAAGGTATGTTTAGGCCTTAATATAAGCTTATTTTGATATTCTGGAAATCCCTCAGGACCTGGTTCTTTTATCAGACCTAGAATTCCCAGGAAATTGGAGACTTGCTTAGATGGCTCCATTGCAGAGCTGTTTATACTTATCCTTTTTTTGCCAAGAGTCTGTGTTGGTTTTTTTTTTAAATAATGTTTACTTTTTAAAGTTATTTTTTTATATTTGCATTTTATTATTGTACGTCACCCTGGGTCACTTTTTGTGAGACGAATGGCCATTCAAATTTGATTAATAAAATAAATAATCAATACATTTTTGGTGTTCCTCAAGCACTGCCATTTTGTTCCGTGTGAGTTGGTCTGACTTCATTTTTGTCTCCTTAGGCAACTAAACTCTCTGTTCAACATGCCCATAGATTGATTAAGCAAAACCAGAAACCTCACTTGGAAGGTGAATCACAATAGAAAAATACCCCCCCCCACGCAAAAGAGAGAGTGATAGGCTTTCCTTGCTCCTAAGAATTCACTTGAATATGAGTAAAATTAATAATAAGAAGAAGTTGGAAGGGACCTTGGAGGTCATCTAGTCCAACCCCCTGCTAAGGCAGGAAACCCTATACTATTTCAGACAAATGTCTGTCCAGTCTCTTCTTAAAAACTTCCAGTGTTGGAGCATTCACCACTTCTGGAGGCAGGTTGTTCCACTGATTAATTGTTCTAACTGTCAGGAAATTTCTCCTTAGTTCTAGGTTGCTTCTCTCCTTGACCAGTTTCCATCCATTGCTTCTTGTCCTGCTCTCAGGTGCTCTGGAGAACAGCCTGGCTCCCTCTTCTTTGTGGCAGCCCCTGAGATATTGGAACACTGCTATCATGTCACCCCTCACCCTTCTCTTCATTAAACTACACATACCCAATTCCAGCAACCGTTCCCTATATGTTTTAGCCTCCAGTCCCCCAATCATCTTTGTTGCTCTCCTCTGTACTCTTTCTAGAGTCTCGACATCTTTTTTACATCATGGTGACCAATTATGTAGAACTCCATCAGAATAAAAGTGAAAAAGAGCTTTAGGCAATGCTAATATGTTGCTGTGGCTATTTCATCTGGAGCTTTGCTGAATTCTTCCACTGGGCTTCTTTGAGATTACACTAAAATTCCAACAATCCAATATAAAAATGATCTAACAATTTTAAGAGCTGAGTTGGGTGTTCAGCCAGCCATGTGGTATAATAATCATGTGATAGTATTATTTTGGACTTCACAGAAGGGATTCTCTTATTTAAATGTCCTTTCCCTATATGTAAAATATACAATGCCTCCCTCGACAAATTCATACCATTCAATGGGAGGAAATAGCATTTTCAGATAGGTAATTGCATTTTATAGATAGTACTATTCATCTTGATGAAGTGTAGTTATTTGTTTTGTCGAGGTGTTTTTTGTCATTTCAGTTATTGGAAGTGATGTTTTTGAAGCAGCTTCAGAGAGCTGAATTTATAGGTGGGACTTCAATTTCATTAACTGTGAGATCCATGAAGTTCTCTGAACTTGGTGGTTTTCTTGAAGACATTTCATTACCAAACTATGGAACATCATCAGTGCTAGAAGGGAATGGGGTTTGCTCTTATTTTTATATATTAGTGGTTTGTCCTGTCATTGCTGATGGGAATGTTCTTGGAGGTTCCTTGAATATTATGTGCCTGTGGAAGGCTGCTTTGGCTGAGTAGCAGGCTTCCAGAAATTCTTTGGTGGTTTTGGACCTAGCTTGATCTGGGATGCTCAGTTTCCCAGTTGAAACTGTGGTTGAGTCTGTCTGTGGATTGTGAAATTAAAGAGTTTTCATTATGTCTTCTGACTGCTAGTTGGTGTTCATGGATGTGTTCTGCTAGTCTTCCACCTGCTTGTGCTACATAGTGATTCCTAGTCCTTCAGTGATGAAACATCTGCAACAAATCACCGAGTTCCAAGAGCACCAAAGACCCCACAGCTCAGCCCTGAGCTACAAATATTCTCTTCTATTTCATTGTCTGCAATAGTGCATATAATGCAACAATTGATCAATAATCATCCAGAAATCATGATTAGTAATCAATGATTTTGCATAGATACCTTCTGGGGCCTGGGTTTCTGATTCTTTTGCTGTTTTATGCATGCATAAAAATACAGTATAGCATTTGATCCTGCCTTCTCAAAATTCCAGTAAGTTGCTGGCTTTGGACTTTATACGGTCATACTCTTCCTGTCTGTAACTTCCTCCAAAGTGAAAATTAGCAAACTAATTGTGTGCTAAGGGAAGTGACAATTGTTGTCCTTGAGCAAGAAAGTAAAGCTAGTATTCTGAGTTCTAAGCCGGTTTTCATGGCTAAGGCATCATCTCCTGGTCTCTAGTTTGGTACCTTAACCCCTTCTCAGAACAAAATCACCTCCTCAAGCCCATAATATCCTTGTGCAATCATGAAAATTATTTTACTGGCATCATTTGTATAATGATATCAAATGGGTGTGATGTCATTTTTCTCCTTTTTACTTCCCCTGTAAATCATCTTAGGCACATATAGAATGATTTTGATATGAAGACATTTTCCGCTTACTGGTGTGGGCTGTATTGGACAAAAACCAAGGTCCTTCCAACCATTTCCTTTATTGATCCTCACCCACAGACAGAATTCTTGCCAAACCGAAGCATACTACTTGCACGATAAAACATATACTCTGGGAATTATTCGGGAGGAGCCATTTTAACTCTCTTTTTCCCAGGCAAATCTAAACTGCATTGGCTTTGCTTTTGCTTTTCTGGGAATCCAAAATACATTCCATCACAGGGTTTAGTGATTGTGGCTTAGACAGCAGAATTCCTGACATTTTACGGGCAATTATGGCTAGCATCTTCAGAGGCAAGGGGATCTCCTACATGACTTTTGATGACCCTGTAACCCCTTAATTTGGAGTAGGGTCAGGGTGACTGGATGGGCTGAGCATTTACTGGCCAGATGCCCTTTCTGACATCATGTGGAGTTCACAGCAGATATTTTTTCTCTGCGCCCTGAGAGAGAAATGTCTGCTGCTATCTAGGATTGAACTCTCAACCTTCTGAATGGAATGTGAGTGTCTTCACCACTAGGCCAGAGGTCCCCAAACTTTTGGATACCAGGGACTGGTTATGTGGAGAGAGGTTTTTCTGTGGACCAGAGGGGGCATGGTTTTGTGTGCTGCCTGCATCCTGTGGATGGGCCTTTCCTTGTTTGTGTGGACTGGTTGCTTGTATGCTGCAGCCCAGTACTGGTCCATGGACCGGGGGTTGGAGACCCCTGCACTAGGCCACCTCACCACTCATGTCTCCTACATGACCATGTAGCAGAAATGGTGAAATGTCAAGAAATCTGCTGTCTAGATCAAAGTCACCAAACCCTGAACCTCAACGCTGCCCAACATTTTCAGTTCCCCTGTTTGATTGTATGCCAGATAAGGCAGTTTCCACAGTAATAACTGTCAGAATGTCAAACCTTCAAATCCTGATTTTCCAAAGACAAGCATTTAAAGCTATTGTCCCAAAGGTGCTTTTTCAAGATGCAACTGGACTTTCTTGTTCTTCTTTTAAAATGTTTCCCTTCTCATTCAAGAAGTTTCTTCAGCTCTGACTGGATGGTGGAGAATGGAAGGATTTCTACTCCTTGCAGACAGCTTATCATTTGCATTCTTTTAGAGAGTCATTGAGGCCCCTTGGAAGTTTATCTGTGTCATTAGGGTCACCTGAGTAGTGCAAATGTGTCTGGAGCCTGTTTCGCTATAGGATGTTTTCTTCCCTTTGTCCCTTCACTGTTGAAAACAGGCGGAGGTTGTTGGGGATGAGTCTGTGTTGTCTGCATCTCAAACTGAAGTGCAAATGGTTTCTGTAGTCTGCAATGTTTTCTGGAAATCCATTCATACTCCTGCACAATTTTAAGGATATCCATCCCAAAGGGCATAGCTAAATGTCTGTGGAGATTCTCAGTCATCTAGGTCATGGCTGTCCCAAAGGTGCTTTTTCAGGAGGCAACTAAACTTTCTTGGGGGGTTTTTTGGTTTTATTTTTTTTTCCATTCCCCACCATCCAGTCAGAGCTGAAGAAGCTTCTTGGATGAGAAGTGAAATGTCTTCAAAGAAAAAGAAGAAAGTCCAGTTGCCTCCTGAAAAATCACCTTTGGGACAGCCGTGACCTGTATGACTGAGAAATCTCCATAGACATATCATCTAGGGCGGTGGTGCTAAACCTAAGGCACGCGTGCCAGAGGCGGCACTCAGAGCCCTCTCTGTGAGCACGTGCACCACCACCACTAGCAGCTGATGCAGGTCCCGCTGCCACCACCTGAAGCAACAGCCCCACCCAGCACAAAGCAAGCAAAATGGCCAGCTAGCAAGCTCGAGTAGAGGTGTTAGAGCATTGAGGTGGCCACGCCTACCTGGCTACACCCACCCAGTCGGCTGTGATCACCGTGGCCACGCCCACCCAGTGCGCCACACACCCTGCCCTCCCTGAGGGAACCACAATGCTGATGCAGCCCTGACACTTTGCAATAAATAAGTGGGTTTTGGGTTGCGGTTTGGGCACTGGGTCTCTAAAAGTTTTGCCATCACTGATCTAGGGCAATTCACAACTCACAGCAATCCTTTAAAAAATTAACCCAAGCCATTGTTAAATTCTTAAACATTAACAGCAATATGACTCATCTGAGAGAAAAAAGGGAGGGTTTCCAAGCATTTTTACAAGCTTTGTTTTTTTCCCCTTGACAAGTGATACCTGTGTATCACTTGAAAGAAAAGCCTGAAAACACACTGCTGTAACTGTAGTGAATTTAATAATTGATGGTTCTGTCCCTTGTGCCTACAAATTAGATTGATTTTATAGGTAGAACTAGGAACAATGATGTTCCTGAAAAGATCATCTTAAAATGTGGAGTAGGGATTTGTATAAATAAGGATAGCTCTTGAGATCGCTGTTGAAGGCTATTAAAGTTAATAATAGCATTGCAAGCCAAACCTAGAAAGATGCTAGCAACCAAGGTACAGCAATGGGGGGAATAGCAGTGTTTGTTTTATACGTAAACTCTCAATGGAGTGGAGAGACAGTACTTTGCAATTCTGTGAACACATTCATTTATTCAATCCTAGTGTCAACGCTACAAATGAGCATGGCTGCAGCCATTTTTTCCTACTCATTTTCGGTTGCCACATAGAACAGAGGGAGGGGGGCTGCCCAGGTGTTTTGGTAGTCAAAATAATTTTTTGTCCCATGGGAACCAAGGTCATTGGCTGCTCCCAAGACTGCAGGCTGGGCATTGCAGAAAAAAGCCCACCGAGAAGATGTATTGGAGAATGTAGTTGCTTGCATAGTTTTAGGGGTGGGATTTTTTAACTTTGTGTTGGGGAATTGTTACATGTGTCTCCAGACTTGGTTTCACTTTTGACGTGCTGATACTTTGTAGCTAATAAACATGTTCTTTGAAGAATTTGCAAGCCTCTGAGTTCTTTTTTATTCATCTCTGTCTGTCAGAATCATGACACCTAGACCAGGTGAAATCCAAAAATGCTAGAGAATTTCTAGAAGCCTGGCACTCTGACAAATTAGCCATCAATAGACACATAGACATTAACAACATCTATACACTATGCAAAAAAGACAATCAACTAGCCCCAAAGAGGAAAAGATTCCAGCATCTCCCCACCAGTAATCAGCACTCAGGTCGGCATAGATTAACTCCTAGGTCAACTACAGACCAACAATCAAGTAAACAATACCCTAATCAAAAGCTATTTGTAATAGCCCATCCAAAGAATCCCTAAAACCGCCCCCACCCACACAGACAGGCAAACACCAAAATATAATAACAATAACAATAACAATAACAATAACAATAACAATAACAATAACAATAACAATAACAATAACAATAACAATAACAATAACAATAACAATAACAATAACAATAACAATAACAATAATAATAATTTTATTTGTATACCGCCCTTCTCCCGAAGGACTCAGGGCGGTGAACAGGGCAATAAATACTAAAATGCAAAGATACAAACATTAAGAAAAGATTAAACATAATGCCCAATACAAGACAACAATAAATACAGTACATTAAAAGCAATAATAAAACCCAAACCCATCAGGCCAGGCCGGCTTGTTCAGACAAGTAGGTCTTTAGATCACGCCGGAAGGAGCGAAGGTCGGGCGCCATCCGGAGCTCAACCGGTAAGCAGTTCCACAAGTCTGGCGCACCCACATAAACTGACAGCAAACAGCACTCCTTACTAGCACTGATGAAGTTACTTAGTTTGGGTAATGAACCATCTGCAAGAAAACAAGCAAGCTCCAAGACCACCAAGGGCCCCTCATTTCAATCCTGAGCTACAAATATTCTCCTTCATTGGTATTCATTCATTCATTCATGTAATAATAATAATAATAATAATAATAATAATAATAATAATAATAATAACAACAACAACAACAACAACAACAATAACAATAACAATAATAACAACAACAACAACAACAACAACGATGATGATGGTGGTGGTGGTGATGATGATGGTGATGGTGGTGGTGGTGGTGATGATGATGATGATTTTGTTGATGGAAGGGACCTTGGAGGTCATCTAGTCCAACACCCTGCTTAGCAGGAAACCATTTCAGACAAATGGCTGTCCAATCTCTTCTTTAAAACTTCCAGTTTTGGAGCATTCACAGCTTCTGGAGGCAGGTTGTTCCACTGGTTAATTGTTCTAACTGTCAGGAAATTTCTCCTTAGTTCTCCCTCAGTATAATCAGTATATCAACAATGTATAAAATTAACCTTCAAATCAGAATAAAATTTTAGCTTAAAAAGTTTTAAAATTATAAAAATAACATTATAGAATTTCAAAAAAGGGGGGGGGTTAGCAGTTGTTAATACAGATGTCTGTGTGTGGTTCTCATGGAGCCAGCCAGCCAGCCCCAAGATTCTGTGGGCCTCTGGGTCCCCCTTGTTTAGATCCTGATTTTCTCTAAGAAGCAAATTTTCAGAATAATAATGTAGCTAGTCAGTGGTGGTTTGGGTAATGAACCATCTGCAAAAAAACAAGCAAGCTCAGAGACCACCAAGGGGCCCTCATTTCAATCCTGAGCTACAAATATTCTCCTTCATGTGAGCTAAGACTCATAATGGCATTATAAGGGAAATGTAATGGGGGTTGTATTCAGAGGGAGATGTTTTTCCAGAGTGGCATGCATTAGGAAAAATCAACAGCTATGGGTAAGTGTTAGTTTTCAGGAATAAAAAGAAAGGTACCTTTCTTTTTATACCTTTACATATAGTCCTTGACTTAGAACAACAATTGAACCCAAAATTTCTTTTGCTAAATGAAATATTTATTGTGAATTTTGTCTCATTTTACAATCTCTCTTGTGAAGCCAGTAGCATGGTTGTTAAATGAATCTGGCTTCCCCATTGATTTTGCTTGTCAGAAGGTCACAAAAGTTGATCATGTGACCTCAGGATGCAGCAACTGTCATAAATACGAGCCAGTTGCCAAGCATCTGGGTTTTGATCACCTGACCATGGGGGATGCTGCAATGGTCTTAAGTGTGAAAAATGGTCATAAGTCATTTTTTTCCAGTGCTGTTGTAACTTCAAATTGTCACTAAATGAACTATTGTAAGTCAAGGACTATGTGTGATAACATTGGCAGCTGAAGCATTCTTGCCAAATATGAGCAGAGCTGAGAGCATGAATCTAAGTAATCAAGGATATAACAGGAAGAAAATTTTGCTACAGGAAATGCATTACAGGGATAGGCAAAATCTAGCATCTTCATGCTATCAGAGAAGAAGCAAAGATAAAGGAGAATACGTATAGCTCAAGATTAAAATGAAGGGTCTTTGGTGCTCTCTGAGCTTGGTTGTTCTCTTGCAGACATTTGATTACCAAACTAAGTACGATCAGTTACCTAGTAAGATGTTACCTAGTTTGGTAATGAAACATCTTCAACAAGAGAGCACCAAGAAGCAAAAAGGCAGTCTATATCTGTGTGGAAGAAAGACACAAGAAAGTGAGCCTAGATGAGCAATTTCTTAGACAAAACCCAATCGGATACATAAAGAAGGGGACACTGTATCCTTAACTCTTATATTTACCTTGTTGTCACTAGGTGAAATGAGGCTGGATCACTGATGTTAAATTTGGACTCCAACCTAAAAATACAGTCACAGTAAGTCACAGTGGTAGGTCAGGCAGATGGGGAAGGAGAAAAGGTTTTTTTAAAAAAATTCCATTTATATCCCGCCCTTCTCCGAAGACTCAGGGTGGCATACAAGCTATTGCCTGGAGCACTTTTAATGGCACCACTGCTTACAGAATATATAAACCACTGTTGTAAATTCTTGATCAAGCAGGTGAACGTGCTCAAGGTATCTTTTTTAGCCTAAAGCATATGAAACTCCTGGTATCATGATTTTATAAGCAGAGAAGGGCCAATGATTTTATATATAGCCTGGCTGGATTTGACAATGTGTGCTATATTAGTGGAGAACTTTGCTGGGTGTCCTCAACTTTTGGAGAGGAACAGGGAAGACAATCTGCAGTCTGGATGAAACTGATCTCAGATCTAAGTTTATGATATTTTGGAATGAGCAAGCTAGGTGAAAACATGCTCTGCACTCAGATGATTGAAAATCAGAGAGAGGGGAAGGGAGTGGAAGGAAGGAAGGAGGGAGGAAAGGAAGGAAGGAAGGAAGGAAGGAAGGAAGGAAGGAAGGAAGGAAGGAAGGAAGGAAGGAAGGAAGGAAGGAAGGAAGGAAGGAAGGAATTTGCATTCAAAATACATGAATATTCCCATCCAAGTTGAAAATGCTATTTGCTCTAAGGCAAAAGACACGGGGGAGGGAGGAGAACTCCCACCACTTTACCACGTTAAAAAAAATCTATTACAGAAATCACTTTTTTAAAAGAAAATTCTTCAGCTATATCATTAGGGGAGAGGGAGAATGATGTATGCCAGTTATTTAATCTCTATGTTTTCATATATTCTTAAGGAATTAACATAAAGCCGGGCCAGTTAGAGGAGCATTTTAGGGACATTTTCCCTCCCAATAAGCAATCCAATTTGCCAATGTAATATGATATGTACACTGATTTTAGATGCCTATTGTGAGATCTTGAAGACATTAAATGGAGTTGCAAACTTTTCTCCTGATTGCAAAGGTACTATTTAGGATGGTCCACAGAATGATAAAAAGCCTGATCAAGGAATGCAATTTTTCCACCTGGTGAGATGTGACATCTCAGTGATCCTTTTCAGGAGGAATAATTGCAAATCAGAGTGCAGAACTTCAAGACCTAGTGTGGGATATATCAACTGAACTCCTAGAAGCCCATTTCTTTCCCAAAAGAGTCAATCAATCAATCAGAATAGAACTGGAAGGGACCTTGATGGCCTTCTAGTCCAATCCTCTGCTCAGGCAGGAGACCCTATAACCATTTCAGACAAGTGACTGTCTAGTCTCTTCTTAAAAACCTCCAGTGATGAAGCACCCACAACTTCTGAAGGCAAGCTTAATTGTTCTCATTGCCAGGAAATTTCTCCTTAGTTCCAGGTTGCTTCTCTCCTTGATTAGTTTCCATCCATTGTTTCTTGTCCTGCCCTCTGGTGCTTTGGAAAATAGGTTGACCCCTCTTCTTTATGGTAGCCCCTCAAATACTGGAACACTGCTATCATGTCACCCTTAACCCTTCTTTTCTCTAGACTAGCCATACCCAATTCCTGCAAGCGTTCCTCATATGTTTTAGTCTCCAGGCCTTTAATCATCTTTGTTGTTCTTCTCTGCCCCCTTTCCAAAGTTTCAGCATCTTTTTTTACAATGTGTTGACCAAAACTGAGTGTTTTGTTGCCACATGCTATATAGCAAAACAGGGTAGTGGTTAAATGCATGAAGAATACTCGTATTTGATTGATTGGTTATGAATCATTTTTAAAATTTAATGTCAGTATTTTGACTTGGCCTTCTGTGTAGGTCCTGACATGACACTGAAAAGCTAAATTTAGCTTCAGCCAGAAAATGGTTGTAATGCTCTGCCTTGGAACATGGAGGAGGAGGAAGAGGAGGAGGAGGAGGAGGAGATATCTCCTTCAGTATGAATCAGAACTTGACATGGGATAAATATCTGAATGTCAGAAGATGGCAACTTAATCTATGTTTCCCCCCACACACACACACACACTGTGATATCTGCTTCAGCACAATGCAGAGAAAGGCAGAGTTATGGGTTGAAGAATCGAAGACATCAATATAACAAGCCAGGATGACATGAAAATGACAACAGAGGTGCTGGGATGTCATTGCACATATGGTATAATTTGTCATGTTTGGCACAAGTCCATAAAGCACATTTACCTGTCCTGTGAGAAGGACAGGAGGTTAGAATGTGAGTGATGGTGAGCCCTTTAAGGTAGATTGGTTCCAGAAATAGATATTGCAGGTATTACAGGAATTGTATGTAATTGTTGAAGAACAGAGCAATACAGTCTTGAAAACTGGTCCATGTTTTTCTCTGTCCTGTCTTATACCAAATGAAGTCAAAGTGGAATTATCTTGAGTTTCTTTCTGATACTTCCTTCAATCTTCGGTCTGCATAATCTCTTCTTCAAGTTTCTCTGTAATGACTCCTACCTTCTTCACTTAACAACTCTTTCATACTTTCCCCAAGGTAATCTTTAAATTGCTTTACAGTCACTGGGGGACAACAGATAGATGTGATGGTCAAGAAGGCAGGAAGAGTATCTCTGATTAAACAGGATGGGTACAGTCAGGTGCATTACACTGGTAAGCCCAGATTTCATGGGAATGCTTAGAGCTGTTAGGGCAGAAGGGATAGGTCAGCCTTGCCAAGTAGACCACACAAGACTTACACCTAGAAGTACAAGCTCTAACTTTCTTGTAAGATTACATTAGCAGAATCTTTCAAGTCTGAATGGGAAAAAGTGAGGGGGGGAAAACAGAATGTGATTTGTTTGGTTTTGCATTAGCATCATATATGAACCTAAGAAATAATAGATTGATTTATGGCTTCGCAGGTACTGTAAACCTTGTCAGTAAGTTGTGCCTTAGCTTAATGGACCAATCATAGCTTCTTCTTTCAGAAATTCAGGACATTGTTCAATGGGTCTGCTATTACTCATCTATCATTTTCAAAAGATACCAACTGCAATAGCAGAGAACAATTGCAACTCGGGGTTGAATTGCGGGGTCCTCGATGCTCTCTGAGCTTGGTAGTTTTCTTGAAGAGGTTTCATTATCCAACTAGGTAATATCATCAGTATGACAGTACTAAATTGGGTCATGAAACTCTGCAAGAAAACAACTAAGCTCAGAGAGCACCAAGGAGTCCCAGACACAATATATAGAATCATAGAATAGAAGAGTTGGAAGGGACCTTGGAGGTCATCTAGTCCAACCCCCTGCTTGAGCAGGAGACACTATACTATTTCAGACAAATGGCTGTCCAGTCTCTGTCCAGTGATGGAGCACTCACAACTTCTGAAGGCAAGCTATTCCATTCGTTGAATGCTTTCACTGCTAGGAAATTTCTCCTCCGTTCTAGGTTGCTTCTCTCCTTGGTTAATTTCCATCTATTGCTTCCTGTCATGCCCTTTGGAGCTTTGGAAAATAGTTTGACTCCCTTATCTTTGCAGGAACCTCTCAAATACTGCTATCATGTCTCCCCTTGTGCTTCTTTTCTCTAGACTAGACATACCCTGTTCCTGGAAGTGTTCTTTGTATGTTTTAGCCTCCAGGCCCCTAATCATTCTTTTTGCTCTTATCTGCCCTCTTTCCGGGGTCTCTCCTAGGTGAATAGATATTCCTACATGAATAGATATCCAAAAGAGAAAAATGTGCTTTTGCTTCTACTGTCAGAGATTCCACCTATCTTTTTTGATTCTGATATTCTGGAACATAGGCTGCCGCCCTTTCATCCTGAAAGAGATATTAATATGAATATTGTTTATCATTGCTATGGATGTGCCCATAAAAAAGAATCAACAGCAAGTAGGCAAGACAATCAAATCCGTTAATACAGCGTTGCAAAAACTGTCATGAACACTTGCCAACTGAAGCCTTGGAACATTCTTGCTTGATTTCCCAGTATGATGATTGATGATGTAGAGGTTAAAAACACAACACAATGCTAAATGATTTTTCACTGCTCTGTCCAAAAGCATTTAGGTGGCCCAGATGAATAGAGTAGGGGAGTTTTGCAAAGCTATGATAATATTCTAGGCATTGATTTGCTCTTGTGTTTTTATGTTTTCCCCCTCGGAGTGATTTCCTTTTTACTAAGCATTGCTTTCAACAGTGATTAATACATATGATATTGACATTGTACATAATCACCTAGCATGGCTTTGAAAGAATACCCAGCACAGAAGCATATAAGGCTTAAATAAACATTTCAGTACAGAATGGTAGTAAATGATTTGGGAAACTGATTTCAGAAGATAAGGGATCAATTACAGCAATATGATGCTTCATGGCACACGTTCAATCTGCTTTAATTGAATCAACATTCCGATTTGTTTGACAGTTTGGATGAAATCCTCATACAATCAAATCCTGCATGTACCAAAAGTATTTCTTAAAGTCAAACTTAGTTCCTGACTCACAGATTTGATTTGGTGTGCTGAACTGACTCAATTTGCTGAACAGAGTCCCAAATTCAGATCAGATCTATGACGTGGTCTGAATCAAATCCAGGAATTGAACTGAATCAATGTTTTGAATCACACTGGAACCACAAGGCATACCTCTCAGATTGCAAGTCACATATTTATCTTGTTTGCAATTGATTTACAGTCCAGAATTATGTAGATATACCTTGTTTATTTATTTATTTATTTACTTATTAAATTTTTATACCGCCCTTCTCCCGAAGGACTCAGGGCGGTGTACAGGGCAATAAATATCAAAATGTAAATACAAAAGTTAAAAAAGAGTTAAAAAGAATTAAATAATTATGCCCAATATAATACAATAATAAAAGTGTGTTAAAACTAAATCCAACCCCAAACCCATCAGACCAGGCCAGATTGTTCAAATAAATAAATAAATAAGTTTTTAAATGGCCAACTGATCACCATTACTTGAGGAAAATCATCAAATTTGTATTTCCTTTAAGCACCACAAACAGGAGTGAGAGAGAATAACCAAATAACAAAGTTGGAAGGGACCTTGAGAGTCTTCTAGTCCAACTACCTGGTCAGGCAGAAAATCTACGGTATACCATTTCAGACAAATGGCTGTCCAATCTCTTTTTAAAAACATCCAGTGTTCATGGCAGCCCCTTAGATATTGGAACACTGCTAACATGTCACGCCTAGTCCTTCTTTTCATTAAACTAGACATGCCCAATACCTGCAACCATTCTTTGTATGTTTTAGCCTCCAGTCCCCTAACCATCTTTGTTGATCTTCTCTGTACTTTTTCTAAAGTCTCAATATCTTTTTTATATCTTGGCAACCAAAACTGGATGCAGTATTCCAAGTGTGGCCTCACCAAGGCATTGTAAAGTGGTATTAATACTTCACGTGATCTTGATACTATCCCTCTGTTCATGCAACCTAGCACTGTGTTGGCTTTTTTTGGCATCTGCAGCACACTGCTGGCTCATATTTAAGGGATTGTCCACTAGGACTCCAAGACATCTGCAGCATGTAAGATTTTGGGTTTTCTAAGTGAATCTTGCAGACAAGTTACCTAAACATATCCTATCTCTTAATATAAGGGATATATTTGTAAATGATGACACCATTTGGAAACGAATAATAATGCTACTATTTTTTTTAAAAGCCACATGTATTGAGGAACGGGATAACATTTCTATTATTCTACTGCAAGGTGGAATGACGATCACCAGTTTGGATAGGTTTTAATTATGACAGAGAAAATTCATTAGCCATGGTACTTAAATAAAAACTCCATCCTTGGAGAGAGCAGATCTTTAATTGCCTGGGGCACAACTTAAGCATTAGATATGCCTGTCTTCATTAGGTATGGAAGGGCCTCCAAATTCTCAGAAAAGAGACTCTGACTTCAGGATGCCTCATCCTAACTAAGAGATTCACTCTCATTGGTTTAAATGGTGACTTATGACCGATCCTCATACTTACACTGTTGCAGAATCCAATGGTCACATGATCAAAATTTGAATGCTAGGCATGTATTTGCGATAGCTGTTGCATCTCAGTGTCACGTGATCACCATTTGTGGCCTTCCTAGCTGGCTTCCAAAAGGTACACTCAATGGAGGAAGCTGGAGTCATTGAACAGCTATATAATTCATTTAAGTGCAGTGATTTGCTTAACAGCCATGGCAAAAAAAAACTAAAAAAAACTACAACAACATTGTTAAATGAGGCATGGCTTACTTAACAACCGGCCTGCTGAGGAACAGAAATTCTGGTCCCACTTGTAGTCGTAAATCAAGGACTAGCTGTGCGGTAATTGTTTCTCTCTTTTTTCATGCTTTCCTTAATTAGTGATAAGTTCCTCATGCATGCTAAATTGTTGCTAGTCCTTTTGTCATTGCTGGAACCAGAGGAAGGAGCACAATATGCTAACATAATAACAACAACAACAGCAATAATAATAATAATAATAATAATAATAATAATAATAATAATAATAATAATAATAATAATAATAATAATAATAATAAAGTTGGAAGGGACTTTGGAGGTCATCTAGTCCAACCCCCTGCTCAGGCAGGAAACCCTATACCATTTCAGACAAATGGAACACTGGAACACTGCTATCATGTCACCCCTAGTCCTTCTCTTCATTAAACTAGACATACCCAATTCCAGCAATCGTTCCTTATATGTTTTAGCCTCCAGTCCCCTGATCATCTTTGTTGCTCTTCTCTGTACTTTTTCTAGAGTCTTTTTTATATCGTGGTGACCAAAACTGGATGCAGTATTCCAAGTGTGGCCTTACCAAGTCCTTGTAAAGTGATATTAACACTTCACGTGATCTTGATTCTATCCCTCTGTTAATGCATTCTAGAACTGTTAATTCCTCCTCTGTGTATAAGCCCATGCTAAAAAGTTGCTTTGTTTTTTTTTAACTCTGCCTCTCTGAGATATCTAATAAAACAACAATATGGTCCATAGGAGGTAGATTACTCAGGCATAACTTCTGCAAAATATCTCTCACTCTACAATATGATATTCTTATGATCTGTCCATCATATGACATAAAATAAAATGTGTGATCTACTGAATAACAACAAAATCTGCTTAAAGAGTTTGGGATTTTTTGACTTTAAATAAAATGTCTCTTTATTCATTTTTTTCTCCCCCTAGAGAAGGAAAGCTGGGGAATCCATTAAATAATGGTAGGTAAGAATAGGCTAGGAGTTTGTTGTAAGGGAAAGAATTATCAGAAGCCAGAGTAAGAAAGAATAATCTTCTCTAGCTGGGGAATTTTTCTACATCTGCTCTTCATTTTTCAGCTACCATTCAAACACTGAAATAATAATTCCTGTAGATATTAAGGGGTCTATGAAAATTCACCATGGCCTGCTCACCATGGCAACTCACCATGGCCAGCTCACCATGGCAACTCTCCATGGCCAACTCATCATGGCCAACTCTCCATGGCCAACTCAGCATGGCCAACTCTCCAGGGCCAACTCACTACGGGACAACTCGCCACAGCTAACTTGTCACAGAACTTGCTGGAAAAAAGTTACACCAATAACAAAGAAATGGTAGAATAGAATCATTAAAGAAAGAATGCAAAAGGAGGGACAGAATGAAATGTGATCAACAAAAATTAAAATATTTTTAAATTTATTTTAAGTAATTACATACAATTGTTGAATTGTTCCACAGTGAATTGTCCCATGGCAAGTTGGCTGTAGTGAGTTGGTCATGGCGAGTTGGCCGTGGTGAGTTGGCCACGGTGAGTTGGCCGCAACAAGTTGGCTGTCGCAAGTTGTCCCATTCCCAATATTAATGATGGGTTAAATTCATATGAGAGTCAGTGAGCCTCAGTATTAATTTCAAGCACAGAAATTTGCAGAACATAGTTCTTCATCCACTGAATTCCTGTCTGAAGAAGTTTCCATGCCAACCTGAGATGTAAATAGAAATGTTGGATATCTAACCTAATTCTGAGTTTTATCGGAATGTTAAGTGTTACTGAGGACACAATAAGGAATCCAGAAGAATTCAGCATTTCCTTCTATTTCATTTTCAGAGATCTCCACAAAACCCTTTAAAAAGCCTCAGTGGAGCGTTTGGTTTTATGATCTGCTTGATGATGTGGGGAATTTTGAGAAAATCCCTCCAGGCGTTGGACCAGAAAACACGTGTTATTTGGGAATAAAATGCACTACAATAATACATGGTTTCCCTGGAAGGAAGACATAGAATTGCTGATGGAATAAACAAGTAAGGGTGTTTGAAGGAGGCTTTTGGTGCTCAAACACTGGGAAAAAATTGCTCAGGGATTGTTCAGCTGGATGACCTCTTTAACGCTGCTGAGGTCAATGAAAGCCCATCAAACCACTGTATAAGTACTAGGGAGGGAAATTTAAGCTCCTTGGGGCAAATGTATGAAGCAGAAAATGAGGTCCTAACAGCAGCTTTTAATAATAATAATAATAATAATAATAATAATAATAATAATAATAATAATAATAATAATAATAATAATAATAATAATAATAATAATAATAATAATAATTTTATTTATATACCGCCCTTTTCCCGAAGGACTCAGGGCAGTGAACAGGGCAAGAATAAAAAGTACAAAATTACAAAAGTTAAAAAAGAATTAAATATATGCCCACTAAAAACAGTAAATACAAATATTAAAATAACAATAAAAACCCCACCCATCCCCCATCAGGCCAGGCCGGCTTGTTCAAATAAGAATGTCTTTAGATCGCGATGGAAGGAGCGAAGATCGGGCGCCGTGCGGAGCTCAACCGGTAACCGATTCCATAGCTCCGGGGCGCCCGCAGAGAAGGATCTTCCCCTGGGGGCCACCAATCGACATTCTCTGATCGGTGGCACCCTGAGGAGGCCCTCTCTGTGGGAGCGTACAGGGCGAAGGGAAGTTGATGCCGGCAGCAGGTGTTCCCTAAGGTACCCCTGCCATGTAGGGCCTTAAACACCATTACTAGTAATGGTACTTGTCTAAGTAAATTCCCCCAGCGAGTGAAAATATTTCCCCATCCTTTTCACTAAGTCCCACTTCCTTGCTTGTCCTAGTTTCTGTCCATCTCTCCTTTCAAGTGTCCATTACTGTTTTGGAGATTCCTGCTACTCTTGCTTTATCAGAGGAATCAGTAGGAGGAAATGAAAATATATCAATTAATCAAAAGTGGCACTTTAGGTTGCCTTTCTTTTTTATGTCTTTATTTCTTTTTCTTTTCTTTTTTGCTGGAGGTAAAGAAAAACAATCTAAAGCTGAAGCGGCTAGATGCTTCTTTAATTATTATTTATTTTATTTATTTTATTTATTTAAATTTATATACCGCCCTATTCCCGGAGGACTCAGGGCGGTTTACAGGGAAAATTAAAAGTTAAAATACATCACATACAATTAAAAATGATTAAAACTAAGATTAAATTAATCCCTGAACTTAACTAAAACCCCATTAATTAAATAATTAAAACCCCTCAGTCTGGGCCAGACAGCTCAAAAAAACCAAGTTTTCAAGTCCCTACGAAATGAGCGAAGGTTGGGGGCGGTCCTAAGCTCCGTGGGAAGCTGGTTCCAAAGGGCCGGCGCGCCCACAGAGAACGCCCTTCCCCTGGGAATAACCTGCCGGCATTCCTTAACCAGTGGTACCCTAAGAAGGCCCTCCCTGTGGGAGCGCACAGGACGATGGGAAGTTGATGCCGGCAGCAGGTGTTCCCTTAGATAATCTGGACCCAAGCCATTTAGAGCTTTATAGGTCATTACCAGCACCTTGAATCTCACCCGGAGGGCAACCGGAAGCCAATGCAGCTCACGGAGAAGAGGTGTTACACGGGAGTATCGGGAAACTCCCATAACAACTCGCGCAGCTGCATTCTGCACCAGCTGAAGCCTCCGAGTGGTCCTCAAGGGCAGCCCCATGTAGACAGCATTGCAGTAGTCTGAATTATCTTTCAGTAATACAGTTTAAAGATTCAAAAATTCAATATAAGATGCTGTTACAATGAACAAAGTGGCTTATTATTGTTTTTCACACTTATGGCCATTGCAGCATCTCCAGGGTCACATGATCAAAATTCAGACACTTGGCAACTGACTCATATTTATAATGGTTACAGTATCCTGGGGTCATGTGATCACCTTTTGTGATCTTCTGACAAGCAAAGTCAATAGGGAAGCCAGATTCACTTAACAAGTGTGTTACTAATCTAACAACTGTTGTGGCTTACTTAACTGTGGCAAGAAAGGTCATAAAATGAGGCAAATTTCACTTAACAACTGAAATTTGAGGATCAATTGTGGTTGTAAATTGAGGACCGTCTATAGGGCCAGACCTGGCAACTACTTGGATGAGTTTCCTCCAAGGAATATCAACATTATGCATTATGCAACATTATGGAAGCACAAGCAATAGAATGCAGTCAAAGTAGAGTCTTGGACTTTAAGAGAGCTAATTTCAATAAACTTAGAGAGAACTTGGGAAGGATTCCATGGATGAGAATCCTCAAGGGGAAAACAACTCAAGAAGCTTGGGAAATTTTGAAAAGTGAGATTATAAAAGTCCAGTCTAGCACAATACCAACGAAGAAGTAAAATAACAGCTCTCAAAAGAAACCAGCCTGGCTGCATAAAGAACTCTCTGATAAATTGAAACACAAAAAGGACAAGTATAAAAATAAAAATAAGGTGACCTTTGGCCACCTCATGAGAAGTAAGGACTCACTGGAGAAGAGCCTAATGCTGGGAAAGGTTGAGGGCAAGAGAAAAAGGGGACGACAGAGAATGAGGTGGCTGGCTGGAGTCACTGAAGCATTAGGCATGAGCCTAAATGGACTCCAGAAGGTGGTAGAGGACAGGAAGACCTGGAGGAATGTTGTCCATGGGGTTGTGATGGGTCGGACACGACTTCGCAACTAACAACAAAAATAAAAAGTGGAAAGAGGAGCACATAACTCAGGCAGAATATCAGCAAATAGCCCGAGTCTGCAAAGGTGAAGTGAGGAAAGTTAAGGCTCAAAATGAACTAAGGGTTGCGACAAAAGTCAAAAATAACAAAAAAGAAAGCTTCTTTCAACTTGTAAAAAATAAGAAAAAATGCAAGGAAATGATTGGTCCATTAGAGCAGACATGTCAAACTTTTGACATCACATGATGTCGTGCAACGTATCAGAGTTTTTTCTCCATTGCTGGCAATGTGGTGGGTGTGGTTTCCTGGTGACACGTCCTGCCCACAGGCTGGCAGTTTGACACCCCTGCATTTGTGGGAGAAAGTGGCAAGAAGGTAACAAGCAACAGGGAGAAAGCAGAACTATTTAACTCATTTTTTGCATCCATTTACACAAAGGGAAAAAACAGTCCAACCTATCAAAAACAGTACCGTAAAAAACAGATTATTAACACAAGTTATGATAGGCAAGAAAATGGTAAGTGAGCACCTGTCCAGTCTAGATGAGTTCAAATCACCAGGACCAGATGGATTACACCCCAAGGTTCTGAAGGAACTGGCAGATGTGATCTCAGAACCACTGAACTATATCTTTCAAAGATTATGGAGCACAGAGGACTGGAAAAGAGCTGATGTAGTTCCCATCTACAAAAAAAGGGGGAAAATGGATCCAGTAAACTACAGACCTATCATCCTGACCTTAATACCTGGGAAGACTCTGGAAAAGATAATCAAGCAATGAATAAGCGAACATCTAGAAGCAAACAAGGTCATTACCAAAAGCCAACATAGGTTTGTCAAAAACAGATCATGCCAGACAAATCTTATTGCATTTACTTGGACTTCAGTAAGGCATCTGATAAAGTAGATCACAACCTACTACTTGATAAGATAGAAAAATGTGGGTTAGATAGCATCACCACCAGATGGATTCATAGCTGGCTGACAGGCCACACTCAGCGTGTGGTCCTCAATGGAACTGCATCTACATGTAAGGAAGTGTGTAGTGGGGTGCCCCAGGGCTCTGTTCTGGGCCCAGTGCTCTTCAACATCTTCATCAATGATTTGGACGAGGGGATAAATGGAGAACTCATCAAATCTGCAGACGACACCAAGCTGGCAGGAATAGCCAACACTCCAGAAGATAGGCTTAAAATACAGGAGGATCTGGACAGACTTGAACACTGGGCGCTATCTAACAAAATAAAATTCAATGGTGAAAAAAGTAAGGTTCTACATTTAGGCAGGAAAAACCAAATGCACAGGTACAGTATAGGTGGTACCTTGCTCAATAGTAGTAATTGTGAGAGGGATCTCGGAGTCCTAGTAGACAATCACTTAAATATGAGCCAGCAGTGTGCTGCAGCTGCCAAAAAAGACAACACAGTGCTAGGCTGCATTAACAGAGGGATATAATCAAGTTCATGTAAAGTGTTAATACAATGCTTTGGTAAGGCCACACTTGGAATACTGTATCCAGTTTTGGTCACCACAGTGTAAAAAAGATGTTAACACTCTGGAAAGAGTACAGAGAAGAGCAACAAAGATGATTAGGGGATTGGAGGCTAAAACATACAAGGAATGATTGCTGAAATTGGGTATGTCTAGTCTAATGAAGAGAAGGACTAGGGGTGACATGATAGCAGTGTTCCAATATCTCATCGGTTGCCACAAAGAAGAGGGAGTCAAGCTATTCTCCAAAGTGCCCGAAGGCAGGACAAGAAGTAATGGGTGGAAATTAACCAAAGAGAGAAGCAACCTAGAATTAAGGAGAAATTTCCTAAGAGTTAGAACAATTAATCAGTGGAACAACCTGCCTCCAGAAGCGGTGAATGCTCCAACACTGGAAGTTTTCAAGAAGAGACTGGACAGTCATTTGTCAGAAATGGTATAGGGTTTCCTGCCTGAGCAGGGAGGTTGGACTAGATGACCTCCAAGGTCCCTTCCAACTTTATAGTTATTGTTACTGTTACTGTTATTTTTATTGTTATTATATCAGGACTGTAGACTGGACTGGAAGGAGGGGGAAAGAGTAGATAGTGGCAGAACATTTCCATGTTAAATGTCTATGGAGATTTTCAGTCATCCAGGTCTTGGTTGTCCAAAGCTGCTTTTTCAACAGGCAACTGGACTTTGTTTTTCCTTGAAGACATTTTGCTTCTCACCCAAGAAGCTTCTTCAGTTCTGACTGAACAATGGAGAATGGAAAGATTTATATTCCTTGCTGTCATCTGGTTGCTAGCATTCTGGTATTACAACACAGTCCTTTCAGCAGTTCCAAGATGTTTCTACACCCATTTGCACTACTCAGGGCACCGATAAATCTCCAAGTGGCCTCAACGGCTCTCAGAAAGAGAGCTAATGACCAGATGACTTCAAGGACTATAAAACCTTCCATCCTCCACCATTCAGTCAGAACTAAGGAAGCTTCTTGGATGAGAAGTGAAATGTCTTCAAGGAAAAAACAAAGTCCAGTTGTCTTTTGAAAAAGCATCTTTGGGATTTTCATGTTCTTGCCCAGAAAAGTACAGGCTCATGAAGTCTGTAGGTGTTTGCTGTTGTTTTCGGAATGGCAAAAATGCAATGTATAAAATGTCACAACACATATAGAAAAGCGGCAGAGCTCACATCACAAAGCTGTGGCACTGCTTTCATTATTCTGACATGCTCCCTGCCCTCTCTTATGGACACCACTGTGCTGAGTTCAATTGGAAGGAGATTTGAGTTTTCTTTGACTGCTTCCTACTGTTGTGATTAACTTTCTCTTACCAGAGAAAGGAAATTTATAGCTGTTCAGATTTTGCTGAACAAAATTCCCAGCAGTCTTTTCCAGCATGGCCAATGAGGAGGTGTGCTGGGAGTTGCCATTCATTAATAATTGGTGCCTGTTTCTACCCACACTGACTGGCAGCAATTTCTCACCCAGTAAATTTCCATAACTTTATGTGGAAATGCATGAGACTGGACCTGAAAACTTTTGCATAAAAACAGATGCTCTACCGCTATAATTCTTCACATTGTACAACAAGAGACTTTCCCTTTCCCCCTTTCCCTTTCCTTCCCTTTCCTTGCCACTGCTCCAGATTCCAAAGGAGAAGGAAGAGGTTTAATTCCCTTTCCATCTCCACTTTCTTCCCCATTTTAAATCTCTGCATGTTAGAGGAGAGGATTCACTGAAAGCCGTGGCTTTATATTTGTTGTTTATTAAAAGGAATTTTGGTTCATGGATAGACAAGTATGTACAGTGGTAGAATAGCCTCTCCAAAGCTATCATTCCCCAATTTGGTCCTGTACAAACATCTTAGCCTATAACCCACCCAACCTGAAGTTCAAAATATCTGGAAGTTACCAATTGGTAACGGGACGCGGTGGCTCAGTGGGTTAGGACGTTTGTTGATCAGAAGGTCAGCAGTTTGGCAGGTTGAATCCCGAGTGCCGCATAACAGAGTGAGCACCTGTTACTCGTCCCAGCTTCTGCCAACCTAGCAGTTCGGAAGCATGTAAAAATGCAAGTAGAAAAACAGGGACCACTACGGTGGGAAGGTAACAGCGTTCCGTGCACCTTTGGTGTCTAGTGAGATGTCCTCGGACAAGCGCTGGCTCTTCGGCTTTGAAACGGAGATGAGCACCGGCCCCTAGAGTTGAAAATGACTAGCACGCATGTGTGGGGGAACCTTTACCTTTACCAATTGGTAGACTAATTAACTCTGAATAAAAGCCATGATAAAGATGATTTTAATAGTATTTGCAGAGAGAAATAAATGAATTTCGCTCAGCTGCCTTCTTTTTTAGCTACACCCAAAGGTGCTTTTTCAAAACGGTAACTGGACTTTTGGTTTTTTCCTTGAAGACATTTTGACTCTCATCCAAGAAGGTTCTTCAGTTCTGACTGACAAGTGGAGGATGGAAGGATTTATAGGTGGTCATCTGGTCATTAGCACTGTGGTCATTACAACACAGTCCTTTCAGCAGTTCTAAGAAGGTTCCATAGCAATATACACTATTCAGATGAACCTGAGGGCATAGATAAACTTCTAAGTGGCCTCAAGGAGTCTCAAAAGGAGTACTAACGACCAGATGACTGCAAGGAAAAAAACAAGGTCCAGTTGCCTTTTGAAAAAAAACACCTTTGAGACAGCCGTGACCTGGATGACTGAGGATCTCCATAGACAATTTTAGCTACCCATTCTCCAGATCTACTGCTCAGCTAAGCAAGGTGCCAGTCAGAAGACCACAAATTGAAACCATTCACTTTCTATGAGTGTATTAATTTGAGAGCAATGATTTCCCAGAAAATATTTTGACACTGTCTTCCAGTAGACAATCATTCGTAACAGAGGCATAAAACTTTGGCATAGCTAAAGTTCTTTGGAATCAGCCCGATTTCCCTTCTCCATCTTCTACCCTTCCTTCTCCACCAGAAAAACAAAAAACAAAAACTTGATCACAGGTATTGTTGGCAGCTCACAGAGATTCTCAGTCCAGTCAACAAGGGGATCGAGAACCATGCGCAAAGTAATTTCTAAAATTCAAGCAGAACATATGCTTAGATGTAAATCAGGCCTCTCCCGTGATTGCCCTGGTGGAACATCAAAAAATGACACCAACCATAAGAGGACAAAAATCACAGCTGGCAAAATAGTACATTCCTTTGGAAAAATCTTGATGAAATCACAAAGAACCGTTTCGCTGTGAAAAGTGGAGGTTCAGCTCTTTTGCAGATTCAATCACATTTCTTAAGGAAAACAAATAAAGGTGTTCCTCGATTTAGAACAGTTCACTTAGTAACCATTTGATGTTACAATGGCACTGGAAAAGTGCCATTTTTCACACTTACAACCTTTGAAGCATCCCCATGATCATGCGATCAAAATTCAGATTGACAGCTGACTCATACTGATGACAGTTGCAGTGTCCTGGGGTCAGGCGATCTCATTTTGCAACCTTCTGACAAGCAAAGTCAATGGGGAAGCCAGATTCATTTAACAATCCTGTTACTAATTTAATAACTGCAGTGATTCACTTAACAAACGTGGCATGAAAGGTCATAAAATGGTGCAAAACTCATTTAACAACTGTCTCACTTAGCAACAGAAATTTTGGGTTCAATTGTGGTTGTAAGTTGAAGATTACCTATAAACAAGGGTCAAAGCTTTGTGTTGTACTCCATTTGTTCAGTAGCTATACAAATGTCTGTGTGATACCTGACTGGACCTTTATAGTAGCTCATTTTTAAAGTATCAGATATTTCATTTCATTATTCTCCCCATGTATTCATATTCCCCTGTAACTTGTGTACATAAACAATACTGCGTTCATATGACTATATTCAGCAACTATGTTAAAGTAGACCTTGGTCCAAAAAGAGTTTAATCTTGAAGGGCCCAAAGGCTCTTCCTATATTTCTTTATTTTAAGAACATTATTTATTAAACAGTGTGTATAGAAACACCTTCCTATATTTTTATACACTCATTTTTACCCTTTAAAGAATCTTTAATTGATCAAACTGATCAAAGAGAGAAGCAACCTGGAATTAAGGAGAAACTTCCTAACAGTGAGGACAATTAACCAGTGGAACAGCTTGCCTCCAGAAATCGTGGGCGCTCAATCACTGGAGGTTTTTAAGAATAGGCTAGACAGTCACTTGTCTGAGATGGTATATAGGTTCTCCTACTTGAGCAGGGGGCTGGACTAGAAGACCTCCAAAGTCCCTTCCAGATTCTATTCTATTCTGTTCTGTTCTTGAAGAGTGTAATTGGAGATGTATCTGTTTAGCTGCAGCAGAACAAAATATCTCCAATTTTTGTTTGGCAATATATTTGTGTGAATTGCTGAAATGGATTTTTCTTTTACAAGAACTCACAGTGCTGACTCGACACCATTCATCATTGTTATCCAAATGATTAGCAAAATCAAATTTAGAAAACTGCATCCCCTGCATGAATACAGTAGTGTTGTAAACAAGCAGTTGCATATTAGGAGTAAGTTAAAGAGTCTGTCCAGAATTGTTATGTTTTTCAAAGGCTACCCTCCTACTGAAGCTTTAAGAGAAACTGTCATTAGCTTTTCTCCAACAATTGTTTTGTTAGGAAATAGGTAATTAGTCAGATTTTATAGAGAGTTGTTAATTTGCATACAGTTTATGATTTATAGTTTGTCCTTGTAGTAGAATGTGTTAGATGCATCTATGCTATTGTCAATTTGCATAAGAGAAATAGCAACCTAGCTAAGGCTTCACATTAAAGCCAGGCTAATGCAGGGCTGGGTCCAATAATGAAACCCAGTAGTTTGATGGTTTTTGTTTTGTTTCCATTTATATAGTATAAAGGGCAGAATAGTAAATAAAAAAACTGTAAAGAAAAATATTTTTTATAAAAATGCACATGAACAGCATTCCACTTCATTAGTAAGTGTATCAAGTATCAATAGATAAGTATCCCCTTTCCTTTCCTTTCCTTTCCTTTCCTTTCCTTTCCTTTCCTTTCCTTTCCTTTCCTTTCCTTTCCTTTCCTTTCCTTTCCTTTCCTTTCCTTTCCTTTCCTTTCCTTTCCTTTCCTTTCCTTTCCTTCTTTCCTTTCCTTTCCTTCGCTTCACTTTCCTTCACTTCGCTTTCCTTTGCTCTCTTCTCCTCTCCTTTCCTCCCCTCCCTCCCCCTCCCCTTTCCCTTTTAATCTCTTCTCCCCTCCCCTCCCTCTCCTCTCCTCTCCTCTCCTCTCCTTCCCCTCTGCTTTCCCCTTCCCCTTCCCCTACCCCATACCTATACTGCCCTTGAATGCCTTGCAAGCATAACAAGTAAGAAAGTTCAGAGTGAGAACCGTCCATGGTAGCATATTGAAGAACAGGGCCTCACTGCTAGACCAGCCCACTGGTCCTCTGGAGAATTCCCTCTTCTGTGTATTGAAGAAGAGAAGGAATGGAAAATCTACACTATCTTAGTCAGTGTATTTTTTTGTAAAAGAAAAAGGTGCTGGAACTCATACATGTCATACAACCCGCCTTGCCCTACCCTACAAGGTTCCATCCAAAAAAGGTGCCGGAACTCCGTTCTGAGCGTTCTATGACACAAAAAAAGTAAGTTTTCATACATTGCCTCCGTGTAGCTCACTTTTACCGGCAGATAAGAGCAGGCTATCAAAAGTCACAAATTTTTTAATAGGTTTGTTGTTGTTGTTGTTTTCTCCTTCATATCTTTGACTTGTCATGCCATGAAATTTGCTTAATGCTTTGAAAAAAAGAGTTTTGATCATCAACATGCCTTTTACTTGTGGATCACATATTGTGGCTGTTGTTATTATTTTTTATTAAATGTGTATGCCGTTGCATCATTCCAACTATCAGCAGCTTAAAACAAGAGTAACAGAGAAAAACATTCACCATTATAATGAAATATCCACAGTAAAAAAAAACATAAAGAAAACATATAAACAAGTAAATTACTGCCCATAACCCTAACAACCCCAAAACACCTCATATAAACAAAACTAACCACAATAATAATAGTAAAAAAGTAATAATGTTGGTGATCAATCACATTCCAAGGCTCCCTGGAAGAGTTCAACCCTCATTAAATATTGGATGGCTGTCACCAAGGTATAACAGGCCAATTGAACTGTAGAGATTGCAGAGAAACAATAAATCAAGCTGCTTTGATTCATGAACATAAAATGAATCCATTGGACCTTTTACCAAACACTACACAGGGCATAAAGCAATTCTAGTTATTTCTTAGATCTGTATCTTCTCAATTCTGAAATCAGCAATATTTTCCTTGGGGTAAATATTGTGTTAAAATTGATGTTAAAAAGCTAGAGTTTCCTTTGAATCAGTTTCAACTCCTGGTCACTTGAGGCACACATCCATGTGGTTTTCTGGCATCAGTAAGAAATTAATTTGAAACTCTTCTTTTAAGATTGTTTTCTGGTCTGTCCAGAGTAGCCTAATTCTCTGGGATGCACTGATATTCTCTTATATTCAGGGCTTTTTTTCCTCATAGAACGCTCAGAACGGAGTTCCGGCACCTTTTTTGGATGGAACCTTGTAGGGTAGGCAAAGCGGGTTGTATGACATGTGTGAGTTCCGGCACCTTTTTCTTTTACAAAAAAAGCACTGCTCTTATTCAAGTGCTAACCAGTAGGGCTGAGAACACTTGGAAGTATTTGGAAGAATAACAGAGTAACAGAGTTGGAAGGGACCTTGGAGGTCTTCTAGTCCAATCCCCTGCTCAAGCAGGAAAGCCTATACCAGGGGTCGGCAACCTCGGCTCTTTTATGACTCGTGGACTTCAACTCCCAGAATTCCTGAGCCAGCTATGCTATGCTGGCTCAGGAATTCTGGGAGTTGAAGTCCACGAGTCATAAAAGAGCCGAGGTTGCCGACCCCTGGCCTATACCATTTCAGACAAATGATTGTCCAATCTCTTCTTAAAAATCTCCAGTTTTGAAGCACCCACAATTTCTGGAGGCAAGTCGTTCCACTGATTAATTGTTCTGTCAGGAAATTTCTGTTTAGTTCTAGTTTGGTTCTCTCTTTGTTTAGTTTCCCTCCATTTCTTCTTGTCCTGCCCTCAGGAGCGTTGGAGAATAGGTCAAACCCCTCTTTTCAGAAGAGGGAAGGAAGGAAGGAAGGAAGGAAGGAAGGAAGGAAGGAAGGAAGGAAGGAAGGAAGGAAGGAAGGAAGGAGAATGTGATATCTAGGAACAAAGAATTGTTTTTCTTGATAAGCTCTTGGTCTACCATAGATAAACCTTTACAGACGAAACTACAGTACTTGTGGACTTGATTACTTGATTAATCTAATTATTCAAGCAAATATTATTTAACTGACGGACTTATGTAATCTATGTTTTCGATAAAAAAAATGAATGTGGAATATCATTTTAAGAATAAACAAACGGGATCTGCAACAAAATATTGTCACCTGAAATTCAGTCCTGCTCAAGGTTCCCATCAACAAATCACATTCTTTTCCAAAATACTCCAATAATAATAATAATAATAATTTGTTGTTGTTAGTTGCGAAGTCGTGTCCGACCCATCGCGACCCTATGGACAATGTTCCTCCAGGCTTTCCTGTCCTCTGCCAACTTCTGGAGTCCATTTAAGCTCACGCCTACTGCTTCAGTGACTCCATCCAGCCACCTCATTCTCTGTCGTCCCCTTCTTCTATTGCCCTCAATCTTTCCCAGCATTAGGCTCTTCTCCAGTGAGTCCTTCCTCCTCATTAGGTGGCCAAAGTATTTGAGTTTTAGCTTCAGGATCTGGCCTTCTAAAGAGCAGTCAGGGTTGATCTCCTCTAGGACTGACCGGTTTGATCGCCTTGCAGTCCAAGGGACTCGCAGGAGTCTTCTCCAGCACCAGAGTTCAAAGGCCTCAATTCTTTTGCGCTCAGCCTTTCTTATGGTCCAACTTTCACTGCCATACATTGCAACTGGGAAGACCATAGCCTTGACTATACGCACTTTTGTTGACAGGGTGATGTCTCTGCTTTTTAGTGTGCTGTCTAGATTTGCCATGGCTTTCCTCCCGAGGAGCAAGCGTCTTTTAATTTCTTGACTACAGTCCCCATCTGCAGTGATCTTGGAGCCCAGGAAAATAAAATCTGTCACTACTTCCATTTCTTCCCCATCTATTTGCCAGGAATTGAGAGGGCCGGATGCCATGATCTTGGTTTTCTTAATGTTTAGTTTCAACCCAACTTTTGCACTCTCCTTCTTCACTCGCAACAAGAGACTCTTCAGTTCCTCTTCACTTTCTGCCATTAGAGTGGTATCATCTGCATATCTTAGGTTGTTGATATTTCTTCCAGCAATCTTAATTCCAACTTTTGATTCATCTAGCCCTGCCTTTCTCATGATGTGCTCTGCATATAAGTTAAATAGGGAAGGCGACAGTATACAGCCTTGCCGGACTCCTTTCCCAATTTGGAACCAATCAGTGGTTCCGTGTCCAGTTCTCACTGTTGCTTCTTGGCCCGCATATAGGTTTCTCAAGAGACAAATAAGATGTTCTGGTACTCCCATCTCTTTAAGAACTTGCCACAGTTTGTTATGATCCACACAATCAAAGGCTTTAGCATAGTCAATGAAGCAGAAGTAGATGTTTTTCTGGAACTCTCTAGCTTTCTCCATGATCCAGCGTATGTTGGCTATTTGATCTCTAGTTCCTCTGCCTCTTCGAAATCCTGCCTGTACTTCTGGTAGTTCTCGATCCACATACTGCTGGAGTCTAGCTTGTAGGATTTTAAGCATAACTTTACTAGCATGAGAAATGAGTGCAATGGTGCGATAGTTTGAACATTCTTTGGCACTGCCTTTCTTTGGAATTGGAATGTAAACTGATCTTTTCCAATCCTGTGGCCACTGTTGAGTTTTCCAAATTTGCTGGCAAATTGAGTGTAGCACTTTTACTGCATCGTCTTTTAAGATTTTGAATAGCTCAGCTGGAATACTGTCACCTCCACTAGCTTTGTTGTTGCTCAGCTTTTCTAAGGCCCACTTCACTTCACATTCTAGGATGTCTGGCTCGAGGTCAGTGACCACCTCATTGTGGTTATCAGGAACGTTAAGCTCATTCTTGTATAGTTCTTCTGTGTAATTTTGCCACCTCTTCTTAATCTCTTCTGCCTCTGTTAGGTCCCTGCCATTTTGGTCCTTTATCATGCCCATTTTTTTTTTTTTTTTTTTATTGAAAAGTTTTAAAATACAATTTTCCTTTGAAAAACCCCCCTTCCCCCTCCCTCCTCCCCTCCCTACCTCCCCCCTATCCCCCCCTCCCCCTCTCCCTCCTCCCTCCCCTGCCTCCCCCCCCCTACTTCCCCTCCTCCCCCCCTCCCCCCCCCACTTCCCAGAGCAAAATACAAGGTATATATCTAAAAAGCAATCATAAACAATCATATACTAACAATTATAAACTCTAAAATCCATCACTCTCTAGCTTATATAGAGTAAACCAATCCTTAACAATACTAAATATGTATAAAGAACTAAAATAAAAGAAAACTAGCATCATTCCCATCTATGTTCTTCCACAATTCACTATTACCTAGACATATTCTCACTTACACATCACAAGCACCTATCCCTATTAACCTCTCTAGCCAAAATAGGCTATAATAGATAGTTCTTACACAAATTAACCCGCATTAACCCACAAAATTTTCTTCCTCTTCCTCTGTAGTAAATTGTCCATTAATTCCAAATTGAACATTCTGTTACCATAGATATCATCCCAAAACTCTTAAAAACACAGCTACCACTTGACTATAAGTATATTGTGGAAGTTCCATAGATTTCTACTGGTCTTATTTTTTAATCTTTTTTGAGCGTTTTAAGGCAGCACGCGTCACCCTCTGTTCTCTAGGATCATCCAAAAGAGTTGCAGCTTGATCTCCTCCTGTACCCTTCTCGTCTATCTGTCCATCTTCATCCTCTTGATGTTCTCCTTCTCCAGATCCCTCTGCAGCTTCCAGAAGTGTTGATGGGGTTGCTTTTAAAACATTGTTGTAAAAATCATGCGCTTGCTTCACAGTACCCAAACAGTACCTTTTGCCATCATACATGAAGCTCAACCCAGCTGGGATCTCCCATCTGAACCTTATATCTCTTTGCTTGAGCTCTTGCACAAGAAATATAAAGTCCTTCCTTCTCTTTAAAATCTTTGGAGGAATTTCTTTTAGAACCAAAACTTCTTGACCAGCAATCACAACTTTAGTATCATAGGCAGCTTGTATAACTTCATCTCTAATTTCCCTTTTTACAAAATAAACCACCACATCTCTAGGCAACTTTCTCTGCTTAGCAATCCAGGAATTCACACGAAACACTTTGTCCATGCCTTGTTTTATTTCAGATGCTGGATGGTTCAATACCCCCTCAAAAGCCTCAGAAACCAGCTGCTTTAAATCTTCCTTAATATTCTCTTTTAGGCCTCTAATTCTAACAGCAAACTGCATCTGGTAAAATTGAGCCAAACTCTGTTCGCTATCCATTTTGTCTTTTAAATCTTCAATTTCCAATACTTTTGCTTCTAATATAGCATTCTTTTGAGTCAAGTCTTCCACTTGATCATCCAGCACCTCCACACATTTAGCTACTTTATGCACTGAGGACAAAATGTCTACCTTCATCTCTCTAAGTTTCTGCTCCATCCTTTCTTCCATTCTCTGCTCCAATTTCTCCAATTTCTCCTCCATCTGTGCAAATTTAACACCCATTGACTCCAAAATTAACTGGGTATGTTTTTCAAGATCCTTCGATGTCAATACATCAGGAGAATGCAACGCCTGCAGTAATGATTGTTGTTGCACCGGAGAGTTTCCAGCACTCCGAAAAGTTCTAGGGGGAGGTTTAGCCGCCATCTTTTACTTACAATTGTGACGCACTTTCACTTTAAGTTTTAAGCATAGTCCATCAAGCTTGAGAGTAAAATAAAATAATCCTCTTCATCTCTTCACCTTTTCCTCTTGTACCGCTCTGCCTGCTCCTTTAAATCATAGTCCTTTCTTCAGGCAGGGATGGTTCGCAGACGCCTGGCTCTGCTCCAGGAAATTCGGAGCAGAGACGACGGCCAGCTGGGAGCAACCCAGGCTTCGGGGGAGTTCGATCCTTCAGCCGCCCAAGCTCAAAGCTCAGGCGGCCTCGGAGAACTCTACCCCTACCTGGGGCCTCACCCCCTCCTCTTCTCCCGAGGAGGGGGCTTCAATTTCGCCCGAACAGCTGATCGGCGCTGTTTCGGGCGAAAAAACAAACAGCTGAGCCGCGGGCAGCCAGGGGAGGCTGTCTTCGGCGCCGCGCCGCCAGCGGAAGTCTATCATGCCCATTTTTGCATTGAACGTTCCCTTCATCTCTCCAATTTTCTTGAAAAGATCTCTGGTCCTCCCTATTCTATTGTTTTCTTCTATTTCTTTGCACTGTTCATTTAAGAAGGCATTCTTATCTCTTCTAGCTATTCTCTGGAATTCTGCATTCAATTGGGCATATCTTTCTTTTTCTCCCTTGCCTTTTGCTTCCCTCCTTTCCTCAGCTATTTGCAAAGCTTCCTCAGACAGCCATTTTGCTTTCTTGCATTTCTTTTTCTTTGGGATGGTTTTGGTTGCTACCTCTTGTACAATGTTGCGAACCTCTGTCCATAGTTCTTCAGGCACTCTGTCGATCAGATCTAATTCCTTAAATCTATTTGTCACCTCTACTGTATATTCAATGGGGATATGATTTAATTCATACCTGACTGGCCTGGTGCTTTTCCCTACTTTCTTCAGTTTAAGCCTAAACTTTGCAACGAGAAGCTCATGGTCTGAGCCACAGTCAGCTCCTGGTCTTGTTTTTACTGACTGTATAGAGCTTCTCCATCTTTGGCTGCAGAGCATATAGTCAATCTGATTTCTGTGTTGACCGTCTGGTGATGTCCATGTGTAAAGCCGTCTCTTGGGTTGTTGGAAAAGAGTGTTTGCTATGACCATCGTATTCTCTTGACAAAATTCTATCAGCCTGTGCCCTGCTTCATTTTGTACTCCAAGGCCAAACTTGCCTGTTATTCTGGTTATCTTTTGGCTTCCTACTTTAGCATTCCAATCCCCCATGATGATAAGGACATCATTTTTTGGTGTTAGTTCTATAAGGTGCTGTAGGGCTTCATAGAACCGGTCAATTTCATCCTCTTCAGCACCGGTGGTTGGGGCATAGACTTGGACTACTGTGATATTGAATGGTTTGCCTTGGATTCGAACTGAGATCATTCTGTCATTTTGAGGATTGTATCCCAGTATTGCTTTTCCTACTCTTTTATTGACTATGAAGGCTACTCCATTTCTTCTGAGGGATTCTTGCCCGCAGTAGTATACCTGATGGTCATCTGAATTAAATTCACCCATTCCTGTCCATTTTAGTTCGCTGATACCTAAGATGTCGATGTTCAGTCTTGTCATCTCTTGTTTGACCACGTCCAGCTTGCCTTGATTCATGGATCTTACATTCCAGGTTCCTATGGAGAAAAAATCTTTACAGCATCGGACTTTCCTTTCACCACCAGACATATCCACAGCTGAGCGTCCTTTCGGCTTTGGCCCAGTCGCTTCATTCTTTCTGGCGCTACTAGTACTAGCCCTCTGCTCTTCCCCAGTAGCATATTGGACGCCTTCCGACCTGAGGGGCTCATCTTCCAGCGTCATATCGTTTTGCCTTTTGGTACTGTCCATAGGGTTTTCATGGCAAAGATACTGGAGTGGGTTGCCATTTCCTTCTCCAGTGGATCACGTTTTGTCAGAACTCTCTGCTATGACCTTTCCGTCTTGGGTGGCCCTGCACGGCATAGCTCATAGCTTCATTGAATTACACAAGCCCCTTCGCCACGACAAGGCAGTAATCCATGAAGGGGATAATAATAATAATAATAATAATAATAATAATAATAATAATAATAATAATAATAATAATAATAATAATAATAATAATAATAATAATAATAAAGTTGGAAGGGACCTTGGGGGTCATCTAGTCCAACACCCTGCTCAGGCAGGAAACCCTATACCATTTCAGACAAATGGCTGTCCAGTCTCTTCTTAAAAACTTCCAGTGTTGGAGTATTCACAGCTTCTGGAGGCAGGTTGTTCCACTGATTAATTGTTTTAACAGTCAGGAAATTTCTGCTTAGTTCTAGGTTGCTTCTCTCTTTGGTTAGTTTCCATCCATTGCTTCTTGCCTTCAGGTGCTTTGGAGAATAGCTTGACTCCCTCTTTTTTGTGGCAGCCCCTGAGGTATTGGAACATGGCTATCATGTCCTTCTGTTCATTAGACTAGACATTCCCAATTCCAGGAACTGTTCCTTATATGTTTTAGCCACCAGTCCCCTGATCATCTTTGTTGCTGATCATCTTTGTTGTTCACATAATCTTCCCATTTTCTCTGTCTTCTCTTCCCCTTCAACAATCAAAATTCTCTCTCTATTGAATGCACTTATCACCCATTGAAGGCCTTTTTAGTCCCTCCCCCTTTTGTCTGTTTCCCCCACCCCCTAAATATGCTTTGTTTTTCTGAATTTTTTTGGAGTCCCCATCCTGTGCCTGTTGTCACACTTACATTATTTCCTGGATTATGTAATTTTTGGTGAAGTGATAATGGACTTGTAAGGGTCCATTATCAAAATACTGTTTTTTCCCCCTTAATGTATAGAATAAATTAAGGATGTTCTGTCTTTTGAGGAAGAGCTCATCAGCAGAAAGGACATTTCCCTAAGTGGGTAATTTTAATATCGAAGTCATCTGAAAGGTTACCAGCGGTCTGTAAGATGAAGGGAAAGGATTATAGCACTAATGAGGCAGATCAGTTCCAATGAGAAAATAATAATCATCTTGTAATTAGGGCATCTTCTTTCCATCTAAACATTGGCCATAAGTAACTAAATCCTTCTCCATTATTTGGTTAAAGAGTATGTAATTGATTATCTCATAATATAGTTCTAGTGCTGAAATTGCAAAATTAATTTCTTTGCTAATGTACTGCACTTTATTTAAGCAGTGCAATTTTTTGAATAAAATATATACTCATGAGCTGATTTGTGCAACCACTTTCTATAGATCATAAATCCCACTGAATCTGCCCACGCAGATATGTGTGTTGGTACAGAAAGCAGTGTCAAATTAAGTCTGTCCAGTTCCCATATCAACCCAGTAATCTGGACAGGTCTTTGAATTACCTGGATGAAATAGGAATGAAACATGTAAACAAATAAACATATTTTTATATGTTTGAAAAGATGCCAGGTATTTTTCTACTAAAACTAAAATACTGCGAAATGAAGCTTTCTATCTATTGTCCTTCTGACAGCAATCAAAGACATTCGTATTCAGCCCATATTTAGCTTTTCAACAGGTTCCCCTGGGGTTTTAATTAATTAATTAAATTAATTTGTATATGTTTAATTAGGGCTGTCGTTCCAATAATACAGCACTTTGCAGATGAGTACTCTTCTTTATTAAAAGACATATTTCATTTTTCAATCTTAACGATCAGTTTCCTAAATATTCTATAATAGGTTGATTTTTGTTTCTAGATTCAAGCCAGGATCCATGTAAGATGATCCAAATCCATCTGAATCTTCTTGCAGGACCTTGGTTTAGATTACTGGGAAGCATTCTTTATGTCCAAGGACTCCAGATTATTCTCTAATGAAGACTAGTTTGGGAGATGCATAACGATGATTTGCTTAATTAGAGGTGACAGGAAAATTGGAGAAAACTATGGAAACAAGAAAACAACAACAACATGAAACTATTTCTCCAGGTCAAAAGGTAGCCTGTTCCTCTATTAGCATAACACATAAGGAGATGAAAGATGTTACACTATCCAGATTTATTTCATAATGGAACATACATTTTGGGAGGTGAATAATGATTAATATAAGCTATTGTTGATGTTATACCTTGTATAATTCATCTAGCTATGTTTTATTAAACAAAAACTACTCGTTGGGCCAGTGAATTGTTGTTATTATGTTTGGTGCAGTGTGCAGACCCAGCCAATGATGGTAGTAGTGCTTTATTTCAATAGACGAGAATAGCTTAGGTTTGAACTGTAATGAAAGGTCTGTAAGCAAACAAACAAACTCAGAGAACATCAAGGACTCCACAAACCAACCAACCTTCCTTCCTTCCTTCCTTCCTTCCTTCCTTCCTTCCTTCCTTCCTTCCTTCCTTCCTTCCTTCCTTCCTTCCTTCCTTCCTTCAAAATAGGAGGAGACTAATGCAGAACTGTAATAATCTTTTTTAACATACAGGTGCTGGTTGCATGGGAATTGTCCATATCCCATCATTATGATATCACTGTAATTGTAATAATTGATAATTGATTTAGAATTATAAAACCAAAATAGCCCAATCAGCTAGTTCACTGTCTAATTAAGACAGAATCTTGAAATTGCCTTGAAGTTAGTTTTGTCAAGTAACACCAAAACAAAGGAACTGGCAGGACAGTTTAGAACCGTGGTGGCGAACCTATGGCACGCGTGCCACTGGTGGCACGCAGAGCCCTCTCTATGGGCATGTGCACCATCGTCCCAGTCCTAGGCCTTCAGCTGTGTTTTATAAAACCTTTTCACTTTAGGCCTCCACTGCCTAAAAGTTCCATCGATCAATCAATTTCAACTTCTCGCAGAAAAAAAGAAGATCTTGCATAGTTGGAATTGATTGATCAAACTGTTTAGTCCCACCCAGTCTGCTGTTACCACCACAGCCATGCCCACCCAATGGGCCATGCCCACCCAATGGGCCATGCCTACCCGGCACACAATGATAAATAAGTGGGTTTGGGGTTGCAGTTTGGGCACTTGATTTCTAAAAGGTTCACCATCACTGGTTTAGAAGTATCTCCAGGCACCTGATGCCAATTTGTTAACAAGTGACTTGCTTATAAAATGACGTAGGGATCTCCATAAATTAAATTCCATCAAATATTTACACATCAGTGTAAGTGTGGTGGTTGATGGCACTATTATATGGAAGATTGGCTATTTGTTGGAATTTTCTTGGGGAGACTCCAAAGAAATCAATGAAAAATTCTACAGCTTGGCCAAAGTTGAAGGAATTTAGGCAGTCTTGAATCACAAGTAGGATGAAGCTATTAAATCTCCGTCCAGTTTCTAGAGGCATAGCACATGAAAGACAAACACTCTTTTTATGCTTTAAAGATTTTGATAATACCTCCTTTTGGAAACTTCTGCGGTTGAAATGTCACCTACTTTATTGACTCCTTACTTTCTGTATGTGAAATAGATGAAATAATTTTGTGGCTGGTTGGCTGGCATCCAAGTTCTACTGATTGACTGCTGTTCACCAGCATTCAGTGAAGAAGGGTTGATAAGATATATACTCTTCATTTTTTGCATTAAGATGGGGGCCTGTTGGTACAATATAATTGATGAAAAGTCATTGTTAATTTCCCTCATCCCAGTCAGAAACATCCATGAGGGGAGATAAAAATAATTCAAGATGGAGTTCATCACTGCACAGTCTAAGTTCCACCTCTTTTTAGTATGTTGTGGCTACCATCTCAATTTTTGGATACTCCTCCATATACACTGTTTGCACTCTCTTAGAGATCTCAAATCTCTAAAACTTGTTTTACATTCAAACAATGATAGAATGCTATTTATTTATTTATAAAATTTATTGGCCACCCACCTCACCATGGGGTAACTCTTAGCAGCTTAGAGTTATAATGTTCAAAGCATTTCTATCAACTTACTATATTAGTAAATATTTACTTATCCCTTTACAATATTTAAACTGGACTCCTGGCAGTTTAGAATTCTGAATATAAAATCCTGGCAGTTTATGATTTCTGAAATATAAAATGCAGAAAAAGTCATTTAAAATTAATAAACATATAACAGCCACACAACCCCTGGTGTCCATATTATGGCAATCGTACCAAAGATTCATTCATTTTAAAGCTCAGTGGAAATGCTAAGTTTGACTGAATTCCTGAATGACTTCTGGGAGGGCTTAATTCATATGCCTTGTAGTAAGCTGTCCCAGACATTTTGGAAAGTTAACTGTAAATATTATGTTCTTACTCCTCCACTTTCTTGGTTTCAGATGAAAAAGATATGCTCAGCATCTCAGCTTGGGATTAATGGAAAAAATGGATCAATTCTACTTAAGGGAGGCAATCCAACAACTATCCGGTTGCCAAACCCTAAAGGGATTTGCATGTAGATCAAAATTAGCATGTTGAATTGCACTCAGAAGCTTACTGGAAGCCATTGCACTACCTGCAATATTGGCATTGTATGTTCAACAGATGGGTTATTTCACTCCATGTGCAGTCCACTGCAGTTGTTAGTCTGAGATGTAAAGAATGTGTGGGTAACCATTGCCTGAGTCCCATGCTCTAAGATGGACTGCAATTGGTGTGCAAGATAAAACTGAGAAAAGCTTCCCCTACCCACAAATTTAGCAGCAGCCACAAGTCAAGGAGGATTGGCCCCCCAAGGTGAATGCTACTTTGTTCAGCTTATTATTCGGGCTGACAAATTGTCCAGATGGACAATTGTTTGGGCAAAGATATCTTCCCTTTTGCAAAAACTAAGCCTTGGTTTCCCATTCAAGCTCTAACCGCCTCCAAATACCAGGTCAAGACTTAGATGCCATTCCCAGACTGGAAATCACAAGGTGGCTTGAAAAGTTGACATAGAAGAACCTTGTGGCACTCCAACTATCTAGACAAATTTTCACCCCCACTCACTGGTATCACCAATCCAGGAAGGAGCAGAATCACAACTACACAGTGACTCCTATGCCTAACCATGCAGGCAACCCATCAAGATAGATAATCAATGTATATGAAAAGTGCTGACACCTATTAAAGGACAAGGGAAGGTGTCCTGCCCCTTCCAGACCCTGATGAAGATCATCCACCAGTGTCAGTCTTCAAGGCATAGATTGGATTGAACCATTAGATCAGAGTCCCCCAACCTTTCTGGCCTTACAGACTGGAAGGAGGGTGGGGGGAGAGGGAATGGTTCCACACAAGCAGCTTGCAAGCGCACACAGGCAGCTCAGTTTGCACAAGCAGCGTGCAGGTGTGCCCATTGCTTACTCAAATGGAGTGCACGTGCACACGCTTGCCTGTTGCTTGCACAAGTGGGGATGTGCACACCCACTCAACTCAATTCTACTGCCCAGTTGCAAGCACCTCACAGCCCACTAGTAGGCTACAGTCCAGAGGTTGGGGACACCTGATTTAGACAAGGAAGTTAAGAATTCTGAGAACTTTTGATAAGTAATATTTATTGATGAAAAGTAGAAAGCAATAATAATAATAATAATAATAATAATAATAATAATAATAATAATAATAATAATAATAATAATAATAATAATAATAATAATAAAAATTAGTAATTGTTGTGTTTCAGGAACAACCCCCATATAAAGAAACAAGGTTCAACTTACTTCTTTCTTTCTTTCTTTCTTTCTTTCTTTCTTTCTTTCTTTCTTTCTTTCTTTCTTTCTTTCTTTCTTTCTTTCTTTCTTTCTTTCTTTCTTTCTTTTCTTCCTATCCTACATAATCCACTACTTGGCCTTTTCAGCAGACTGGCCTTTTTCCATTTGTTTTTTTTTATTATTATTATTTGCAAAGTTATTGCTCCAAGAAAAAAACAAAACATGTTGTAAAGTTTGCCTGTACAAGGTGACTTTCACAACCTGAAGTAAGTAATTCCACTTTCAGCTGTTGCTGCAGACAGAATTATGGCCCATCTGAGTTGCAGTTACACCTCAGTAATTTCTGCAAACATTGAGAAGAAATCTTAAGGTGCTGTGGCGTGGCAAGTGTGTTTTACGCAAACCATCAAGAAGATAAAGATTTTAGGGAGCATTGCCAAAGATTAACCTGATTAAGAACCCCTTTGATCCTCTTAATCTGGAACTGATTTTAGAAGTTGAAGTTAAAATTTATATCAGTAGCTAATCAATAGTGCTAATGCTTTGAGTTTAGAGGTTTTACAATGCCAGAAAGTGATGCTAAATCAGATTTTAATATCTACCAAAAAAAATACCCTATTCTCAGCCTGCAATCTGAAACAAGTAAATAACATTGTTATGGAGTATGACAACAGATACATTGCTGTACTTTTCTAAGAACAGATTTTTTTTTTTTTACTTCCTAGTCTGGCCTGCAGCCCTGAGATTTCTGGGGTTAGTTTCCAAAATCCAACTACGATGCCAGTAATCTTCAGTAATCCAAGTATTAAGTCTACCCTGCTTAGTTTTTTTTTTTTTAGATAAGCCAAGATTGGCTGGGGCTGCCACTTGCTGTAGTGTAGTAATAAATAGGAGTTTCAATTATTGTGGTTCAATATCCCTAAGAAGAATTTTTCTTTCAGATTTCCAACCATCCTTCCACAGGAGGACTGAAAAGACCAGTCACCACACCCATCCCGTACTTTAGTTTTCTTAGATACACACAAGGTTCCATGCTTCTTTAGCATGCACAATTTGCTTGATTCATGTTAGACCCAAGGAGTTATTTCAGAGTACTTTCTTTATTGTTGTTCACCTCTAGACAGAATACAGAATAATAATAATAAACCTTTATTGTCAAAGTACAACATGTGTACATTAAGATTAGCTGAGCCTCCCCCCGTGCTCTCTCCCCCCAACACACAGTGACAACAAACCCTCCATCCTACCACACCATGTGAACCAACTACACCACACACCGGCCTCCCAAGTCAATTGGAGAGTTAGAACAGAGTTAGAAGGGACTTTGGAGGTCTTCTGGTCCAGAGGTCCCCAATTTTGGGGGCACCAGGGACTGGTTACGTGGAGAGAGGTTTTTTCCCTGGACTGGAGGGGGCGTGGTTTTGTGTTCTGCTTGCATCCTGTGGATGGGGCTTTCCTTGTTTGTGTGGACTGGTTGCTGGCATGCCATGGCCCAGTACTGGTCCACGGACCAGGGGTTGGGGACCCCTGCTCTAGTCCAAGCCCCTGTTCAGGCAGGAAACACTATACCATTTCAGACAAATGGTTGTCCTATCTCTTTTTAAAAACCTCCAGTGTTAAGAGCACACACAACTTCTGGAGGCAAGTCGTTCCACTGATTAATTGTTCTCATTGTCAGGAAATTTCTCCTTATTTCTAGGTTGATTCTCTCCTTCCTTAGTTTCCATCCATTCCCTCTTATTCTACCCTAAGGTGCTTTAAAGAATAGGTTGACCCTCCTCTTCTCAGTCCCTTAGATATTGGAACACTGCAATCATGTCACCCCTACTCCTTCTTTTCATTAAACTAGACATACCCAATTCCTGGAAAGAAATCTTTCCAGAGTGAAGCATTGATCTGCATTACTGTTAAATATACCCTATGCACTGCTAGGGATGTGGTGGCTCAAGTGGGTTAGGACACTGAGCTTGTCGATCAGAAGGTCAGCAGTTTGGCGGGTCAAATCCCGAGTGCCGCGTAACAGAGTGAGCGCCTGTTACTCATCCCAGCTTCTGCCAACCTAGCAGTTTGAAAGCACGTAAAAATGCAAGTAGAAAAATAGGGACCACGATGGTGGGAAGGTAACAGCGTTCCATGCGCCTTTGGCGTCTAGTCGTGCCGGCCACATGACCATGGATACGTCCTTGGACAAGCACTGGCTCTTCGGCTTTGAAACGGAGATGAGCACCGGCCCCTAGAGTCGGAAACGACTAGCACACATGTGCGGGGGAACCTTTACCTTTATGCACTGCTAGGGAGCGTCCACCCTCACCCTTTTCCCGGATACCAAAGATTCAAAGCTATTTTGTCTTTGCTTCCTGGGAAAGCCCTTACCTGCAACTCTGGACTACATTCCAACACAATTATCTTCCATTAGAGTCTTTTAGTACTCTATTTGCACATTTCAAATCCTCAGAATCTCAACGCTTCCTCATATCTTGTTAGCATGCTATACAATATTAAAGAAAGATATTTTGCAGCAGCCCTTATGAATTTTTCTTTATCCTAATTTATTCACGGGGTGGCTTTATATCCAATTTAGATCATTTATTTACTTTATTTATCTACTGAGGCATATATGTTGCTCCATTCAAAAGCTCCTCTGAGTATTTTACAACTCTGAGGTATGGTATGAAAATTAGAAACATGTGACAATATTATTTGATAGATGTGAAAGGTATAGATCTTACATATGCAGATCATAACTCAATAATTGTAAGATTAAATAGAGGAACCTCCAGATCAACAATTTCTTTACTGTTAGGAGAGAAACTCAAACTGAATTGCCAACAGGGAATAAAGAGCTTCTTCCAAATCAACTGGCTCTTTATTTACTGCATGGATTCCAGTGAAGCATTTGTGAAATATCTGTTTATTGCACTGGAATCAAATAGAAAGCAAGCTATGCAAAAGCAGAAGGTTATATTGGTGAATAAATTGAAGCAATTAATATCAAGCATAGCCCTGGTTTAGATTTAAAACAAAAGATTTAAAAGATTCAGAGCCAAGCAACCCCCCAGAATTCAAATGCAAATTCCACACAGACTTGTAAATACTGCAAAGGAATTCCACTTCTGAACTGTTGCCCTGAGGAAGCTTCACTAAAATGCAAGGCAAAATGTCTGCAAAAAAGTGTTTTCTATTTAGATATTAATCTCCCAAAGCTCCAACCAAAAGTATGGATTACAAACCAAATTACCCTTATCCCCAGAAATCTTCCCAAAAAATCAAGATTTATAATTAGCTGGACTCATTGGAAGTAAATGACACCTATAAGAAATGGACCTTCCTCAAACAGACTGCCAGATTTGATTATGGCTTCTTGGTGCTCTCCAAACCTGGTGATTTCATTTCAGTATCCAACTAAGTCAGGCCATCACTGCTAGTGAGTTTGGAATTTGTTTGGTGTGTATATATACAGTAATTTGGAGGGGTGTGTGGTTTTTGCCTTGCCACTTCCTTGATTAGGTTATTGGTTCCTGCTTGTTTGTCTTGCTCGTCTGGTTGTTTTGCTTGGCAAGATGTGTTCTATGTTTCCTTTCTAGATTTTTATTCTCTCTTTTTAATGGTATGTAAATGTAATTTATGTTCGTGTGTTTATTGATGCTTTGTCTGAGTGACAAGCTTTGGGAATTCCCTAGCATTTTTTATTTATTTATTTAGCTTGATCTTGAACGCTCACTGTTTTCCACTTGAAATTATGATTGAGTCTGTCCAGTGGTGGGATTCAAATACCTGAACAACCAGTTCTATTATGTGATGCAGGCCTGGGCTTGCAATGCCTAGAAGGGACTTCCGGAAGTGGCATCATGCACTTCTGGTGGCCCATTCTAGGCCTGAGATACCTCCTCCAGGCCTCTGATACCTAGAACAGACTTCCGGAAGTGGCATCAATGCACTTTCAGCAGGCCATTAAAGAAGTCCATTCTAGGTTTGGGAGGCCTTCTCCAGGCCTCCCAGGCCTAGACTGGACTTCCAGAACCCAGCTGGTTCTTCGAATTCAGGTAAATTTAGCTCCTGGTTTTCCTGAACAGGTGCGAACCGGCTGAATCCCACCACTGAGTCTGTCCATGTGTTGTAAGATGAAGAAATTTCATTATGTCTTTTTACTGCTAGTTGGAGTTCCTGGATGTGCTCTGATAATCTTCTGCCTGTCTGTCCTTCGTAGTTGCTGTATACACCAAATGTTGTAGATGACTCCTATTTTTTTCTTCTTGGGCTGCTGTGTTTTTTTTTCTTCGTTATTTAAGATGGTTTGGAGGACTTTAGTTTGTCTGTGTGCTATGGTGATGTCATGTGCTTGTAATAGTCTGAGATATTTTTGAGGTATGGTATTGCTATTCTTTTCACAGCTTGTGTTGGTTGAATGATCAGGTACTTTATCAAATTTATTATTTTACTTTAGCATTGCAGTATTTGTTCAGCCTGATTTATAAATTGGTGAAATATGGCTCAGAAATTGAGGACATTAAGGGATGGGTGATTAAAGGAATGCAGAATTTAGATAAGATAATTGATATGCAAAAACAGGAATTTCAATGGAAGAAGAATGCATTCACAATGGAGATAAGTTTGCATCAGGACTCAAAACAAGGACAAAGTGATATCAGAGTGTTTTAGCCTCTCAGAACATTGTGTTACTCATCTCAAAGTACCCATTTGGTGAAAAAAAATGTTATCTGCATAACTGAGTAAAAGTTTGCTGACAACAAAGGGTTTCATACTATTCAGAAGCCAACAAATATATTTTTAACCATTACAATTATTAATTGATAAGGCACTTGCAATCACTTATTTCTCTCATGTAATTACATAATCCCCATGTCTTCCACTTTTCTTCCCCTCCCTACCTCATCCCAATTTAAATCCTACATCAGTTTATCCACTTATTACATGTATGAAAATGAGTTGTAGCTCATGAAAATGCATGCCTTTAATAAAAGGTGTTAGGATGAAAAGGTGCCACCAGCCTCCCTTTTAGAAGATTGAGAAATACAGTTGTAGCAGCCAGCATACTTCCAGTTGCAGTCTACAGATAGTCCTCAACTTATGATCGCTATTGAACCCAAAAGTCAAATTGCTAAGTGAGACATTTGTTAAGTGAGTTTTGTCCCATTTTATGTCCTTTCTTGCCACAGTTGTTAAGTGGATCACTGAAGTTCTTAAGTTAGTAACATGGTTGTTAAGTGATCCTGGCTTCCCCATTGACTTGCTTGTCAGAAAGTCACAAAAGGTGATCACTTGCCTCTGGGACATTGGAACCATCATAATTATGAGTCAGTCCCCAAGCGTCCTAATTTTGATCACATGACCATGTGTTGTATGTGTGAAAAATGGTCATAAGTCACTTTTTTCCAGTGCTGTTGTAACTTTAAACAGTCACTACTGTAAATGAAATGTTGTAAGTCAAGAACTACCTATATTTACACCAACAGATGGGTTATAAACCGAAAATGTAAGAGAGCAGGTGCAGTAGCATGATACAACTTGGCAAACATAAGCTGGAATGTCAGGAACAGATGAATTGTGTTTAATTTATGTTAAAGAGACACCGAGGAGCAATGGGAAGTGTAAAACAAGGGAGGGGGATATATTCCCAGGAATTTTCAAGAGCAAAAGATCAAGGTGGTTTTGAAAACAAGCAATTATAACCCTTTAGGCAGCAAGGAAATTGAATAATGTCTGAACGCAAATATCCAATATCAAGCAAGAAAGGACAAGGGGAAATAGCAACCAACATTTTCAGTAAAGTGAGGAACAGGAAAAAGAAAATGGGAGATATTTTTAAGATGAAAAACTATTCTAGAGTAAACCCAGAAAAATCTTTTTTTTTCCTTCCTAGTATTTTCCCACAAGAATAGAGTCTGCTTTTTTTTTTTGATCAAGTATTGATCTCATTGTGACAGGAACTGATTAACCAGCTTGATGTTGTGAGCTGGGAGAAAGCAATTGGCCCAAAGTCATGCAGTTGGCTTTCAAACAGGACTAGAACTCCCAATCTCCTGGTTTCTAGCCTGGTGCCTTTACCACTAGACTTGACTTGTTCTCTTAAACCCAGAAAAGTTCTGAAAAGGCAAATGAATTAAAGGAAGAAGGAAAGAGCACACTAAATTCCTTTATAAATTAAATTATAGAATGTAAAAAATATTTGTAACAAGAGAAATCAATCCTATCAGAAAGTAAGATCCAGCATATGATAGACCATCTGTCAAATAGTGAAGAATGAGACACAGATGCCACTGAACTGTTTAAAGAACCAATTAAGTCCTTAAAGCTGTAATTTTATATTATATTCTAATATAATATAAGTTCTATAATTGTCTTATACAACAGGACTAAATGAAAAGTATTAGAAAAGAAAGGAGATGCAATATTATATAAATGTTAGTGAACCATTAGTGAATTTTGGGTCATGTTTACAAAGTTTTGCTTAAAATCTTAAAAAGAATAGACCATGCAGGGGAAAAGATTAACCAAATGATATTAATTAAGAAGGCAAAAATAATGTCTTAATATTTAATGAACCTTCAACCATTGCTAGAAAAGCAAAGGTGGATAATAGGTTTGTCTTCTTAGGTTGAAAATAAACACAGATAGTGTGATAGGTAGTAAGGAATAGGTGAACCTAGATAGGAAGGCAATGACAGACTTTGACAAGATCATGAAAGAGAAGAATGTTTCAATAACAACAAAGATCTGAATGGTTATAGAAAGGTAAACATTAAGAAAGAGTGACAGAATGAACACATATACATTTAAATTATGAATTTGGAAATTAACATTGACAATACCATTGTAGAAAGAAAAATCTTCATCAGGGTCCAGTCCAAGCTGGGAATAAATAAAATGGAGACTGCTTTAGAAAAAAGGTTGGAGTTTATTGAAGAGGAGAGCCTGACAGAAAGATGGCTCTGGGAAAGCTGACCAAATGTAGTAGGGAGTGGTGGGTTTTTATACCTTCTTGAGCTTTTGTTTGGAGTTGTTCTTGTGGCATGAACTTTGACCTGAGTCTGAGTGTACCTTTCTGGTATTCTGATGGTGGTGGGTCAATCCTAGTATGTCACAAAGGTCATATCCTGCTTCCCTGGGGCTGTGGCTGATGACTGTTGAATTTTTTGGTGTGAGGGATTGTTGACTCTAGGGATCTTTGTCTTTCTAATCCAAGCTTCCCGGCTCCAATCTTTCTGACAAGATTATCACAACTGTGTTTCTGCAGAACTGGTTTCTGTTTGGGGCAGAGAGACTTGGGGTGGGGGTTGGTTTCAGCCTTTAAGATCCTTTGGGGAAATATATTCTGCCTTTTTAGTATTTCCAAAAATATTTCTTTCTCTGGATTCTTCCCACACCATGAACTGAAAGAAGAACCAATCTAAAGACCCTACCCTGAGTGATGACTAGCAAGTAAAAGCTCATATACTTCAGGCATGTGTGGGAAGAATTGATAGATCTGAAGCAAGGGAGGATCAACAGACAGTATCAAATTACTGCCATGCCCATGAAGGGAGTATTAATTGTGGCTGAAGTGAGGTGGAGATGATGGACCAGTTTTATGAGGTCAACAGAAGTTGAGTTTGACTTCATGAAACCCAACTTTAATAATAACAAAAAAAAGAAAGAAAATTCATACTTATTATAAAACTTGTTTCTAGTAAACCGACTGATTCCTGTGGTGTCTGTTTCCTAGATGGCCAATATCTAAAACCAGAAGGGCGTTTTCTTTTAATTAGGACTTAAAGCAGCTTCATTTGTGGAGGCAGGAATACATCCCACATTCAAGGAGAGGTTGACAACATCTCTTAAAAAAAGGGGTGAGTTCAATAAACAAGGGGCGATCCTCATCATTCCGCATTCTGCCTACAACCCTGAGATTTTACAAGCTGAAAAGAATCCATATGAACCCGAGAAGTGGTTGCCAAGGCTACCACCGTATGACCTGGAAGTATGCTGGAGTCCAAATTGAGGTGAATTCGATTGACTTTACCTGCAAGAACGATGAAAATTGCTCCTGGGTCCCGTTCCTCAACATTTTGATTAATTGGTCCCACTGTTGAGGTATTATTAAGACACTTTTCCTATCTTCCTGTGACTTAAATCCTGTTATTTTGTGTCGTGCACTCTGGAACCATAAAGAATAGATTATGGTCTTACGAACGATATCCTTTTTTTTAGATTTGAAGAGTGCTATCTGTACAACATTAGGCAGTCTTGTGTTCTCAGAGCTACCCTTTCTATTTCTTCACTCTCTCAATTCCCTCCTTCAATAAGTCTTAGGCAACATAAGCATTTAATCTTTAAGCAGTTCCCCTTCTAGGCTCATGCTGGCTTGACTCTAAGCTGTTTTAAGAAGATCTTAGCTGCACTGAGACATTTTGCCCACAGTTTTCAAGTCATTCACAGTTTTCAGCTGCAGCCTCCCAATCCTTTCACTGGACAGTTCCCATGGTGATATGTCCCTCCCTCATTATTTTCTCCCAGGAAAGCAATTGTCAATCACTTTCTTTGCATAGGGTACATATATTGCTAAGCACATTGGTTTGTGCTTAAATTGTAAGCCGCCCTGAGTCTTCGGAGAAGGGCGGGATATAAATGGGATTAAAATTAAATTAAATTAAATATACTTTTATGCATGCAAGCTACAAAATTAAATTGAATACAAAGTAGTTCTTGACTTAAAACAGTTCATTTAGTGCAGGCATGTCAAACTCGTGACATCACGTGACGTCTCGTGACGTCTCGTGACTTTTTCCCCATTGCCGGCAATGGGGAAGGCGCAGTTTCATTGTGATGCATCCGGCCCACGGGCCGGCAGTTTGACAAGCCTGATTTAGTGGCCATTCAAAGTTACAACGGCACTGAAAAAAAGTGATTTATGACCATTTTTCACACCTACAAACTTTGCAGCATCCTCATAATCATGTGATCAAAATTCAGATGCTTGGCAACTGGTTCATATTTGACCATTGCTATGTCCCAAGGTCATGTGATCCCCCTTTGTGACTTTCTGACAAGCAGACTTAACAATTGGGTTACTAATTTATCAACTGCAGCGATTCACTTAACAACTGTGACAAGAAAGGTCATAAAATGGGGCAAAACTCACTTAACAAATGTGTCACTTAACAACAGAAATTTTGGGCTCTGTTGTGGTCATAAGTCAAGGACTACCTGCATATCTGTCTATATCTAAAGTTCAATGCATCAAAAATGCATTTATGCATCAAAATATGCACAGGTGCAACCACAGCAAACAGCTTTTTAATCATCATTCATACTGTCTTGCTTTTGTGTGCCTTTTAGAGCTATTCTTACCATGTGTGCTAGAAACACAGCTTACCTTTTTTACTTTGTAAATAGACAGCTGCTAGTATGAAACGAGGTGTCTTTTAAATTACTATTTTTCTTTTTCCAAACTTGCTACTTTGTCCTACACTATTTCAAAAAGTCCAGTGGTATTCTGTTTTACCATGCGGTAAGGGACTATTTTCCAGGTCACATTTTGGTTGAGCTTTGAATCAGCAACCCTCTGTTAACAAGGCAAGTGTTATAACTGTTGTGGTATCATCTAATTTAGGGGTCTTCAAACTTGGCCCTTTTATGACTTGTGGACTTCAACTCCCAGAATTGCTCAGCCAGTGTACCTGGCTGAGGAATTTTGGGAGTTGAAGTCCACAAGTCATAAAAGGGCCAAGTTTGAAGACCCCTGATCTAATTCATTAAAAAAAAATGCTGCTTTAAAAGGTATTAAAGAACATGAGAGCCGGTTTTGTATAATGGTTAAGGCAGGGCTTTTCAACCTTTTCACCGACTGTACCACTTTTAGAATATGGCAATATTTGAGTACCACCTAGCAAGGTGTCAAAAACTTGATGACAAAAAACCTGTTCAAAGTTGCAATTTCACTGAAATGACTTATGACCATTTTTCACACTTATGACCATTGCAGCATGGCTAGGGTCATGTGATTTATATTTGGATGCTTGGCAACTGATTCATATTTATGATGGTCACAGTGTCCTAGGGTCATGTGATCCCCTTTTGCAACCTTTTAACAAGCAAAGTCAATGACAGGGCTGCTGGTGGCCAAGTGCTAAGGTGGAACTTCCTTCCCTCCCTCCTTTCCTGCTTCCCTCTTTCTCATTCCCATCTCCTTCTGAAGGAAGAATTTGAAACACCCCCACCCCCTATTTTCCCTCTTCCATATATTCATCAAACAAGGAAAAGCATCCAGAGACAGAAAAGAGAAGCCATTGAGGGAACTAGCTTAAAAAGGCGCATTTCCCTTTAAGAATTAGCTACTGGCTAGAAAAGAAAGTTAAAGAGTGCAGCCTGCACTTAAGGAAGAAACAAAAAATGTAAATAAGTACTGGCTGCCGGCTCAGGCATTCTCCCCAAATGCCTCCATTCATAAGTAAAGGAATGGTACAGGCAAAATCCATTCAGGAGAAAAATACTTCAAAATATCACGTTATAAAATAATTCTGTAAAGATGCCCAATAAATGTATCTGTTGGGTAAACTGAACCTCTTGGAATATTATATTCTGGACCAATTTAGTTCTAATGTAGCATTTTTATTTTAACCAAGTGTGCATGGTATCAATGTTTCTGATTAGCTTTTTCAATATTCATTTGTTATTTGGATAATTTGGTTTTACGGGTAGTTCTCAAGTTGTGATTGTTCATTTAATGACTGTTGATAGTTATGATGGGGTTGAAAAAAGGGATTTATGACTGACCCTTGCCCTTTTGACCACTGTAGCATTCCTGTGGTCATTTGATCAAAATTCAGTTGCTTGGCAACCAGCATTTACGACAGCTTCATATTTATGAAAAACCCAGTTGGTAGGGGTCCAGATAATCTGCTTCCTCCAGGAACAGAGGGAGCTGATGTGCCACCACACTCTCAACAACCTTCGCTAGAAAGCGAAGGTTGGAGACCGGATGATAGTTGTTCAAAATAGCTGGGTCCAGGGCAGGCTTCTTGAGGAGGGGCCTCACCACTGCCTCCTTCAAGGCAGCAGGGAAGCTACCCTCCATCAAAGAAGCAGTTATTACTGCCTGGAGCCAGCCTCATGTCCCCTCCCAAGCTGCATATACCAGCCATGAGAGGCACGGGTCCAATAAACACGTGGTGGAACTCAGCCTCCCCATGATCCTGTCCACCTTTTCCGGAGTCACAGGGTCAAATTCCTCCCAGATAACGTTCCCAAGACTGCTCGTCTCCCCCCCGTGAGACTCCGCCCAGTTGGAGTCCAGACCGGCCCGAATCTGAGTGATTTTGTCCACCAGATGTTGACTAAGCTCCTCTGCATGACCCTGCAAGGGCTTCTCCCTCACCTTCTGATTAAGGAGGGAGTGAGTCACCCTAAACAGGGCAGCCGGGAGATTATCTCCGGACGTGATGAGGGCAGTGAAGTAGTTGGTCTTTGCTGCCTCCATCGCTGCGAGATAAGACCTCGTAAAGGTTATTAACCGCAATCGGTCAGATTCAGACTGGCTGGATCTCCAACAGCTCTCTAGGCTCCATCTCCGATGCTTCATCTCCCGGAGCTCCACAGAAAACCATGGAGCCAGCTGGGATCTGCGCCGGGACAGGGGCCACATGGGCACAACGCGGTCAAGTGCCTCCGTGGATGCCCTTTTCCAGGCTTCCACTAAGGCATCGACCGGGCTGTGAGCGAAGATGGCAGGCACAGGTCCAAGTGCCACCTGGAACCATTCAGGATCCATTAGGTGCCTGGGGCAGAACCACCTGGTCGGTTCCGCAACCCAGCGATGGGGGGTGGCGAAACAGAAGGCCAGCCGCAGGAGGTGATAATCAGTCTATGACAGTTCTTTATAGATAGATTTTTAAATTTTGGTAGCTCAGAGTGTCCTTCAGTTTTAATTTACATGCAGAATTTCATTCCATAAAAAACACAACAAACATGCAAGTCCATTTTTCTGTTTTCCAGGGTTAGATAAATAAAATAGAGTCCTTTTTTCCTAACTGATTGTCTAATAGAGTGAGTAATGAAGAGGATAGACACCCCACTTAATGACATAGTCAGTCTATAAAACAGGTCAGTTGATTCTTGCAGAGCATTATAAAATATTTCATCCATAAGGTGTTAATCTCAATAAAAATCTGATTTCTTATTAACTGTCTCTTTGAACTTGGCAGAAAATCCTGTTTCAACAGGTTTTTTTGTACAGATAAGCTGGCACCAAGCAAAGGGCCACATTCTAACAGAGTTAATGTGTAGATGTTTATCCACTTGTTGCTAGGTAGTTGTCAATATTTTCCTGTCTTGTTATCAGTATCCCTGTTAAACAGGTGGATATTGTCTTTTCCAATTCTCTTCAAGGGTTTAATAATTTAAATACAGCTGCTTCTTGTTAGAACAGTTGAAATTAAGCTTAAAGTGTGTAAAAGAAACTTACTATGAAGCTGTCCAGGTGGAAAAACAATGTTGTTTTGCTTACAGCATAAATATTCAGACAGAATATTTGGATTCCCACTAGTCATGCTGAGTGATGTCAGCACATAAACCATCAGCCAAAAAAAAGCTGAAAAAAACTATAGATTTTTTTCTTGTAAATCGTCTCTTTGGTTTGAATTATTCAAAGATACATTTGATAAAGTGAAGTTCCAGGGCAAATAATGTTCCTTATCCTATTTAAAGAAAATAAAAAGTGTAGATTCTGTATTCTCAGTATCAGCTGTTAAATTTCTATGACAGATATGCAAAAAAAAAAAGGTAATGCAGCTCTAGGTTGCATCAACAGAGGGATAGTTTCAAGATCACACAAGGTGATAGGTAATACTGCAATGGTGAGACCACACTTGGAATACTGTATCCAGTTTCGGTCACCACTATCCAAAAAAGACTCTAGATACTCTAGAAAAAATGCAGAAAATAACAACAAAAATGATTAGAGGATTGCAGGCTGAACCATACAATGAACAGTTGAAAGAACTAGGTATGTCCAGTCTAACAAAGAGAAGGACTAGGGCTTATATGATAGTGGTCTTCCAGTACTTGAGGGGCTGTCATAGAGAAGAGGGAGTCTGCCTGTTCTCCAAAGTACCTGTGGGCAGAACAAGAAGTAATGGGTGGAAGACCATTAGAGGTCCAACTAGAACTAAGGAGAAATGTCATATCAGTGACAACAATTAATCAGTGGAACAGCTTAACTCCCAAAGTTGTGGCTGCTCCATCAGTGGAGGTTTACAAGAAGAGACTGGACAGCCATTTATCCAGAATGATATATAGTTTCCTGCTTCAACAGTAGGTTGGATAAACTTCCAGGCTCCCTTCCAACCCTATTATTCTATGTTCTATGAAATCTCCACCAGAAGATGGTGCAACAGATCTGCATATTTTTAGTACCAAATAAAATACCTTCTTTTAAAACATCATTAAGTTCATGCACTCCAGAAAATTTCCTTACTTGACTTTGTTATAATCTATAATTTTCATTTAAAAAAAAAGCCAACAAAATTGAATCACTAGAGTATTATATCTTAATACAGTGGCTGCAGGAAGCTGCCTTGGGCAAAGTCAAATCGTTGTTCAGTTGAGTTTCACGTTCCCCATTAGAATTGCTGGCTGGATATGATGGGACTTAAAACCCAACTCATCTGACACAAATCTGATTGAGGAAGCGTAATCTCCACCTAATAGTAATAATTTACTAACTGCGTTCACACAGTTTATTAAGCCAGGAAAAAGTACCCAGGCTTCATGCTGATCAGGTTTAGCATATAGTGTACATCTGTTACATCTTTACTTTACCTAGTTAAAGGTGCTTCAGTATGAAAAGTCAGAAAGCTTTGAAAGGAAGCTATTCTCAGATCTAACCCAAGGCAGCAGATGGTGATGTCTTATTTTGCTTGAAATCAAAGATCAAAGTGGGCAAGGGTCGTATAAAACTGCCCAAGCAGCTGCCCTGCTAGAAACACTTTATTTAGTCAATAACAAGCAACATAACAAATAAATTGGATTTCTGCTTTTCAGAACAGAATCCCAACACTCCATCTCAGGTGTTTTGCCTTTTCTGCCTGTAATAAAACCTGAAACAACCAGTTAACTCTTTAGGCAGATGCCTGAAGTGGTTGCCCACAGACAGTTTTGGAAATCAAGGCAAAGGTCTTTTGTAAATATTCCGTTTTGACTAGATCACAAAAAGCTTTAGTCTGTTGGCTATTTGAAAAACAAAGAAGACTGGATTTGCTTGGTAGATGGGAAATCAAAGAATTGTCAGGATTGTAGGTTGGACTAGGAAGTTAAAAAAATGGGAGGCAATATTTTCAGCACTTTCCATTTCCAGTCATTTTTCATTTGATTTTTTTTTAAAGTTGATAGGTTATACTCCATCAAGTCTATGTTGTCTCTTAATGGTCACAGAGGTAAACCTTCTCCAAATGTTTCCTGCTCAAACTGTCCCTTCAGTCTTTGAACAGTGTACCCATCATCTCCATAATTGATGTAAAGGCCATCCACCCTTCTCTTTTCTCCCACCTTTCCCAGACTTCTGAGAGGAGCTAAATCTCCCTATAAGGTAAAGGTAAAGGTTCCCCTGCACATGCGTGCTAGTCGTTTCCAACTCTAGGGGCCGATGCTCATCTCCGTTTCAAAGCCGAAAAGCCAGTGCTTGTCCGAGGACGTCTCCGTGGTCATGTGGCCGGCATGACTAGACGCCAAAGGCGCATGGAACGCTGTTACCTTCCCACCGTAGTGGTCCCTATTTTTCTACTTGCATTTTTATGTGCTTTCAAACTGCTAGGTTGGCAGAAGCTGGGATGAGTAACAGGTGCTCACTCTGTTACGTGGCACTCGGGATTCGACCCGCCAAACTGCCGACCTTCTGATCGACAAGCTCAACGTCCTAACCCACTGAGCCACCACGTCCCTTACAAATCTCCCTATAATGGATTCAAAATAGGGTAATTTGTACCCCAAATGAGAACTCTGAACTGATTTGTTCCATGATTCATTTGTTTGTTTTCTTGGTGACCCATTGTAGTTGCTTTCTTAAAGCCAAGTTCAAATTGTCAGTATTTTTATTTATTTATTTATTTAATTGTATTTATATACCGCCCTATTCCCTGAGGACTCAGGGCGGTTTACAGGGAATTAAAAATCCAAAATACAAAAATTAAGAACCAAATTAAAAAAAAATTAAATTAACCCTGTAGTCAGTTAAAAAAGAACCCCAAATTAAAAATTCCTCCTCAGTCTGGGCCCGAGAGCTCGAAGAGCCAGGTCTTCAGGCCCCGGCGGAATGATCGGAGGTCGGGGGCAGTCCTCAGCTCCACCGGCAGCTGGTTCCAGAGGGCAGGCGCTCCCACAGAGAAGGCCCTATCCCTGGGTGTCACCCGCCGGCAATCTCTCACCGGCGGAACCCTGAGCAGACCCTCCCTGTGGGAGCGCACTGGGCGAAGGGCGTTTGATGCCGGCAGCAGGTGTTCCCTCAAATAACCCGGACCCAGGCCATGTAGGGCTTTATAGGTGATAACCAGCACCTTGAATTTCACCCGGAGGGCAACCGGAAGCCAATGCAGCTCGCGGAGTAGAGGTGTTACATGGGAGTATCGGGAAACCCCCATTACAACTCGCGCGGCCGCATTCTGCACCAGTTGAAGCCTCCGAGTGGTCTTCAAGGGCAGCCCCATGTAGAGAGCGTTACAGTAGTCCAAACGGGAGGTCACAAGCGCATGAGTGACTGTGCGTAGGGCGTCTCGGTCCAAATAGGGACGCAACTGGCGCACCAGGCGAACCTGTGCAAAAGCCCCCCTGGTCACGGCTCCTATATGATCTTCAAAATTGAGCCGTGAATCCAGGAGGACGCCTAAGTTGCGAGCCCTATCAACGGGGGGCAACACCTCACCCCCCATCATTAGAGGTGGAATAACATGGTTAACCCGAGACGCCAATATGCAGAGCCACTCAGTCTTGGCGGGATTGAGACGAAGCCTGTTTCTCCCCATCCAGACCTGAACCGCCTCCAGGCACCGGGACATCACGGAGAGGGCATCACTGGGTTGGTTTGGGGTGGAAAGAAAAAGTTGGGTATCATCAGCGTACTGGTGATACCCCACCCCAAAACCACGAATGATCTCACCCAGCGGCTTCATGTAGATGTTGAACAGGAGAGGCGAGAGAACCGACCCCTGAGGAACTCCACAAACGAGAGACCTCGGGGCGGATCTCTGCCCTCCTGTCAACACCGACTGCGAGCGGCCCTGGAGGTAGGAGGAGAACCACCGTAAAACGGTGCCTCCCACTCCCAACCCCCTGAGACGTCGCAGCAGGATACCATGGTCGATGGTATCAAAAGCCGCTGAGAGATCTAATAGGACCAGGACAGAGGAGCAGCCCCTGTCCCTAGCCCTCCAGAGATCATTCACCAGTGCGACCAATGCCGTCTCCGTGCTGTGTCCGGGCCTGAAGCCCGATTGGTACGGGTCCAGATAATCAGTTTCCTCCAGGAACATAGGGAGCTGATGCGCCACCACACTCTCAACAACCTTCGCCAGAAAGCGAAGGTTGGAGACTGGACGATAGTTGTTTAAAACAGCCGGGTCCAAAGCAGGCTTCTTGAGGAGGGGTCTCACCACCGCCTCCTTCAGGGCGGCAGGGAAGACACCCTCCTTCAAAGAAGCAGTTATTACTGCATGGAACCAGCCTCGTGTTCCCTCCCGAGCCGCATAAGCTAGCCAGGAGGGGCACGGATCCAACAAACAGGTGGTGGAGCTCAGTCTCCCCATGATCCTGTCCACATCATCAGGGGAAACAGAGTCGAACTCAGTCCAGATAACATGCTCAAGACCGCCTGATTCCTCCACATCAGACTCTGCCCAGTCAGAGTCCAGGCCGGTCCGGATCCGAGCGATTTTGTCCGCCAGATGATGACTAAACTCCTCGGCTCGTCCCTGCAAGGGATCCTCTCTCACCTCCTGACTAAGGAGGGAGCGAGTCACCCTAAACAGGGCGGCCGGGCGATTATCTGCGGATGCGACAAGGGCGGCAAAGTAGTTAGACTTCGCCGTCCTTATCGCCGCAAGATAAGACCTTATAAAGGTTCTTAACTGCAATCGGTCGGATTCGGATCGGCTGGATCTCCAACCGCTCTCTAGACCTCGTCTCCGACGCTTCATCTCCCGGAGCTCCACAGAGAACCATGGGGCCCAACGGGATCTGCGCCGAATCAGAGGTCGCATGGGTACAACGCAGTCGAGTGCCCTGGTGGCAGCCGTTTCCCAGGCCTCCACCAGAGCATCAACTGGGCTGTGGGTAAGGGTGATAGGTATCGGCCCAAGCGCCCTCTGGAACCGGTCCGGGTCCATTAGGCGCCTGGGGCGGAACCACCTGGTCGGTTCCGCCGCCCAGCGGCGGGGGATGGCATGACGGAAAACCAGCCTCAGGAGGTAATGATCTGACCATGACAGAGGGGTGATAGATGGAAAACCCCCTCCCAGATCATCCAACCACTGTCCAGACAGGAACACCAGGTCGAGAGTATGATCCCCCTCGTGAGTAGGGCCCTCAATAACCTGGGTCAGGCCCATGGCTGTCATGGAAGCCATGAACTCCCGAGCTAACTCCGACGACCCCCCCAGTGATGGCAGGTTGAAGTCACCCAGGACTATAAGCCTGGGGAACTCCACCGCCAACCCCGAGAGGGTGTCGAGCAGCCCAGGCAGGGCTGTTGCCACACAGCTGGGCGCCAGGTATGTGAGCAACAAGCCCAACTGAACCCGAGGACCACATCTCAAGAGAAGGGATTCACTCCCGGCCATCTGGACAATGGTGGCCTCCCGGGGACACAAGGTCTCCCGAATAACCACTGCCACCCCACCACCCCTGCCCTGAGCCCGTGGCTGGTGCAGCACCCGGAAACCTGGCGGGCATAACTCGGTGAGAGGCACCCCTCCCTCCGAACCCAACCAAGTTTCCGTGATGCACGCCAGATCCGCACATTCCTCCTCGATCAGATCACGGATGAGGGGAGCTTTGTTAACTACGGATCTAGCGTTAAAATAGACCAACCTGAGCTCAGGGGCCTGATCACCCTCATCCCCGGGTAAGAGGGTGCTAACCGGAGGGTCGGAGCGCGCCACCGCTCGGAGATAGCGGGGGCGTGATCCCAGATGTTGATATGGCCCTCCGCGCAAACACCTGCTGCCATTCCCTATCGCCGTGGGGATTTGAAGCCCCACCCCCACATTCTCAGAACCAGCAGCCACCTCCCCCGACCCCGTCCCGTCAGGACCTCTAACAGGACCAGACTGAGTGCCGGTTAAAGATTCCCTCCCTACCCCCCCCTCCCTCCCCCTCCCTAACTTCTTAAAATAACCGGCTAAAAATTTTATCAGGGGCCTCTTCGCATGTCTTAACTCGAGGCCCCTATCTAAGCCCAGCCACCTCTCGGAATCCCAAAGCTTGGGATCGTCATTAAGGGGAGTATGGAAACAGGCGACAGGTACATTTTATGTCTGCTTCTTCATAGTCCATCTTTAATTTCCATAGAATGCTACAGGAAAAAAACGACTGCCTGCGTGATTCTGATCTTTGTATGTAGAAGAAGCACATCATAGTTTTTGAATATCTTTTCCAGTAACCCTCATTGCTACTCTACCGAGTGCTAGTCAGTAGTATATTTTTTGACTGCTAGTTCTTTTATTGTTGATAATCAATCCTAAAGGCAAAAGCTATCCATCATTTCCATATCTTCACTATCATTTTTGAGCTGATTACTGTACTTATTTTCATTTGTTTGGTCTTCTGTATGTTTTATCTTGGTGCCATTTTTTTTGTTTTCATTATATTTCTTGACTTCATGATTAGTGTTGTGATTCAGGGTCAGCCTGTGGGTTCGGCAGTTGGGTCGGAGGATTCAGAGGAGGAGGAGGGGGGTGTTGGAGAGCTTGCTGAGGGTGTTGGAGAGCTTGCTGATGATGGCCTTGAGGCTCCGCAGAGCCCTCAGCCAGGCCCCTCCCATCTGGTTACGACGCAGACCCAGCCTGACAGCGTGGATGAAGATGACCCACAGCTGGCCCTGTTCAAGGACGCCCGACGCAGGAGGCAGTCAATCAGGAGTAAACAGAGGAAGGCAATGGGGCACCTCGGAAGGAGGCAGAGAGAAGCCACGCCCTGAACTGTATAAAAGGGGAATGTGTGGGAGGGCTGGTTTGCTGAAGGCAACCGTTTGAATAGCTCCTGTTTCATGGTTCGTGTCTTGTTTTGCTCTGTTTTATGTTAATAAATTTGGCAGGCTTAGTTCCAGCCTCTTGCCGTTTGTAAAGGGGTTGTCCCTGCCTTTTCTGCAGGGCCAGTAGTAGGCTGGTACAGAACAATTAGAGCTTGATGCACTAACTTCTCAGGTGCTAGCAATTTTGCAGACATCTATTTTATACCAAGGGCATTTATCATCCTCCAGTTATCTGTTTCTGAGCCTAACTTTAGTTTATATAAATACTTTTCACTAATACTTTTTCATATTTTTCTTTTCCTGCTTCCTTACTTCCACCACAGTTATACACTACTTCATAAACTACATCACAATCATACACTAATGATCATACTCTACTATTTTGTACACTAAATGTCAAAAATGAACAGTCGTCTCTCAACAGAGGGGAAAGGATAGGACATTATCTCTCTTCAGTCTACAACACAGTCCTTTCAGCAGTTTCAAGAAGGCTCCACACCCATTTACACTACTCAGGTGACCCTGAAGACACAGCTAAACCTCCAGATGGCTTCAACAACTCTCTAAAAGAATGCAAATGACCAGCTGTCTGCAAGGAGTATAAATCCTTCCATTCCCTACCATCCAGTCAGAGCTGAAGAAACTTCTTGGATAAGAAGCAAAATGTCTTCAAAGAAAAACAAGGAAGTCCAGTTGCCTCATGAAAAAGCATCTTTAGGACAACTATGACCTGGATAACTGAGAATCTCCATAGCTACAATAAATGTAGTTGCTGATTGGTGGAATGCAGGCAATAGAATACTGATTTGCATGATTGTCTCTAAATTAGTGTGATCACACTTGGGATCAAAGTGGGCATTTGACCTTTGGCCAAAATATGCCAGAACTAATCAATCTATTTGACTATTTTCTGACCGTTATCAGACAATGCTCTGTGTAGGATGGATATGATAAAATATGCTAACGTAGCCCAAATATTCTTTATTCTACTGAACAGCATTATGTAAGATGTAGAAACATTTCTTGTGATATTCCTTTTGAAAATGTTCAATGACATGCTAATTTTTTTTTGTAATGCTAACAGTTTATCAAATGAACTTTCAACATCTTACAGACTGTCAGCAAATTGCTTTAAATATGTATTTCCTCACAACAGTGCACAGCACATGTTTTCATAATCAGACCAATGTATGGTTTTGCATATTTTACAGCATGTTCCAGTTATTCTAAATTGGTCTTGTAAATATGGTGAAATCCAGCCCAGCCTCTCCAAATTACTAATTAAAAAGGTCCTCACTGCTAAAAAAGATGTTGGACTAAACAAGTTGAGGTCCAGTCTAACCAGACGTTTCTGCTATAACTCTAGCAGTTTGCAAGACTAAACTCAGACTGCAATCTGAGACAACAGATATCTATTGTCAGGCACAAGGAACCAGAATGACACCATGAGCTAATTAAAGTTTTTTTTAGTATTGTTGCATGCCTGTTTGCAAGAATCTGGCCAAACTGACTGCATTCTTGTCAAGTGTGGGGAAATCAGGACATTCAGGCAGCTCAAATATGTATAAAGATTTGTTGCAAACTTAAGTTCTCTACAAGAATCTGAACTACTAACGATCAAGGAAAATTAGCAGGCACTAAGAAAGGAATTCAAGGTGGGCTGAATGTAGATCTCTTGCAGGAGCACAGGGACTCATGACAGATGACACATTTGACCCCTCTCTCAGGTTCAACCTGGTCATCTCCTACAGTTTCCTTGGGAAAGGTCAGCTAAGGATTCACAGGTTCTGGGGGAGGTAAGATCTCTCCTGCTTCCTGCTATGCAAGGATTCTAAGCTCAGCCCCTTCTTCATACTTTCCCCCTTTCTAGCTGGAGATTCCACCACATCTGCCTTTGTATAATGCAACTTCATATTGCATTATACAATGCAATATGGTTTTCTGCGGAACCTCAGGTTTCCTGCCTGAGCATGGGGTTGGACTAGAAGACTTCCAAGGTCCCTTCCTCCACCACCACCACCACCTCCTCCTCCTCCTCCTCCTTCTCCTTAAAAAGAGAATCTCGACAATAAATATTGTATTGTGCATGCATCTGGCATCAGTACTGAGAAATTTCAGTTGGTTCCCCAACTCCAGCCCCCCCTCTCTCTTTCTATGAATTACTTTGTCCTAAAATAGAACTTTTATAATGAGTGTCTATTCTTTCCTCTTGGCTGCCTGCTCAGTATTAGCCATTGCAAACAGTAATTTGTACTATTAATTGAATACACACACACACACCGCTACATAGATATACATGCACATGCTATTTTATAGAGCCATGTTTCCCAGTGTACAGAGATTAAAACTAAACCCACAACATAAAACCAGTGGTGGGATTCAGCTGGTTCGTACCAGTTTGGCAGAAATGGTAACTAATTTTTTGTTGCCCGGGCCCAGAATGGACTTCCAGAAGCAGCATCCACACAGAGAACTGGTTGTTCACATATTTGAATCCCACCACTGCATAAAACCCCATGACACCAAAAGCTAAAGCAGTAAATTCCAATCATAAAACAAAATATTTCAACAGCAGCAGAATACCATCTGACCTCCTGACCTAAATGTTGTGATTCTTCACCAGTCAGTTGATCCGGCAGCTGAGTCTGAGGACTCAGATGAGGAAGAGGGGCTTGGAGTGACATTGGAGTCAGAGGAAGGCTCTGAGGAGCACCAAGACTCATAGTCGGATGAGGAGGCCGGCCCCTCTACTCACACTCGGGCAGAGACACAGCTGTTTTGGGAGCCTGAGTTGGGCTACGAAGAGGAACAGCTGGCACCAATCCCAGATACCTGGATGCGCAGAGAAGAGAGACGAGCACCACAGAGGAGGGCAGTGGGGCAGCTTGAGAGGCAAAGGAAAAGCCATTAAGAAGCCACGCCCCAGCTGCATGATAAAGGGGGAAGGTGTGGGAGGTACTGATTGCCGAAGGCAACCGTTTGTGTTGAGGATTGTGTTGCTTGCCTCTGAAGTCTTGGACATTGAGTCAGGTGTATAAAAATAAAAGGGGGCTGTTTTTTCTTATGGGTCCTGCCTGGTTCCATGGAGAGGCGTTTCTTCTTGTGAGCAAAGCAGTTGAGCAAGTACTCACATAGGCTGGGACAGAAGACTAAATGCCTGGGGAAAACCTACTAAAAACTTGTTAATAAAGAACACTGACATTTCCGTCTGCAAATTGTCACCAGCTCTAATAACAACTCAGATGATTCCAGGTTTACCCTTTGCACAAATACGATGTTTATTTGGTTTCGACTTTATAGAATCCCAGCCAATGGACTTCTAAAACGAATGGCTTGGTCTAGTGTGTGAAACCAGCCCGTTATAGCTTATTCAACCAATCACAGTAATTAAGCCATGTTTTAGCTGTCCATGGGAACACCATAGAGAGTTTAGCTCTCTATGGCAGGGGTTCCCAACTGGGGGTGCAAGACGATATTCCAGGGGGTGCGAAAACTTGGATTTTCAACATTATAGTGTATATGCACAATTCGTTGCCATTATTTCAAACTTTTGTAAGGTGTGCAAGAATATATCAGAAGCATTCCAGGGGTGCGGGGTATAGAAACGACTGGGAACCGCTGCTCTTTCCAAAACTGAGTTCCCTAAAAGCTTGGTGGTTTTTTTTTTTACAGTAAAGCATTTTACAGTAAATTAGCCATCCTGCTTGGACAGTATAGAAGTTGATTACACAAACAACGAAACAACCCTTGAACCAGATCTTCCTTCACAGATCACAGTGATATTGCTGTCTTTTAAAACCTTTGGACCATATGTCTCATGGAACATTAACTTAGCCCAGCTGTCACAGCAGGCAGCAATAACTAGATGACCTTGGCTCATCTTGAAAAAACTAAAGAGGATCAGATCTGATTAGTACCTGGAGGGAAGAGCTTCAGAAAATCTCAAGAGTTGTAAGGTAGAGTTGGAAGTTAAGTAGCATACTGGAAAAAAAAGATAATAACCATCCACTTCCACATTGTTGCCAAGCAAATGACAAGAAAACTTACCCAAAGTCACCAACTTGAAAGTCTTTATTTTATATGAGCCTAGCAGGTACCACTAGTGAATAAATAGTATGTGATCTCCCCTTTTCCTTCTCTGAAAAATGCCATGGTCATCCAACTCTTGTCAACCTCTCTGGAAATTTATTTATTTATTTATTTTATTTAATTTGTATACCGCCCTTCTCCCGAAGGACTCAGGGCGGTGAACAGGGCAATAAATACTAAAATACAAAGATACAAAAATTAAGAAAAGATTAAACATAATGCCCTATGCAATACAACAATAAATTACAATACATTAAAAACAATAATAAAAACCCAAAGCCATCAGACCAGGCCGGCTTGTTCAAACAAATAGGTCTTTAGATCACATCGGAAGGAGCGGAGGTCGGGAAATGCTAGAACTTCCTTCCTAAACTTCCAGCAAAGCTGATTTAAATTATTTTGGCTCACTTCAAATTTCTTACAGATATTTCATCTGAACCAAGATCAAACTTTAACCCTGGGCTTTAGGTAAAATTCAATGATGACTTTATTTGACAGTTAGAGGACTGATGAGCTTTCAGAAAGATGAGTGCAAAAATCCTCCCTCCCTTTCTCTATCCCTCCCTCCCTCCCTCCCTCCTTCCTTGAAATAATAAACAACTTTTTAATACAGGTAGTCCTTGATTTATGACCATAACTGGAACCAGAATGTCAATTGCTAACCAAGACAGTTCTTAAGTGAGTGATACCCAATTTTGCAACCTTTTTTGCAATGTTTATTAAGTGAACCACTACCATTGTTAAGTGAATCATACAGTTGTTAAGCAAATCTAGGTTCCCCCATTGACTTTGCTTGTCAGAATCTGGCTGGGAAAGTCACAAATGCAGTTGCGTGACTCCAGGATGTTGCAATCTTCATGAATATATGTTGGTGGCCAATTGCTCAAATTTTGATCATGTGACAATGGGGATGCTGCGATGGTTGTAAGTAGCCTTTTTTAGTGCTTTTGTGACTAATAGTCACTAAATAAATGGTTATAAAAAAGTTGAAGGGTGTACCTATAGTTCAAACTGCTTGTTGCAACAGGATGAGCTGAAAGTTGGGTTGAAACAACTGGTCAATGTCTAGATCAGAGGTCTCCAACCTTTCCAGGCTTGAGGACTGGAGGGAAGGAAAGCAGTTTCAAACCTGGTGCATATGCATGCACATGCGGGGCCACATACACTGGTGTGGTACTAGTAGCCCCATTCGTGCATGCAGTATGCAGTGGCACCATGTGCATGCACAAATGGCCACACACTTACGGTGGCTAGCGGCCCACTTGTGCATGTACAAATGGGCTGTGCAAACCACCAGGGCTAGCAGTGCATGCGCAAACAGAGTGCGGACACCCGCCCCATGCTAGTATCCCCATTTGCGCCCACGAGGCCACAGTCACTAGCGCAAGTGGGGGTTATGCGCTCCCACACATGCGTGCACCGGCCAACCGTTTCCACAGCCCGCTGCCAAGAATCCACAGCCCAGGCCTGGGCTGCGGACCATAGGTTGGTGACCCCTGGTCAAGATCACTTGACCTAGATTAAGAAAGATTTTTGAGTCTACAGTAGCCACAGAGGTGACTGACCTGTCTCATCCTAAGCTGAAAATGAGGAAAGGTTTGCATCCCCAAGAAATTTATGTTGAGAGATGGTGACCACGGTTCTGCTTCTCTAAACAAATGCCTGCTCAGGATAGTAAAAAATATATATATGTCCTTTTAACTACACTGTAAGAAGTGAATCTTAGCTATAAAAACCTGTAAAATCTAGAATATTTCTTAGAGGTTTTTACCTATAAGAAAGATTCTACTGGCTTTAAACATTTATCCTCCCTACTGTTAAAAGAAGGGACGCGGTGGCTCAGTGGGTTAGAACGCTGAGCTTGTCGATCAGAAGGTCGGCAGTTTGGCGGGTCGAATCCCGAGTGCCGCATAACAGAGTGAGCGCCTGTTACTCGTCCCAGCTTCTGCCAACCTAGCAGTTTGAAAGCATGTAAAAATGCAAGTAGAAAAATAGGGACCACTACGGTGGGAAGGTAACAGCGTTCCGTGCGCCTTTGGCGTCTAGTCATGCCGGCCACATGACCACGGAGACGTCCTCGGACAAGCGCTGGCTCTTCGGCTTTGAAACGGAGATGAGCACCGGCCTCTAGAGTTGGAAACGACTAGCACACATGTGCGGGGGAACCTTTACCTTTACCTTTACTGTTAAAAAAAGAGTGTGATGTTAAACAAGCTGCACATTCCCTGAATCCTTCAAACAAAGATGATTTTTTTTCCCCCGTTCCTGGTACAAGATAACATTTTTAGCTATTCTTTATAAAAGTATTTCTTAAATGCACATAATTAACACCAACGTTCTTCTTAACGGTATGTGTGGGTGTGTGTATAAAATCTTAATTATATAAGTTGACTTGAAACTTTGCAGTGCCCTTATTACTTCTAGTTCTTTTTTTTTTTAAAAAAATGAACCTTGTAACACCTGAAAGGAAACCATTTAAACAATCGCTTGTATAAATTAATCCTAGTGACAAATTACTTGACCCTGCTTTGAAAGCCCACATTTTTTTCTATAGCTACTGTGTTATATATCTCTGAGATTCAGAACTTCTAATTCTAAATAATTCCAATACATAATATACTTCAATGTATTGGCTTCGAACCGAATCCATTTTTCCTGCAGAGAAGTAATATTTTCTCCTGCATCCTCAGTGGGATGCATCAATTGTTTAGTGGTGCAAAGAAATTATCTATTTATGACAATGAGAAATACCACCGTGAAATTTCAGAATTTCATTGCACCCAGCAAAGCAAGCAAGCAAGTATTCTTTTAGGAATCTACTTCTTTTTCCGCTCTTTTAGCATTAGCCTGCATCTTATCTTTTTTAATTTTAATCCTTACTCAATTACTAGGGCAGGACAAGAAGTAAATGGATAGAAGCTTATCAAAGACAGATACAACCTAGAATTGAAGAAGAATTGTCCTGACGGTGAGGACAATTAAACAGCAGAACAGCTTGCTTCCAAATGTTGTGGGTGCTCCATCACTGAAGGGTTTTAAGAAGAGATTGGACAGCCATTTGTCTGGAATGATACAAGTGGTCCTCAACTTATGGCCACATCTGAGCCCAAATTTCAAGTGAGAAATTTGTTAAGTGAGTTTTGTTCTCCCTTTACAACTTTTTTCTGTGCTACAGTTATTAAGTGAATCACTACAGTTCTTAAATTAGTAACATGGTTGTTAAGTCAATCTGGTTTCCTCATTGACTTGCTGGTCAGAAGGTTGCAAAAGGGGATCCCATGACCCCAGGGCACTGCAACCATCATAAATGTGAGCCAGTTGTGAAGTATCCGAATGTAAATCATGTGACCACGGGGATGCTGCAATGTTCATAAGTGTGAAAAATGGTCATGTCACTTTTTTCCGTGATGTTGTAACTTTGAACAGTCACTAAGTGAACTTTTGTAAGTCGAGGACTATCTGTATAGTCTCTTGCCTGAGTAGGAGCCCTCTCTGTGGGCACGCACGCACGCCGTCACCCAGCCCCTCCTCCCCCTGTAGCCCCCTCCCCAGCAGCCAACTGGCGGAGAGTCACCCCCGGATGCAGCCCGCGCGGAGCAGCGTAGGCCAAGCAGATGGCAGCTGGGCAGTAGATGATGCTGCAGGGTGCGGGTGGAGGGCGTGGCCACCATGGTGCTGCAGGGTCGCCTGGGTGATCTGTGGCAGGCCGTGGATGGCCCTAAGGGCGGAGCAGGATGGGGGTGGGCAGGCAGAGTGGGGGCAGGCTGGGGGAGGGCCAGTTTTTGGGCACCCAGTCTCTAAAAAGTTCACCATCACTGGACTAGAAGATCTCCAAGGCCCTCCCAACTTTGTTATTCTTTATTTTTTCTGTCACGTATCTCCTTCCTTCTCAGTGCTGGAGCAATAGGAGGTCTACATCTGTTTTCATTCCCTTTGGTAGTATCGGAACCAATCAGAGGCCAACAGTCCCTTTCTATTTACTGCCTGTCAGCTGCTGTGCACATTGAAAGAGGAAGAGGGACCTATGGAAAATGGGCTTTTCATTTTTCTGTTAAATAACCTTGCAGAACTCTAATTTGAAACAAACAAAGCATCTTAAAGCATTTCTCCTTAGGGGATTGTACTGTTACTAAATTGCTGAATATTTAATAGTCATACACATGCTCCAGACCCCAAGGTCTGTCCCCGAAATGATAAGCTCTTTTTTTATTAAATGAACTTTAATTACTTAATAATTAGACCATCTGTAGGGAGATGATAGGGATCTTGATAGGCCTCCCAACTAGGCTGCAGGGCAAATGAAGCTTCCCTGGCATTTTTTTGATTAGAAATTAAAAGCAGGTGTGCTAAATCTTTGCTGAGGCCCAATTTTTCCCTTAGGGGACAAAGATTTTATGAGAAGTTGAGCTGCCCAAGACATTGTTCTGCAACGGTTGTGCAAATTAACATGAACAGAAGGCATAAAAGAAGCTCCTAGCATGCTTTGAGGAAAAGATGAAGATGACAAGAGAGGGTAGGCCACAAGTCTTTGCTTTCTATCTCCAGCTCAATACATGAAAGGAAAATGGACAACTCTTCCTTATATTATTATTATTATCATTGTTATTCATGAAGACAATGAGGGTGCTTACCGCAAGGAGGTTGAGGGTTTAGTGAACTGGTATAAGGAAAACAGCTTAATTTTAAATCCTGGAAAAACCAAAGAAATCATTGTTGATTTCAGAAAAGGCAGGCATATGATTCACCTGTGTAGATGGTTACCAGTGTCAAATTCCTGAGTATGCAGTTAACAAGTAGGCTGATTTGGTCGCTCAACAGCTAGACACTGGTGAAGTGGGCACAACAGCCCCTGCATTTTCTGTGTTGCATGAGAAAGGCACATCTTCCTTCCCCTGTCCTTACCACTTTCTACAGAGGGACAGTCGAGAGCATCCTGTCATACAGCATCGCAGTCTGGTTTAGAAGCATCACTGCCTCAGACAGGAAGGCGGTGCAGAGAGTGGTGAGGATGGCAAAAAATGATTATTGGCAGTTCACTCCCTACCCGCTTTGCAGGACAAAGCAAGGAGCAGCAGCTGCATCTGTGCCCAGGGGGCGAAGAGAAGGAAATGGAGGGGCACGGTGGCTGGGCTGCCTTCTGGTCCACTGTATTTTGGGTTTTCCTTTGATTGCGGGCTGGGTTGGACCGGCCCCTCGCTGTCTCCAGGACGGCCCCGGGTCAACTATAAATACCTCACGGGCATGTCTATCCCCCCCACCCTGCTTTTTTTATCTTCAGTGTAGCTGCAACTGACTCATTTCCCCACGCTACGCACAGCTTCTGGAAACGTCAGTCAGCTGCAGCCCAGCGCAGATCCTGGGGGCTCAGCAGAGCCCCGGCAACACTGTGGCTCCAGCTGGCTCTCCCACAGGCCTGTGCTGTGTTGCCACCGCTTCAGCTCATGCCCACACTATGGTTATATACATTTTTTACACATTTTTATAGCGCTTTTCAGCCCATCATAAGAGTACCATCTGCCAGGTGCTGACATACCACCAGTGGTACACGTACCACTGGTTGAAAATCCCTGGACTAAAAGACCTCTACGGTCCCTTCCAGCTCTACTTTGATTCACTGATTGATTGACAATATCTGCCTGTCTGTCTATGTATCTATCTCTACCGTTGGAAAGCCTTTTTTCCTACTCTCCTAGAGAAATTATCTACCTAATTTTTATAGCTCCAGATTGATTTGAACATTCTGAAAGGCCCTCTCTGATTTAAGCAAACTGCTATAATTTCTGACACCGATGCATAAATCAGAATACAAATTTTAGACTGCACACTTCAACATTTTACAGTGCAATTCTCATATTTTCTATTAAAATCACGTTTTGGGGAAAAAAATTATGTATCGAAATAGTTTTTGAGTTTTTTAAAAAAAATAAAAGAGAGATTCACAGTTGATATTTTCAGGAGGAATTCCCTGTCTGTATGAACTGTCAGCCAGTGGAATTGGTTGTCATATTAAGTGGCAAATTTTCCTTCCCTGAATATCTTTAAACAGAGGCTGGGTAGTCTTCTGCCAAGAATGCTATACAGTCAGGTAGTCCTCAACTTATGACCACAATTGAGCTAAAAATTTCCATTGCTAAGCAACGCAGTTGTTAAGTGAATTGTGGCTCATTTTCACAAACCATTTTTGCCAGAGTTGTTAAGCAAATCACTGCAGCTCCTAAGTGAATCTGGCTTCTCTCGTTGACTTTTTTTCTTGGTTGCGGTCCGGGAAGGTTACAAATGGTGATCCGATGGCCCAGGGACAGGGCAACTGTCAAAAGTACATGCCACTTGCCAAGTGCTTGAATTTTGATCACATTTTTTGACCATGCGAATGCTGCAATGGTCATAAGTGTGAAAACCAGTCATAGGTCACTTTTTCAGTGCCGTTGTAATTTCAAATGGTCACTAAACGAAAAGTTTTAGTGGATCTTGAAATGAGGAGACAGACGAGGTATCTCCTCAGGTCCAGTTTTATGATTCTACATGATTCTATGAGCTGTGGTGACACAGTGGTTAGAATGCAGTATTGCAGGCTAACTCTGCTCACATTGACAGGCGTTTGATTCCTTCGATCCTGATCAGTTCAAGGTTGACTCAGCCTTCCATCCTTCTGAGGTTGGTAAAATGAGGACACAGATTGTTGGGGGCAATAGGCTGACTCTGTGAACCACTTAGAGAGCGCTGTAAAGCACTATGAAGCAGTATATAAGTGCTATTGCTATAGTTATGACAAGACAGATCTGCAACTGAGGATGTGTAAAACTGAAGTGGGACAGATTTAGAATATCAGGAAGCCTAGCAATCATGAAGGAAGTTATTCTATGTATCATAGATGGGGAAAATATTCAATGTCAAATAAATGTTGAAATTCAGATAATCCGAGATACCTCCTCTCATGAAAAAAAGACAGATTTTTTTTCCTTGCTGATTCCAATTCATCTTTGCTGCTATGTTATGCGACATCCTTATGCAGATACTAAAATCTAAAAGTAGTTTTAAACAGCACCAGGCTGTGGTATTCCAGAAACTGGGCTGTGCAAACAAGCGAAGCCCCATCTGTGGGCTGCATGCAGAACATGAAACCGCACCCTCTCCAGTCCATGGAAAAATCTCTCCCCATGGAACCGGTCCCTGGTGTCCAAAAGGTTGTGTGTGTGTGTGTGTGTGTGTGCTGTTTTATAGGTAGTCCTTGGTACAATGGTAATTGTGACCAGAATATCCATTGGTACATGATGTCATAAAAACCAATCCTATCACTCGCGGTTGCCACCATAATCTCAGGACTGTGCAGGTTGTTACGTGAGGACCTCACATGACCATGGCATGGGAAGAGGAATCTCAGGCAACCAGGCTGGCAGGTGATAGCTGTGAGTGGGCAGGCAAGTGCCACAAGTGAGTGCTGTGGAGTATAGGCCAGCAGACAGGTGTTATGGATGGGTACTATGGAGGGTGGGTGCCCTGGCTAGTTGCTCAATGGGCAGGTAGGTACTAAAGATCACAGGCAGATAAAAAAGCATTGGGGGTGACTTATAACTTCCTGCTGGGTCCTAGAGAACTGTGCCGCCATGTGTATTTTTTAATTTAAACAAGTTTAAAGGGACATTTTAATCTTTCTTCTTTTCAAGAACATACTGTATGGTTCAACATCCTGACGTTGTGCCAAGAATTTAGTATGAAAACTGGGAAGACTTTGTTTTTATTTTCCCTGATGACCTAGACCAGGGGTCTTCAAACTCGGCCCTTTTATGACTCATGGACTTCAACTCCCAGAATTCCTCAGCCAGCATGCCTGGCTGAGAAATTCTGGGAGTTGAAGTCCATGAGTCATAAAAGGGCCGAGTTTGAAGACCTCTGACCTAGACGAAATGAAAGAGAACTAGTTAATGAGTCTTTTGCTCTGCAGTGTAAAATGAAGAAAAAAAATCTATCTGCTACCATGGGAACTTTTAACCATAGAAACAACAACAACAACAACAACAAAAGGGATATACATACATTTCCTAAAATGATTGTCAACCAAGATGGCTATTTCAGGAAAAGAAGGTGAAGGTGGACGCGTATTCTCATCAAATGAAAAGTTTTTGTGGCAATCTGGCAGTACAAATAGTCCTTGACGTTTGACCAAAGTTGAGCCCAAAATTTCAGTTGCTAAGCAAGACATTTGTTAAGTGAGTTTGGCTCATTTTTACGATCAAGCAGTCACTAAATGAATTGTTGTAAGTCAAGGACTGCCTGTATGTTTGTTATACCAGAAGTAGAAAAATCCAAGTTCATAATGTTACCTAACAATGGAATTCATTGAATGGCTTCGAGTTTGTCACTACCTTTAGGGTTCTGCATTTAGGTAGGGAAAAACAAAACAAAACAGAGATGCATGTCTTTAGGATAGGTAGAACTTGATTGAAGGATTTGGGTATTCTGATGGAGTATGGGCTGAGTGCATTGCAGCGACCAACACAGCTAATGCAACGGAGGTACAGGTAGTGCTTATTACCTGTAAGTAGTAGTAAGTTACTACTCAACAAGCACAACTGAGCCCAAAATTTCTGCTGGCTAAGTAAGACAGTTGTTAAGTGAATTTTCCCCCACTTTACAATCTTTATTGCCACAGTTGTTAAGTGAGCCACTGCAGTTAGTAATAGAATTGTTAAGTGAATGGCTTCCCTATTGACTTTGCTTGTAAAAAAAGGTAGCAAAAGGTGATCGTATGACCCCAGGACACTGCAGCCAACATAAATATATGCCAGTTGCCAAGCAATTTTTGATTACATGACTGTGGGGATGCTGTAACAGTTGGGTGAAAAATGGTCAGAAATCACTTTTTTCCAGTTCCACTATAACTTCAAATGATCACTAATGAATGGTTGCCAGTTGAGGACTACCTGTATAGTATCCACACTGCCACTTCAATTGTAACCTGTTTTGGTCACCACACTAAAACAATGAAGCTGAGAAAATGGAAACAGTATAGTGATGAATGATAAAAATGGTGAGGGACTTCAAGGCTAAATTTTATCAAGTATGGGTAAAGGAACTGGGTATGCTTAACTCAAAGAAGAGAAGGCCGAGGACAATCTGATAAAAGTGTTCCAATAGTGTTCTCGTGTCACAGGAGGTATGGATTTGTTCTGTATAACTTCTGTGGGTATGACCAGAAATAATAAATTGAAACTTTAGAGCAGATGTGTCAAACTCTTGATGTCATGTAATGTTACGGAACTTTTCCCCCATTGCCATCAATGGGGTAGGTGCGGTTTCCTCGTGATGCATCCGGCCCATGGGCCAGCAGTTTGACACCCCTGCTTTAGGGGAAATCCAAGTTTGAAGTAACAAGAAAATTTCTGATCATGAAAACTAAGTGATAAAACAGTTTCTGTCATGGAATCATAGGCATTTCCACACTGGAAGATTTCAAATAGGTAATAATTGGATAACAATCTTGATGAAGATTCCTGTTCTGGACAAAGAGCTAGTGTCTTGCCTCAGTTGCCTCACACAAAATAAATAGTTATAGCAAATCAGTTTACTTAAAGTCAAGAGATAACAGCATGCAAACCAAACAGTCTCAGATAGTTGCCTGTCAAATAGGAATGTTCAAAAGAATAGTCCAAATGCAGTCCAAATTTCCAAGTTCAGTTTCTAATATGAACAGGATTCACATCATGCAAGAGCCAGAGATCAGACATTGTTTCCAGTAAAGAGAAAATGGATCGGAGCTGCTTATTAAATCAGGCTACAGCCAGGTGTCATCAATCAAGAGATTTACTCCCTTGCTTTGCAAGAAGCCTGATAGAACAATGTTGCTGTGCTCTTCACTCACCCAGGTGTGGTGCCTGGCTGAGAAATTCTGGGAGTTGAAGTCCATGAGTCATAAAAGGGCCGAGTTTGAAGACCTCTGGCCTAACATCATCAAAATTATGTGATGGTTCTAGCTGCTTCTATGTTTAATCAGCCTCAAGTGATTCTTGGCTTTATGTCTCCTAAGATCCATAGGTTCTACTGGAGCCTCTTCTTCAGTGTCTGATTAGTTTGAGTCCAGGGCCATGACAGTTAGACTAGACTACCTGTATACTTGATTGGCTTGTATTATAAGAATTGAGGAGTTCTATGGAGCTAAGGGATGCGGTGGCTCAGTGGGTTAGGATGCTGAGCTTGTCGATCAGAAGGTTGGCAGTTTGGCGGGTCGAATCCCAAGTGCCGTGTAACAGAGTGAGCACCTGTTACTCGTCCCAGCTTCTGCCAACCTAGCAGTTCGAAAGCACATAAAAATGCAAGTAGAAAAATAGGGACCACACCGGTGGGAAGGTAACAGCACATGACCACGGAAACGTCCTCGGACAAGTGCTGGCTCTTCAGCTTTGAAACAGAGATGAGCACCGGCCCCTAGAGTCAGAAACGACTAGCACGCATCTGCAGGGGAACCTTTACCTTTACCTTTTTATGGAGCAAAAGGTAAAGAGAATGGAGATAAGGGTTTGAAAATGAACTTCTTGGTGGTGGCCCCCACAATATAGAACAGGGGTCTTCAAACCTGGCCCTTTTATGACTTGGACTTCAATTCCCAGGATTCCTCAGCCAGGCACACTGGCTGAGGAATTCTGGGAGTTGAAGTCCACAAATCATAAAACGGTCAAGTTTGAAGACCCCGATAAAGAAGAACCTGAGGGGTCCTTGGTGCTCTCTGAGCTTGCTTGCTTTCTTGCAAATGTTTCATTACCCTAACTAGGTAACATCATCGGTGCCAGTGATGTTACTCGCACTGATGATGTTACCTAGTTAGGGTAATGAAACATCTGTATGAAAACAGGCAAGCTCAGAGAGCACCAAGGACCCCTCATTTCAACCCTGAGGTAAAAATATTCTCCTTCATGGATAGAATAACCTTCTCTTTTAGATGCCTATCCCTTCAACCTTTCAGCTTTTCATGAAGTTTTCAAGACGGTTTTATTCTGGATAGCATTGTGAGCCCTGATAGTAACAGGGCTTCCTTTTTCAAATGTTTTTGACAGACTCCTCAGTCAGTAATTTTTATTCATAGGACATAGAATAACGGAGTTGGAAGGAACCTTGGAAGTCTTCTAGTCCAACCCTCTTCTTGAGCAGGAGAGCGATCCTATACTATCTTAGAGAAAGTTAGGAAAATTCTCCTTAGTTCTAAGTTGCTTCTCTTCTTGGTTAGTTTGCCTCCATTGTTTCTTGTCTTTCCTTTTGGTGCTTTGGAAAATACTAGGTTGACCCCCCTCGTCTTTGTGGTAGCCCCTCAAATGTTTTTCCTTCCATTTTCGGTTTGGAGTAGGAAAATGCAAGAGAAGTAGAATTTTGTGTAAAGTTCTTTTGATTGTGTACACTTCTATAGTCTTTGAAGAAGTAGCATGAAGATGTTTGTACAAGATGGTAATGATATCCTTTCTTGACTGATGGATTATATACAATCTAATTGAGGTCAGGTCTTAGTGGACACATAAATATATTTTCTTCAGGAGAATTTCTCCCCACTTTGGTTTTTCAGATCTTTCAAAGAAGCACACATTACTATTATAATTGAGTCCACATAATTTTCTTAGATATATTCAAATTTCATCGCAGAATTTTTTGGTATGCTCCATTGTGTACTTCACTGTATTTCTATATCCCTAGCAGATGGTCATTCTGTTTTTTTCTTCATTTTCAGCAAATAAACTCTGCTATCAAATAATGTTTATCATTATGAAATTTCTTCTAATCTTTACCCCATATCTGTTGTCCTTGCCAATACTATCCTTTGACTAGAATGACATATTGCACTAGATTATTATTTGTTAAAGCATGATTTTGAATAAAATGAAATTGGCAGGTTTCACATAATCTAACAGATAAAATCTAGAGAAAAAATTATGAGAGTTTGGTATATTACATCATGCAAGAACACTGTTTCTTTTTCCCCAGAGCAATTTCTGATGCATCTCTGCAAGAATTCCTGTAATTTATTCTAAAATAATTATTAAGTACTTTCTTAATCAAAACTTTTTCCCAATTAAACAAGTCAAGCTTTTTTCCAGAGGATTTGACTTCTTGTATTTTAAGAGCATTTATCAGAACCATCTTGGATAACTTGTGCTGCTGTGATCCGAATTTTTCTGATTATTATTATGATTTGTCACATAGCCAGTAGTTTAGACCAGATTTTGCGTTTTTGCCTGCTTATTGAGTCCTTCCCAAGGACTCAGGTAGGCAGATGTTGATGTGTTGTGGTGTTAGAGATATCGTCACAGGATGTAAGCTGTCCTTTGCAATTGACTGATGGTGGATTTGTCAATGCCAGGGATGCTCCAATTGATTTATTAAATTTGCTTGCTGCCCATCTTACTGCAAGACAACTTTGGGCAGCCTCAAAATAAAGCCGTACACACACACACTCACTCACTCACTCACTCACACACACAAACACACATGTTTGTATGTATGAAATCACAATAAGACCATAATGAAAGTACAAATTGTAACTAAAACTAAATGATGGAGAGGAAAGAAGCAGAATGTATGTGGGGGAGATGGGAGCTCATATTAATGTATCTGGTTTTAATCTTGGACTTTAATTCTTTTTAGTTGAATTATATCTTGAGGAATGGCATTATTGCAAAATCTCATTGGTTGAAAGGCTGAATATTACTATACTAATATGTGAAAATTGTTTCCAGTTGAAAGTTTCAGGTATGAAGCATCAGGACTGCACATTAAGTTCCAATTAAGCTGATTTATTGCTCATGAATGTGTACAAGAATTTAGTCAACTCTTGGTCAACACTAAATAGGTGCTAGATAAGAGTTAACAGAATGCAAGAGGGGCTGGACTTGGATTGCTTGTGGCAACATAACGACTCCAGGCTAATTCTTCTCTTGATTCCCCCACCCCACTCCCGTTGTGTCTTGCCTTCTGCTACCAGAAGGCAGTTAACTAAATTTGCCAAAGCAACAAATAAAAATGAAAAACAAATACTGTCTTATAATATTGTTTTATTGTCTTGTAACCTGTCAAAACTATGCCATGATGAAATGGGTGGCATATACAATTAATTAATAAATATGATGTGCATTTGTGTATATGTGTGTACCTTTTAGATTTATAGTCTTCCTTAATTTTAATTATCTTTTCCATTCTGCAGGTCCACTGAGGTTTCTGTCCCAGACAGACTCTGTCACAGCATTTGCAGGTGACACCGTTTTATTAAAGTGTGAAGTTGTTGGTGAACCTATGCCTACAGTCCATTGGCAGAGGAACCAAGAAGATCTACTTCTGAATCCTGGTGACACTCGAGTAGCTATTTTGCCTTCTGGATCTTTACAAATCAGTCGAATTCAAGTAGGGGACAGTGGAATCTATAGATGCCTTGCCAAAAATCCTGCCAGTTCAAGGACTGGAAACGAAGCAGAAGTCCGAGTTTTATCAGGTAAGTTATGCATCCCTCTTATTTCTTTCCCTCTTTTGTGGAACAATTCAGGACAATTCTGCTCTGTCCTCTGCATGATAGCTCTTGGGCACTTGAAGGAAGCACTCATGCATTCTTCTCTTCCCAAGGCTAAACGAACCCAGTGTTTCCAGCCATTCCTCATAAGATTTTCTTTCCTTATCATCTTGGTTGCTCACCTGTCCATAATAACAGAGATGGAAAGGAACTTGAAGATCTTCTAGTCCAGCCCCCTGCTGAAGCAGAAGACCCTATACCAGGGCTTTTCAACCTTTTCACCCATTGTACCACTTTTAGGATATGGCAACATCCGAGTACCACCAGTCGCCTAGCAAGGTGTCAAAAACTTGATGACCAAAAAAAAGAAGGAAAAAAGTGATGAAGTACAGGTAGTCTTCGACTTACAACTGTTTGCTTAGTGACTGTTCGAAGTTACAGTGGCACTGAAAAAAGTGCCACCCAAGCCACAGCCGAGCAAGACACCTGCCTGCCTGCCCAGCGGCGCTCTTCCTCCTGTCCGGGGTTTTCATTGTTGTGAGCATTTCTATTGAGGATTGGCAGCGGGGGTGGGGTGGGGTGGGTGTTTGGTTTTTATTCCCTCCATCTGCTGGATGGTTGCAGCAGGTTTTGGTCACTTCACATGACCCTGGGACACTGTGACCGTGATAAATATGAATCAGTTGCCAAGCATCTGAATGTAAATCACAAGACCCTGGAGATGCTGCAACATTCCAGCAGATCTGTGCTTCTTCTGGGCTCAGCAGAAGTACTGGGATCAGCGCCGAGCTCCAGCTGGAGCCTGGCACTGATCCTGGCCCTTCCGCCGAGCCCTGACAGCCCTGAAGCTCCAGCCATCTCTCGCTCAGGCTTGTGCGGTGCTGCCACCATTTCAGCTCATTCCCCTCCCCCGCTACCACTTTTCTAGGATGGTCACGTACCACCTGCCAGGTGCCAATATACCTCTGGTGGTACCCGTACCACTGGTTGAAAAGCCCTCCCCTATACCATTCCAGAGAAGTGACTGTCCAATCTCTTCTTAAAAGCCTCCAGTGATGGAGCACCCACAACTACTGATTAATTGTTCTCACTGTTAGGAAATTTCTCCTTAGTTTTAGGTTGCTTCTCTCCTTGATTAGTTTCCATAAATTGTTTCTTTTCTTGCCTTCTTGTGCTTTGGAGAATAGGTTGACCCCTCTCCCCTCTTCTTTGTGGCAGCCCCTCAAATATTGGAAAACTGCTATCATGTCAGCTCGAGTCCTTCTTCTCACCTTCAGACATGCTAGCATTTATCAGTGCCTAAAATGCAGTGCCTGGAACTGGATCAGTCTTCTTGATCTTCTAGAGCAATATTTTGTAACCTTGGCAATGTTAAGATGTGTAGACCACAGCTGCCAGAATTGACTATACACATCTTAACGTTGCCAAGTTTGAAAAACACTGCTCTGTGTGAATAGTTTTCTAAACTACCAGGCATTACAATGTTATGAACATGAGGGCTGAGTGAATTAATATCTGCTTTTAAATTGATGCACACAAAGCTTCAGTCCCTTTTGTGGCTAAATTTCTATGTGACGTACCAAATTAATGTCCTTCACTTTTAAAAAGCAGCATGCTTTGTATTTTATATTGAAATATGTTCATTTTGAGCCAAAAATCAGAAGTCTGATAGTACCTTTTCTGACTAGCATATTTTATTAAAAGGCACAAGCTTTTAATGGTCTTCTCAAGTCAACCATGCACAAATGGAAACATGCTTTTCTAGAAAAAAGTATCACAAGAAACATGCTTTTGAGAAAATTAATAAAATAAAATAATATGTGATCTTTTCAATGGCAATCTTTTGACTTGTCACATGATGTCATGCATTGATCCTGGATAAATAAATATTAAATTATTTGTAGTTATATTTCAGGTAGTGTCCATTGGTGAATGCTGTGATGCAAAAATATTGAGTAGTAAAGTAATATAATAGGGACGCGGTGGCTCAGTGGGTTAGGATGCTGAGCTTGTCGATCAGATGGTCGGCAGTTTTGCGGGTCGAATCCTGAGTGCTGCATAGCAGAGTGAGCGCCTGTTACTCGTCCCAGCTTCTGCCAACCTAGCAGTTCGAAAGCACGTAAAAATGCAAGTAGAAAAATAGGGACCACTACGGTGGGAAGGTAACAGCGTTCCGTGCGCCTTTGGTGTCTAGTCATGCCGGCCACATGACCACGGAGACGTCCTCGGACAAGTGTTGGCTCTTCGGCTTTGAAACAGAGATGAGCACCGGCCCCTAGAGTTGGAAATGACTAGCACGCATGTGCGGGGGAACCTTTACCTTTATCTTTAAAGTAATATAAAAATTGCACTTGCATTAACATATGCAAAAATGACTCAAGGCACAAATAGATAGATTCATTTATCTCCAGCAAGTGATGCTTTGAGCTGCTTCACATTTATTTATTTATTTATTTATTTATTAGTTTTTATAAACCGCCCTTCTCCCGAGGGACTCGGGGCGGTGTACAGAGGAAGGAAGGTATACAGACCGAACAATAAAATAATAAGAAACACTAATGAACACAAACTGGGACCCCAATTAACGTTATCATGCCAGGCCAGCCTGCTGGAACAGGAAAGTTTTTAAGTCGCGACGGAAGGTACGGAGGTCAGGGGCCATCCGGATTTCGGTTGGTAAGGTGTTCCAGAGGGCTGGCGCACCCACTGAGAATGCCCTCCCCCTGGGGGCCACCAGCCGACATTCCTTGAGCGGTGGCACCCTGAGGAGGCCCTCTCTGTGGGAGCGCACAGGACGGTGGGGTGCTGACATCGGCAGAAGGTGCTCCCGTAGGTAGTCCGGACCCATGCCATGTAGGGCTTTGAATGTCATTGTTAGCACCTTGAACTTCACACGGAAGGCAACCGGAAGCCAGTGCAGCGCACGGAGGAGAGGTGTGATATGGGAGTATCGGGAGGCTCCCAAGAGTGTCCGTGCCGCCGCACTTTGCACCAGTTGAAGCTTCCGAGTGGATCTCAAGGGCAGCCCCATGTAGAGAGCGTTACAATAGTCTAGGCGAGATGTCACAAGGGCATGGGTGACTGTACGTAAGGAATCCAGGTCCAGATAAAGCCGTAGTTGGCGAACTAGTCGAACCCGGGAGAAGGCCCCCTTGGTCACAGCTCCAATGTGGTCTTCCAGGGAGAGCTGCGAGTCTAGGAGGACACCCAGGTTGCGGGCCCTATCAACAGGGGGAAGTAACTTGTCCCCAATGTTAAGCAGTGGGACGTTCTGAATCTCCTGGCTTGCCGGTACGTACAGCCATTCAGTCTTGTCCGGGTTCAGTTGAAGCCTGTTTCTCCCCATCCATTCCCGGACCGCTTTCAGGCAGCGGGACATCACGTCTAGGGCATCACTGATATTGTTAGGAGTTGAGATAAAAAGCTGGGTGTCATCAGCATACTGATGGTACCCTACTCCAAAACTGCGAATGATCTCACCCAGCGGTTTCATGTAGATGTTGAACAGGAGAGGCGAGAGGGCCGACCCCTGAGGGACTCCGCAAGCGAGAGGCCTCGGGGTCGACCTCTGTCCCCCTGTCAGCACCGACTGCGAACGACCCTGGAGAAAGGAGGAGAACCAACGCAGAACCGTGCCTCCCACTCCCAGTCCCCTGAGGCGTCGCAGCAAGATACCATGGTCGATGGTATCGAAAGCCGCCGAGAGGTCTAATAAGACTAGGACAGAGGAATGGCCCCTGTCCCGGGCTCTCCAGAGATCATTCATCAGAGCGACCAATGCCGTCTCCGTGCTGTAGCCCGGCCTGAAACCCGATTGGTACGGGTCTAGATAAACCGCTTCATCCAGGATCTGAGGAAGTTGGTGCGCCACCACGCTCTCAACAACCTTCGCAAGGAAGCGAAGATTGGAGACTGGACGAAAGTTATTCAAAGAGGATGGGTCCAAGGTGGGCTTCTTGAGGAGAGGTCTCACCACCGCCTCCTTCAAGGCGGTGGGGAAGTGACCCTCACTCAGAGAAGCAGAGATGACCGCTAGGAACCAGCCTCGTGTCGCCTCTCGAGCTGCATAGGCCAGCCAGGAAGGGCACGGGTCCAGTAAGCATGTGGAGGAGCTCAACCTTCTCATAATCCTGTCCACTTCCTTAGGAGTTACAGGATCAAATTCTTCCCAGATGACGTCGACAAGACTGTCCATGTCTTGTTCTTCCATCTCAGCCCAGTTGGAGTCCAGACCAGTTCGAATCCGAGCGATTTTATCCAGCAGATATTGACCAAATTCCTCGGCTCGACCCTGCAAGGGTTCCTCCCTCACCTCTTGGTTTAATAGGGAGCGAGTCACCCTGAACAAGGCAGCCGGGCGATTATCTGCGGACGCGATGAGGGTGGAAAAGTAGTTGGATTTTGCCACCCTTATCGCAGCGAGATAAGACCTGGTGAGGATTCTTAGTCGCAATCGGTCGGATTCGGATCGACTGGACCTCCAACGGCTCTCTAGGCCCCGTCTCCGACGCTTCATCTCCCGGAGCTCCTCGGTGAACCATGGGGCTCGCTGGGATCTGCGCCAGGTCAGAGGCCGCAAGGGTACAACTCGGTCCAGAGCCTCCGTGGCTGCCTTTTCCCAGGCTTCCACTAAGGCTTCCGCCGAGCTGTGAGCAGGGGGTGCATGCGAGTCCCTAAGCGCTGCCTGGAACTTATCAGGGTCCATTAGGCGCCTAGGGCGGTACCATCTGACTGGCACCGTGCACCCACGGTGGGGGGTGGCAAGGGGGAAGTCTAGCCGCAGGAGGTGGTGATCGGTCCATGACAGGGGCGTAATAGTTGTGGCACCCCCACCGACATCATCACGCCACCGTCCAGACAAGAACACCAAGTCTGGGTTGTGGCCTCTCTCATGAGTCGGCCCAGAAATTATTTGCAACAGGTCCATGGCCGTCATGGAAGCCATGAACTCCCGAGCCAGTTCGGACGATCCTCCCAGGGACGGTAGATTAAAGTCGCCCAAGACCATGAGTCTTGGGAATTCAACCACCAACCCTGAGAGGACATCGAGTAGCTCGGGTAGGGCCGCCGCTGCACGATTAGGTGGTAGGTACGCCAGCAGCAGACCCAACTGCGCCCCTGGGCCGAATCTTAGTAGGAGAGACTCACACCCGACCATCTGAGGGACGGTGGTCTCTCGCGGGCTAAGGGATTCCCTGATGATAACTGCCACTCCCCCGCCCCTCCCATGAGCCCGGGGCTGGTGCAGTACCTGGAAACCTGGCGGGCAGAGGTCAACCAGAGGAACACCCCCCTCTGGGCCCAGCCAGGTTTCCGTGATGCAGGCCAGGTCCGCATGCTCACTCTCCACTAGGTCACGAATGAGGTGAGCTTTGTTAGCTGCGGACCTTGCATTCAGGTAGACCAGCCTTAGCATGGGAGGGTGCGCACCTTTGCTCCCGGGTCCTCCGGGGGAGAACAGAGGGTCGGAGCGTCTCACCGCCTGTACAGAGCGGAGATGACACTCCCGGTGACGATACGGCCCTCTGTCTGTGCACCTTCTGCCATTCCCCACCATCCTAGGGATGGGACGTTTGTCAGTACGCCACTGGGTGTTATCGGCGACTGGTCCTCGTTGTACGCCATCGCGAACGGCCGTGGGCCTGGCATGCATTATGGTGGCTGGAAGGCGTGCCTTTCCCGCGCAACCATAGTCTCCTCCCTCCCCCCTCCCTAACCCCACAAAAAACTTAACTAGGAACTTAATCAGGGGCCTCTTGTTGGGCTTATGCTGGAGGCCCCTGACCCTGCCCGGCCATCTCTCGGAGGCCCAGTGGTTGGGCCCGTCATCAAGATTGGATGTGATGCAGGCGGGTCGCACCCAGGAGAGTGGGGAACCCCTGAGGGCGTGCAGTGCTATGCTAGAGTATTGAACAAGCATAGTCATAGGTGGTTCCGGGAAGGCTGTCCCCTGGATGGTGAATTTGCAGGAGGGTCGAGTCGGGTAGGTGCGTATCTGGATCGTCGCCCTGCCACTGCCACTTGGCCGGGCGAACCCCCAGAAGCAGGCCAATCCTCATCCTCTCACGATGGGTTGTGTCTCTGCTTCCGGAGGTGGTCCAGAACGTACTCTGGGTGAGGCATACCCCATAGAGCTCTCACCTCTATGGGGTAGCAGGTGTAAGGCCCAGCCACTCTGCCACTGTGGCTAGCACCCAGGCCCGTTATGTCCTGTGGGGAGAGAATGGGCAAAGATGGGTGAGAGTGGGCAGAAGGCAGGATGGAGGGATCCATTAATTGGCGTCAGCTCCGGTGGTTCAGCCGCCCCAAACAGTTCCCTCCCTGATCCTCTGGGCGTTGTTCCCGGCCGCAGTTCCATGGTGTTGCCGTCTCCGATTAAGGTGTCTCGAGGAGGTAGCTCGGGCCGTCGCCTCCATTGTCCAGCGTCTCCTTTGGTGTGAATCTTTCGGAGGCACCGCCGTCCAGGGGCAGCCCACGGTGGTCGAGACGCCGCACCGCTGTTACTAGCGTCTCTGTCAGGGCCTCTGTCAAGGCCCCTCGGAGGACGGTCGACCAGGGCCCAGAGCAGCTGCCTCACCGCCCATGTCTTCGTTGCTGCCGCTACCGTTGTAAAGCTGGTCTGCGGCGTCTCCTTGAGGATTGTTGCAACGGCCGTAGCGGTACAGGGGGCGGGTCGAAGATGCCACGCCGTCAGTGCTACCGCCGCTGTCAAGGCCCCTGGGTGGAGAACGACTAGGCCTGGAGAAGCAGTCCCGGCCGCGGTTGTCTTCGCTGCCGCCTCTTCCACCGCCCAGCTGATCCGCGGCGCCTCCTCTGATCCTCGGAGACGCCGCCGCTGCCCGTTGTTGCTGCTGTTGGTTTCGTTGCCGGCGCCTCCGCCGCACAGCTGATCTGCGGAGACGCCGCCCTTGCCCGGTGATCGGCATCGGAGGAGACCGCAGACCAGGGCTCGCTGGGCTCTCACCGCGGAAGATGCCGCCGCCACCCGGGAGCCGGTCAGGGGCAGAGCAGAGCCTTCGGCCCCTCCTGTATGGCTGCGAGGGCTGCCGTGGTCCAGGGCTGTCGTGGTCCAGGGGCGGGCCTCTCGACGCCGATGCCGCCGCCTCCGCCACCCAGCTGGTCCAGCTGGTCCGCGGCGTCTCCGTCGATAGTCCGGAGACGCCGCCGTCCCCGGGAGCCGGTCAGGGGGCCGAGGCAGAGCAGAGCCTCCGGCCCCTCCTGGATGGCTGCGACGGCTGTCGTGGTCCAGGGGCGGGTCTCTCACCTCCGGCGCCGCCGATGCCTCCGCCTCCGCCACCCAGCTGGTCCAGCTGGTCCGCGGCGTCTCCGCTGATAACCTGGAGACGCCGCCGTCACCCGGGAGCCGGTGGGGGGGCCGGGGCAGAGCAGAGCCTCCGGCCCCTCCTGGATGGCCAGGGGGGGGCCTGGAGACGCCCCGCCGCCACCGCCATCGCCGTTGCCAGGCTCCCTGGATCAACGACCAGCCTGGGGGCTTGAAAATCGTCGCCGCAGCCGCTGCCATCCTTTCCGCCGGGGCCTCCGCCGCACAGCTGATCGGCGGAGGCGCCGCCCTTGCTCGGCAGTTGACAAGCGGCAGAGGCAGGGCGGAGGGTGCTGGCTCCGTTTATAACGGTCGCCAGCGGCCCAGGCGGCGGGGCAGGGATGTCCTGGCACCCCTGCAGTTGTTTCGGGAGGCAGCGGGCGGCATAATTACCCAGCTCATTTGCCCGAAATTCTTGCCCCACCCCAGGGGTCCATTGACGTCCCTGGGGGGCTCCTGGGGGGACGCCTTACTGTTGGGGGCTACAGAGCTCTCCCCAGCGCGTCCGCCATCTTCGGAGCCGGCAAAAAAAAAAAAAAAAAAAGAACCAAATGCATAAAGAGCACTACAATCTATTTGGTGCAGATAAGTGTAGAACATATTATTTTTCCATGTACAAGATAATGTGCAATTACAAAGTGTTTAGATATACATTATGCAGCATGTAATTGCTGGATGTCCCATGGCTTAATTCTGCATTGAGAAATGTTCTTGCTAAGACAACTATTTTTTAAACCTACCCTTGTTTGGCAGTTGCTTCATTTTATTTAGTTGTGGTTTTATTTCTGCTTTAACTATCAGTGAGTTTCATTGTTCATTTTTTGAAATTACTGTAGATAACAATCCATATATAGTACATGCTGAACTCTACGACAAAAAACACACATTGCTTTCTTTTAGGGTAAGCTTATCCTTATATAGAACTATGCAACCTTAGAATCATCATATTTGTATGTATGTGTATGTGGCTGCATGTATTTGAGCTGTTTGAAATGCTTCACACTGAAGCAGAAAATAAATGATTGGTGGAGTGAGTGGTTGTTGTGTGAAAAAGTTGGTTAGAAGATACAATGCTTAGGAATGTAGGACACCAGAAGAGATTATTTATAAGTTAGTTCATGTCAGAGCATGCACAGTCTTATTGCACTGAGGTAACCCAGGAGTAAAAACAGTAAACAGTGGTCTGTATTAAATGGTGGTTTATAATAAACTATTTACAATATCATACACCATGTTAATACAGCAATCTCCAACACACAGCAGTTACAGCAGGAAAGAGAAGAGAGGAGCACACATCTGCGGAGCCTTCCCTTTTATACAGAGGCTCTTAAAGAGACATAGACCCTGCTGAGTCATCCCCAACATTACATCATACATCTCACATTACATCAGCTGTTTAGCTTCTAGATCAGGGGTAGGCAACCTTGGCTCTTTTATGACTCATGGACTTCAACTCACAGAATTCCTGAGCCAACATGGCTCAGCATGGAAACCTTTCCCTTTCTCCTCAGCATGGCTGGCTCAGGAATTCTGGGAGTTAAAGTCCATGAGTCATAAAAGAGCCAAGGTTGCCTACCCCTGTTCTAGATCATTACCTTGATAGTTCATTACTGTGTTCTCTGACTGGATGTCTCCAGATTGTGGCTTGATCCTTTGATATGGGCTGAGCTTGGACCATCTGCATGAAGAGTCTAATCATTGTTTCTGAACTCTGCTCTCTTAGTAGACCACATCCTTGGAAGTCTTTGCTTCAGAATTACCTGGTTGATTCTGGAGATTCTCAGTCATCCTGGTCATGGTTGTCTCAATGATGAACTGATGAACCTTCTTGGATGAGAAGTGAAATGTCTTCTTCCTCAAAAGAAAAAAAAAGTTTTCTTTTGAAAAAGCAAATTACCTGGTTGAGCTTTGCATTTTAAGGACACCATCCTACCCACCTTTATTGTGTTAGAGCAAGAAGGTGGTACAGATGTGCCCTCAGCCTCCATGAAGTGACAGGTTTGCTATGAAGACAAATGACCTATAAGGTGAAAAGACCATTGCATACTAAAAATTCTGTAAAAATTATTACAATGGTTGCAGCATTGGAAAATGAAATGGATGCATGTGTACTTCCTAGAGAGCCAAGATAAAGTGAACCAAAGAAAGAGGACCCCCCAAAATATTCACAGCTGACTTCCAGACTGATCAGGCCTGTATGAGATTTGTGTCTGGGAGGACCCATCTATTAGCAACACAAAATATTGTGATGCACAGTCATCTCCTTCTTCACAAGTTGGAGAGGACAAAGGACACATTTAGCTTTTGTGGGGCTTCTCAAGGATCAATTTAAAAAAAATGTAAGAACTAAGACAAAGGAGAGTTTTGATTTATAGGTAATCCTCAATGAATATGTAAAGCATTGCATGTTTCAGTGGGCAATGAACTTTGGATATAATGTAATGCTTGAACAATGGGAGAAGATGCTAACAAAAAGTTTAAAATTTACACTAAATTATAATGTAAAAGAACATTTTTATAAGATGATTTATCCCCAGTATTTAACACCAGACAAGCTGTCAAGAAAGTATAAAGATATTTCAAATGAATGTTGGAAATGCAAAAGTCTGAAATGGTATAGGGTTTCCTGCCTTAGCAGGGGGTTGAACTAGATGACCTCCAAGATCCCTTCCAACTTCTTCTTCTTCTTCTTCTTCTTCTTCTTCTTCTTCTTCTTCTTCTTCTTCTTCTTCTTCTTCTTCTTCTTCTTCTTCTTCTTCTTCTTATTATTATTATTATTATTATTATTATTATTATTATTATTATTATTATTATTATTATTATTATTATTATTATTATTATTATTTAAAGAAGGGACCTTTTATCACTTATGGTGGACATGTGATAAAGCAAAGAAATGTTACAGTAGGATTCACATCCTAATACAGAAGATTATCAAAGTGAATATAAAGATAAAATCGTAAACTTTTCTTTGCACAAAAATGAAATAGCACTTTGATTCCCACAATGGATGAATGGCTGCAAAAGTTGATGAAGTTAGCAAAGATTGGTAAACTAACTGCTTTGACTAATTATACACACACACACACACACACACACAAACACAAACACACACACAGAGAGACACCCCTACTTTTGTTTCTACTTGGAAACAACTGGCTTCCACCACTGAATTTTCTTGTCGGAAGACAGCTGGAAAGGTTGCAAATGGAGATCACATGACCTCAGGATGCTGCAGCCATCCTGAACACATTCCAGTTGCCAAACATTTTGATTTCTTTAATTTAAAATGCACCTGATTTCTTCAAATCTTGGAAAACATAACTTTCAGCAGACAATCGGAGCAAAATTTCAAGATTTGATAGAAAGAGCCAAGGTGCCTGAATGGACCTTAGCCTTCCACTCTGAAAGAACAGGTGTGTGCAAAAGACAAGTAAACCGTCTGTGGCTAGTAAACAGGAAAATACTCAGGTTCACCAGTGATGTAGTTCAGAAAAACAAAGAATAGCTTTTTAAAACAAATGACAATAAGCTTCATACAAATAAACAAATAGAAGCTTAGAATTGTTCATGTGAAAGCTTTAATTCTTCACTTTTCCATAATAACCTTGCATTCAGTTACTATTTAACTTCAACCTGTTATCTAGCAAGGCAAAATGTCCTTCCTTCCTTCCTTCCTTCCTTCCTTCCTTCCTTCCTTCCTTCCTTCCTTCCTTCCTTCCTTCCTTCCTTCCTTCCTTCCTTCCTTCCTTCCTTCCTCCCATTAGAATGCTAATACAATTCCAAGGCAATTGGTGGTGGAAAAATGAAGAAAATCTTATTAACCTATTTATTGTTTAACTTTCAAGAGCCAATTAGCTTTTTAGATGATTCAATTCTATGGATAAATTGAACATGCCTGTGTGTGAAGTTAGGAAAAAATAACTGTAAGACAGCAGTGAAAAAAAATTGGTACTCTTTCATTAAAACAAAGCAAGACACCACAGGTTTTGCTTTTAAAAGCCTGATGGTTGTTAAGCAACAGCTACATTAAAAAAAGTAGAAATTAAAACGTCACACTTCCTTAAGCACCACTTAAACTATCCCAACCCCAGTCAGTTCAGGAAGACTGCATTCTCATTCAGGAGAATTGCTTTAGTGTGTTCAGAGGCAAAATAATAATCAATTAGATGAAATCAATTCCCTGGGTTTTGCTTTCAGCATTGTGGCTTTGTAGGCTGAAACTCCTTTTGAACATATGCACCCAATCTGTGCCCGCTTCTCCTTCTAACACACATGCAACTCATACAGTGTTCATCATTTTATTACAGAGTAAAACAAATAATGGTGGAATGAATAATAAATCCAAACCACCAAAAATGTCGGTCCTTAGTAGTGAGAAAGTTCCAGAGATGCAATAGTTAAGCCCATTGATTCTTTTTGAAAGGAACTCCACTGACATTTTTAAAGAGATTATTGAGGTAATAATTGCCCTATTCCCCCTGCCCTCTTTCTGATTACTGGAGATAATTTAAACAAGCTTAATATTCCAGTACTCCCACTTTAGCTCAATTGTATTACAATGAATTCGTGTTTGCAGTTTTTCGTTTCACTGACTTCACTTACAGCTTTCTATGAAGACTATAATTTTAGATTGTCCTTTGGCCATGCTTGATCAAAATTTGGGTTTGAAAAAAGATTGTTGATAACCCCCTATTGATCCACTGCTGTCTCTCCTTGGGAACCAAGTAGGCAAATTAATAGTCAGAAAATATGACTCATTAGAATTAACCCAAGAGGAGCAGGAGAAATCTCTCTGTATGTGAAAAGAATAATAACTGTCATTTGTGATTCAGAAGAACTTAGAATCACTTGAATTCTAAGTATTTTAGGGTTACATAATGTGGGATTAGTAGTAACACTTATGATTGTTGCAGGGTCCCCATTGTCACTTAATCACAGTTCAGGCCCTTGAGAACTTGCAAGTGTTTATGAGGGTGGCAGCATTGTGGCGTCAAATGGTCTCTGTCTGCAACCTTTCTAGAAGGCTTCCCACAAGCCATGTCAATGAGGAAGTCAGGTTTGCTTAACAACGACCCCATGAGTCACTTAACAAATGACTCACTTAATGACTGCATTACTTAGCCATGGAAGAATTTTGGTTATATGTTGAGAACAACCTCTATACTATCTGTTGCTCTCCATCACTTTCATTATGAAAAACATTTGTAAGATGAATTGTGCTCCTTTCTAGGGCCAGATGGACATGAATCAGAGAGAAAAAGACAGGTCGGGACTCCTGTATGCTATATTAGCCTATATTGATTATCCATCTTATATCTCAAAGTGTCTTAGTGTGCCAAAGGGCATCATGCACAGATGGCAGCAGCAAGAAAGGTCCCTTGGTCTTTGTCATCCTCACTAAGAGAAGTTCAAGGAACTACCTATTAAGATAACTGGATAATCTCAATATGTAAAAACTGATCTGAAAACAGCAAAAAGAAATGCAGAAACGAAGTGTTTTGGAGGCATTTCTGCTAGTTCCATAACAGAATAACAAAATAGCAGAATTGAAAGGTGCCTTGGAGTTCTTCTAGTCCAGAGGTCCCCAACCCCCGGTCTGTGGACCAGTACTAAACCACAGCATGCCAGCAACTGGTCTGGCATGCTGTGGTTTAGTACTGGTCCACAGCCCCATCCATTGCATGCAGGCAGCACACAAAACCACACACTCTTCAGTCTGTGGAAAAACCTTTCTCCACGGAACCGGTCCCTGGTGCCCAAAAGGTTGGGGACCTCTGTTCTAGTCCAACTACCTGCTGAAGCGGGAAACCCTTTACCATTTCAGAGAAACAGTTGTCCAGTCTCTTCTTAAAAACCTCCAGTGTTGGAGCTCCCACAACTTCTAGAGGCAAATCATTCCACTGATCAATTGTTCTAACCATCAAGAAATTTCTCCTTAATTCTAGGTTGGTTCTTAAAAATGTATACATTGTAAAGAGATAAATTAGATACTTACATTATTTTGGAAAAGTAAAAGAAGAACTCTGCTAGATCAACTTTTGTTGATTGTTCCCATAGTGTACAATTAGATGCCAGTGCGAAGCTTGCACACCTTCCTTCTTGTAATGTTTCCTAGCAACTGGCATTCATCATGACACAGAATTGATAAGTATTTCTTTCTAACTAGTTATGATTATAGATTTATATGAAAGTATTTAAGGGATGTTGCTAACCATATGGGGATACTTTTTTCCTTTGCTCTAAATTAATAAGATGTTTTCCTCAAGGAATGATTTTTAAATTTCCCTAATTTTAGTTTAACTGGCTTTCCTTCCCCCCCCCCCCTTTTCTTTAACTGGCAGTGTCAGATTTACTAGGCTGCCTGAATTACCCCTGAAATTGGTCTGAATGCAAGTCTGACTATAAATAACAAGTCAGAAGGTGAAACGAAATGAACACAGAGACAGACATGCATTCTTTATCAATGTGTCACCATGGCATGGAATTATTCACAGCAAAGTTATAAGAATAATAGAGTAATAAGAGACAAAAAGAAAAGCTGTCACAAAAAGTGCTGATTCCCTTGCCCTCCCTACTGAGTGTGTTGGCTTGTGGCCCAGTGTGGTTTTTAGTCTGCTCCTTATTAAATAAAATTGCACTTCTGTGATCAATTTGGGATTAGTAAGGTTGCTTTTTCTTTGCTTAAGAAACAGAGAGTACAGACCGGAGTCAAAGCAAGAAGCTTAAGGGACCAGCTAATGTGTTTTGAATGCACTTGAAGTTGGGGATGGATCATTCAATCAATCAGAATACAGCTGGAAGGGACCTTGGAAGTCCTCTAGGCCAAGCCCCTGCTCGCAAGAGGTCCTACACCATTTCAGACAAATGGTTGTCCAATCTCTTCTGAAAAATCTCAAATGTTGGAGCACCCACAACTTCTGGAGGCAAGCTGTTCCATTGGCTAATGGTTCTCACTGTTAGGAAGTTTCTCCTTAATGCCGGGTTGCTTCTCTCTTTGATCAGTTTCCATCCATTGTTTCTTGTCCTGCCCTCTGGTGCTTTGGAAAATAAGTTGATAGTCCTACCGTAGGTTTTACTTCATATTTTTGGATAGGATTGGAGATGGCAGTATTGCTCAGAAGGTTAGGTGAAAAATTTGGCACTTGTAAGTAGGAAGCTCCGTCCCATCTGAATCACTCTAGACTAGAGTTTGTCAACCTTAGCAACTTTGAGCTATATCGGAGTTGAAGTCTACATGTCTTAAAAGTTGTCAAGATTGAGAAACCTGTTCTGGACTTTGAAGTCTCCCCCCAAAAAGCAGAGGACTGACTTATAATCATAGTTGGGGTGAGAATTTTCATTCCTAAACAAGGCAGTTGTTAAATAACTCACACTTGATTTGTTTGCCACAGTTAAGCAAATCCGGTTTCCCCTATGATCCCCTGGGCAATTCAAGCATTTAAATATATGCTAGTTGCCAAATCCCCAAATTTTGATCATGTCACCATGAGGATACCGTGACAATTGTAAGTGTGAGAACCACTTATATCTTAAGTACTGTTGTAACTTCAGATGGTCGCTAAATGAATGATTGTAAATAAAAGACTACCAGGAACTAAATATTAACTGGATTATTTCAGGATGCTGCACCTCCTAAATCCAAATTATCTCAGTATATTCTATTCTGTGGTTTCTTTCAGACTGTTATCCCTTACACTTGACCCCATTTTCTGTGCTATTTTTTTTTTCTTTCTGGAAAATAGCTGACCCTGAAGCTTGTATTTACTGTCTTTAAGTTTATTTTATTATTTTTAGTTACACTTTTGAGCCCTTTCTGGCAGACAACAGGGCTTGCTTGCTTTGCTCAGTCCCAGACTTGAGCCCTTCTGATAAAACCTCTCTGCTATCTTGTCTGTCCTTCACTTGGAACCCATACAAAGGCACTCTGGGTGACAACAATCCTGGAGAATCTTACCCTCCATGAGCAATGGGTGACAACACTCATGGAGATAGACTGAAAATAGCAATAGCACTTAGACGTATATGCCGCTTCACAGTGCTTTACAGCCCTCTCTAAGAGTTGGCATTTTGCTCCCAACAAACTGGGTCCTCAGTGTACCCAGATAGAAGGCTGAGTCAACCTTGAGCTGGTGAGAATTGAACTGCTGAAGTGCTGCCAGCCAGCAGTCAGCAGAAGTAGCCGGCAGGACTGCATTCAAACCACTGCACCACCATAGCTCACCAAAGCCCAATAACCAAGGGTATTAATAATAGACTGTACCAAGACCATCTCAGTTGTTTCTCATCTGCATTTTTTCTTGTTCTATTTTTTCTATTCCCTTTGGGTAGATACTGTGCAGCAGGCCTGTACCCCTAATTGCTCAAAAGCATGCAAATAGATTAACTTGGGTGGGAAGGTAACAGCATTCCAGGTACCTTTGGCATACAACCAGACACCTCTTATGACCATTGCTGGTAGAAAGATTGGGGGTTATCATATATTTATTTTGGCTGCAGGCAGTGTAAGAGTACATCCATAAGAATTACCACCATTTGATAATAACAACAAACCTTTAGAGATCAAGTTACTTGTAATACTACTGTTGTTGTTGTTGTTAGCTGCGAAGTCATGTCTGACCCATTGTGACCCTATGGACAACGTTCCTCCAGGCCTTCCTGTCCTCTACTATCTTCTGGAGTCCATTTAAGCTCATGCCTACTGCTTCAGTGACTCCATCCAGCCACCTCATTCTCTGTCATCGCCTTCTTCTTTTGCCCTCAATCTTTCCCAGCATTAGGCTCTTCTCCAGTGAGTCCTTCCTTCTCATTAGGTGGCCAAAGTATTTGAGTTTCAGCTTCAGGATCTGGCCTTCTAAAGAGCAGTCAAGAGCACTGACCGGTTTGATCGCCTTGCAGTCCAAGGGACTCGCAGGAGTCTTCTCCAGCACCATAGTTCAAAGGCCTCAATTCTTTGGCACTCAGCCTTTTTTATGGTCCAACTTTCACTGCCATACATTGCAACTGGGAAGACCATAGCCTTGACTATACGCACTTAAGCCACTAAGATCTTTAAGCTAAAGTTGTCCCTATTAAAATGAAGATTATAAGAGCTGAAATAGAATAGAATACACAATACAGAAACTACAGAATTGTTAGAAAAAGGGAAAGGTTTCCACTGTCCAGCTGTGTGCAACTCTAAGGGGTGGTGCTCATCTCCTTTTCTTAGCTGAAGGAGCCAGTATTGTCTGAAGACATTTCCATGATCATGTGGCCAGCATGTCTGTTATCTTCCCACCAAAGTAGTACCTATTTATCTACTTGCATTTGCCTGCTTTTGAATTGCTAGGTAGGCAGGAGCTGGAGCAAGTAACGAGAGCTCACCCCATCATGCAGCACTCGGTCTCGAACCCCGCTGTCAGCTTTCCAGTTGACCAGACATCACATTACAATGCATACATAAAAATATAGGAACAATGCTCAACTTGTTTATTTATTAATTATCCTAGATCAAATATAATTAAAACATGGCATGTTAACTGTATAATTAAATTTCTTTTTTGCAAAATTGCCTAAGGAGGTGTATGATACTTAGCTCTGAATAACAGTTTGCAGAGCTGAGGAAGGTCAAGTCATAATAAAAACTTTGTAAGTGCCTTATATGTTATCTACATCTTCATATTGATGGATATTCAGCTGCTTTTTTCTGATATTTCATGACTGCCATCCTTTGATTATTTAGCTCATTGCATCCCAAGAAAAACATAAATCCTCCTGTGAATTTATAGATAGTTAAGTACTTCACTGTCTTTGTTTTTAAGGTGTAATCATACTGATTTTTTTATAGAAGCAATGAAGTTTGTCCTCATGATAAAAAAATATAATTCTTGAGCCAATAAGAAATTATATCCTCACCTTTGGGACACCACAATTTCTAATTAAAATTCAATATAATGTTGACGCTAGAAAAAAAAATTGTGAGATCTCTTAAATGTTTCCTAGAATTGTTCTCAAGTTTGAATCAAACAAATATCTAGGTCAAATAAGGCTACAAATAAGGCAGCCAAACATATTTTGTCTATTAAATGGTGCCAAACTGATATACATTAAATAAAGGTAAAGGTTAATCTGTCCAGTCACTTTTGATTCTAAGGGTTAGTGCTCATCTCTGTTTCTTAGCTTAGAGAGCTAGCATCGTCCAATGACATTTTCCATGGTCATGTGACCAGCATGACTATGTGCCAAGATGCATGGAACATTGTTACCTTCCCACCTAAGTGGGAATTGCTAGGTGGTCAGGAGCTGGGCAGGAATGGAAGCTCACCCTGTCATGTGGCGGTACTCGAATCTCGAACCTTTCAAGCTGACAAACTCAGCATCTTTAATTGCTGAGCCATTATGCCCCCAGAACTGCTAAATATCCTTCCCTAAATTCTGCCTCTTTGTCCCCAGGTATATTTTCTGGTTTTAGCTAAGCTAACAACTTGTAGCTGAGATCCTTTGCATGCAGTTTTCCAACTAGGTTAAGAGACCAATAGAATGATAGTTAGCTGGATTTTTTTTGTACCTTATTTGCTACATTTTAATCTTTGGGATTATGGGCCTGCACAATTTACATGAGTGAATGAAGATGGGTGCGTATGTTTGTGTGTGTGTGTGTGTGTGTGTGTGTGTGTGTGACTATTCATCATTCACAACTTGTTATTTTATTAGTTCAGATAGTACGGGTGGTGCTAGACTTATGAACACAATTTGGACCGAATCATTTGTCATTAAGCAATTCATTACATGACTGCACCTGATTTTCATTGGGGTTTTTAATTGTACAGGGTTGGTTTAATCTTTTTTTAAATTGGTTTTTTAACTTTGGTATGGTTGATTTTTAACTCCCTGTAAACTGCCCTGAGTCCTCAGGGAAAGGGCGGTATATAAATGCAATAAATAATAATAATAATTTTATAACCCATTTTGCCATTGCTGTTAAGTGAATCATTGAAGTTGTTAAGCAAAGCATCACATGATCATGTCTTGCAATCTCCTGCTGGCTTTCCTCTTGACTTAGCTTATTGGAAGTCATCTGGGAAGGTCACAAATGGCAATCACATGACCCTGGGACTGTCAACATCCAGCTCGAGAATCCAAATAAAACTCCAGGTTCTTTCCGTTTCTGAAAATCTTACTGTTTATTGAATACACGGCATGGTAATGTCGAAGCAAAACTAACTCTGAGGTTCCCAGATAGCAGTTCATAGAATTAAACAATAATTTCTCTGGCCAAACCCACAACCCTCTTACATAGTCCATGTAAACAATTTCACTTTTTTATGGGAACCATCTACTTCTTCTCCACATCTGCTGCAGTGTCCTTGGAAATGGTTCAGGCTCTCATGGTCTTCAATGGAATCATAGAGGTTTCGTTTCTCCATCTAACCCCTTCTAAAGCAATACTTCCCCCCCGTACTCTAATGGAAGTTGAAATGAAGAAGCTGCCAAAATTTCATTCTTGATAGGGATACTGCAACCATTGTAAAAATGAGCTGTTTGCCAAGCACTTGGGCTGCAATTATGGGACCATAGGGGCACTCCTATAGTCATAAGTGTGAGGATTGAGCATAAATCACTTCTTTCTGTGCTATCATAACTTCAAAAGTCATTAAACAAATGATTGTAAGTCAAGGATTACCTGCACTGTGTCACTGCCTGTCTTCATTGAAACGATCAATGATACAATCTGAGATACAAGTGCTCCCCAACCTGGCAAAAGATCTGCCTCAAAAAGAGGCTGCAAGAATTTCACAAGCCAGGCTCTCCATGATTTTCCTACCTTGATTGTATGTAGAAGGTTGATGGAGGATCTTTTTACACTTTATTTAATTATGAAAAAGCTGCTCAGAGCCCACCGAGCCACTTCTGCATTATCTGTGCACTTTTCTGGATATAAACCCCTTCAGTACCCCTATCTAGGCTAAAAGGTATTCTTCTTCAAAGCTGAAAATTTCACAGCAAGTTAATTTTCTTCTCGTGGGGGAAAAAAAGTAAAATCTTTTTTTTAAAAAAAATCAAAATTATGGAATTAATGATTGCATACACACACATTTTGTTATAGGTAAATGTAAAGGTAAAGGTTCCCCCGCACATGTGTGCTAGTCGTTTCTGACTCTAGGGGCCGGTGCTCATCTCCGTTTCAAAGCCGAAGAGCCAGCGCTTGTCCGAGGACGTCTCCGTGGTCATGTGGCCGGCATGACTAGACGCCAAAGGCGCACGGAACTCTGTTACCTTCCCACCGTAGTGGTCCCTATTTTTCTACTTGCATTTTTTACGTGCTTTCGAACTGCTAGGTTGGCAGAAGCTGGGACGAGTAACAGGCGCTCACTCTGCTACGTGGCACTCGGGATTTGACCCACCAAACTGCCGACCTTCTGATCGACAAGCTCAGCGTCCTAACCCACTGAGCCACCGCATCCCTTTTTGTTATAGTATTAGCTAAAAATATGAAAAGTAATTGAACAGCATCACCTAGAACTCTGAATGGCTTGTAGTTGGGACATCTATTTAGTATGTCAGTAGTATTTTATCTATTCACACTTTCTTCTGCTTGCTTCTCTTTTCCCCATCTTCCATTGCCCTAATTCAACTGCCGTCCCTTCTCTGCTTTCATTTCAACCAAAGAACAATATCTAGAGAGTTCACAAAATATGGATTCAACAGGATGAATTGCATTAATGCAAATAACTAACGTAATAAAGTGATTTTTTTTAACCTCGCCACTAGTCAAAACAGTCCTATATTTGATTATACATTTGATGAAAATATGAGCTGTTGGCGATCACGGTAAGCATGTTATTATCCCATTTCCACCTTATTGCTTTAGACTTTCGCTTATCACATATTTTGACAGTGCAAAGTCAGGCTGGAATTTCCATCATGACAGAGAGACAGAGAGAGAGAGAAATCACATCCCACTGTGGTTAGACACCATAACAGATTCTGTTTATTGAGAGATGAGTATCACTTTAATGAGAGATTTCTCCATCCGGGTTCCAGAAGCTTCTCTTTGACTGAGAGATTAATAATGCCACACCCAAGGCCTGAAAGGCAAAACAACTGAGGTAGTGAGGTGAAATTGATAAGATCTAGCATTGCTTTCTGCTTCTTTTCCCCTTAAAGATCCTTATCAGCTTTAATCCTTTTCCATTTCTTTGCAAATCAACGTGCAGTCGCTAATCAACCATCTTTGAAATTGAGGAAACAAATCATAAAGTGACCCTCAGGCCCTGCTGTCACCAGAGATGAAAGGTGAAAGGCCCAGGGTCATCACCTCGTCATGTACATCTCGTCAGTGCAGACAAATTGCATGTTTTGCATCATTTATTTGATGATGTCATGAGGGAATAGGATGCCACTTGCCCTCAGTTCCTTTCTTGTAGATGCTACCACTATTTCAATTATAATTTGGTTTAGGGCTGGAGGCTCATTCTCCGAGCTTGTGGGTTGGTTTCCGAACATTTCATTATCAGGCTAGGTAACATCTTCAGCAGAATTTAGGGGATTTCTGTGTCAGTGTTGTTCTGCTTATAAGGGTGTGGTCAGTGGGTGTTGTGTATTGGGAGGTCACATCGGGTGAGAGTCATGTCAGATGAGGGTCTTGTGATGGGTCAAGTATGGGTCACCCCAGGCGAGGGTCTTGTGATGGGGAGGTTACATCAGGTGAGGGTCATGGGGAGGTGAAGGGCTGGTTGGGGGGGTTGCGTGGGCTGCTTGAGACTTGGTGCTGTTGCCGGTGGGGCTGTGTGGATAATTTGGATTCTTGTGATGAGGCTATAGGCCAGAATACTGCAGATGGTGTCTTGGAGATGAGAGCCACCAAATTTGAACTGTGGATGTTTGGATCCTCAGCTCAGCCTCATAGAAACAAATCCCAACTCCACAGCCACTGTGGGTAGTTCCGTGGACTGCTGCAACAACACTTTAGGATGTAAGCTTGCAAACTACAAGACATATTTACAGTTGTCGATATGCAACAGTTCATTTAGTAACCATTCAAAGTTACAATGTCACTGAAAAAAGTGACTTATGACCATTTTTCACACTTATGGCCTTTGCAGCATCCCCATCATCATACGATCAAAATTCTTGTCAACTGACACATATTTATGATAGTTACAGTGTCCTGGGGGGGTCATGTGATCCCCTTTTGCAACTTCCTGGCAAACAAAGTCAATAGGGAATTCAGATTCACTTAACAGCCAGGTGACTAATTTTGCAACTGCAGTGATTCACTTAACAACTGTAGCAAGAAAAATCGTAAAATGAGGCAAAGTTCACTGAGCAACTATTTCACTTAGCATCAGAAATGTTGGGCTCAATTCTGATCGTAAGTCAAGGACTATCTGTATTTATTTGTTAAATTATATGCCACCCATCTCGCTGCCCAAAGTGACTGTGAGTGGCTCACAATGTTGTAAGAAGAGAAATATAATAAATATAATAAAAACCTAGAACTAAGGAGAAATTTCCTGATGGTGAGCAATTAATCAGTGGAACAACCTACCTCCAGAAGCTGTGAATGCTCCAACACTGGAAGCTTTTAAGACGAGACTGGACAGCCATTTGTCTGAAATGGTATAGGGTTTCCTGCCTGAGCAGTGGGATTGGACTAGATGACCTCCAAGGATGATGATGATGATTATATAAGAGCAATTAAAATTACAAGGATTAAATACAGACTAAAAGCCAGACACTCGAATGTAGTGGAGGTGGTGCCTTCTCTGTCACTGCACCAACCACCTACAGCCTACAGCTTGTCCATTGAAGCCCTGCCCCAACACCAGAAGATCCAGTTTTTAAGGCTCTTCCTGAAGGCCACAAAGTTGGGGGACAATCTCACCTCTGGTGTTCCAGAGGGCAGAAGCTATAGCACAAAAAGTTCTTCTCCTATACCCCATCAGCCAAATTATCTTGTTGATGGTGTCCTCAGTATGCCCCTTCTGCTAGTACAAATGGGGTAGGCCAGTCCCATTGGGGCAAGACATCCTCAGATATTTACAATCTTCTGACTCTTCCTACTGTTTTAAACATTGTGCATCATCAAATTCAGCTTCCTTCAGCCAAGCGCCCTCTACACCAGAGGATCCCAACCCCCGGGCCGCACCCCACTACTGGGCCACGGTCTATTCATAACTGAGCCAGAGAACACGTAAGCACAGCTCACCCTGCACAAGCAGTGGGCAAGTGGGCACTTGCATGTGCGTGTGCCAGCCCACCGCTCACACCAGCCCACTGCTTTCACAAGGGCTGTATCAATGCACACACCAGCCCAGCACTCATGCAAGGACTGAGTGCATGCAGATGTGCCGGCCCAGCACTTGCGCAAGGGCTGCATGCCCATGTGCTGATCCACTGATTGCATGGCCCAGTTATCCCCCACTCCCCCAAGTCGGGTTGCCAAACCACAAAGGTTTTGAACAGATCCCATAAACTGCAAGCAGTGTGTCTCATATTCTGGAACGGAAGGAGTTGTATCCCAAAACATAGGAAAGATACCAGTTTGGAAAAAGCTTTTTACATGGCAGGGTCACGTAAACTATGCCCTTCAACTCTTTCTTGCCTGCCATAAAATCGTCGTGCAATCCACAAATCATGTTAGTCTCAAATTCATTTTCAATTCACTCCTATGTTAGATTACAAAATGTCCTCTGTAAATATGTGTTTCTGCATATGTGCAGCGAAGCAAGTCATCTCTCATTTATTACAATCCAAGCCCCATATGTATAAATGTGTAGTTTAATATCTGTCTCAATTATAGCTTGAATTATAACATAGGATATCAGAAAGTAATCAGTGTTTGATTATGTTCCATATGTTTGTCAAGAAAACATATAGCCATTAGCTGGAGGGATTAAGCTGCTGCTATCTTGCTACCGATATGCCGTGCCTAGAAACTGTGAGGAGATGCACTGGACTTATATCTGGAAGAATTTTTAGAAGAGACTTTATAAAACTCACCTCCAAGAACAGGCAAAATTTAGAGCATTGTATCTAGAGGTCATCTGTTCTGATCTTATCAGAAACCTTCAAATCTTTCCTACCAGTAAGGTCAAAAGTTCTGGTAAGGTGAGACAGTTCCTTACTTTCATATTCCTCCAATCTCTTAACTGCACAAATAGCCTTTCCTGTTTCTCACTTAGTGAGTGAGTGAAGCCGTGCCCTTGTCAACCTAAATCAGAGTGGGAAATGACAACTTTTCACAACCTTCTTACTTCAGTGGACTATAGAGCAGCAAAACAAGAAATTGTACTATTCTGTCAAGCTGTTTGACTGCAGAGCTCAGTGACAATAATAAGATCCAAATGGACTTTCTTTTATGCCAGGGCTTTTCAACCTTTTCACCCATTGTACCACTTTTAGGAAATGGCAACATCCTAGCAAGGTGTCAAAAACTTGATGACCAAAAGAAAAAAGTAAAAAAAGTGATGAAGTAAGGTAGTCCTCAATTTACAACAGTTCACTTAGTGACTGTTCGAAGTTACACTGAAAAAAGTGCCCCCCAGCCACAGCCGAGCAAGACACCTGCCTGCCCACCCAGCGGCGCTCTTCCTCCTGTCCGAGGTTTTCATTGTTGTGAGCATTTCTGTTGAGGATTGGCAGTGGGGGTAGGGTGGGGGGTTGTTTGGTTTTTATTCCCCCCATCTGCTGGATGGTTGCAGCAGGTTTTGGTCACTTCACATGACTCTGGGACACTGTAACAGTAATAAATATGAATCAGTTGCCAAGCATCTGAATGTAAATCACAAGACCCTGGAGATGCTGCAACATTCCAGCAGATCTGTGCTTCTTCTGGGCTCAGCAAAAGCACCAGGATCAGCGCCGAGCTCCAGCTGGAGCTGAGCCCTGACAGCCCTGCAGCTCCAGCCGTCTATTGCTCAGGCTTGTGCGGTGCTGCCACCAGTTCAGCTCATTCCCCTCCCCCGCTACCACTTCTCTAGGATGGTCGCGTACCACCTGCCAGGTGCCAATGTACCACAGGTGGTACCCGTACCACTGGTTGAAAAGCCCTGTTTTATACCACGAATTGGGGTTTGGAACACAGACTCTTGATAATTTGGATAGGAACCTCCAAATCTTCCTTTGTTAGTGAATTCATTAAGAAGGAATCTCTTTGAAGCTTGGATATCCCTTTTCCCCATTCTATTTATATGAAAGGTCAAAAGTCCTTTTCCTTGAGAAGACAGTTAGGTCTCTGTCAGCTATTGGTTGTGTAGGAGAAGTACCCCTTGCTTTCCCCTTTCAGCCTCCACACAATTTTTCTTCAGAAACAAACAAAAAGCTACTGTGGTTATGTAGCTGTACACACGAAAACTGGAATTCCGAAGGTTTATTGAACCTTCTTTTTCTTTTTCATGCTCCAGCAACAAAATGCTGGAGAAACAAGGGATGGAGAGTTGACTAGATAAGAATATTGGGAGCAGAAGGTGATGGCAGAGGTTACAGTAGATAAACAACAAAACAACAATCAGTTTTAAGGAGAATATTTATAGGTGTGTGTGTGTACACGCGTGAGACAGAGTGGTTTTATTTTGGAAATAAATTGCTATTTACCAGCCAAAGGAACATAAGCAAGCAAGGGCTGCTGCTTTAGTTCTGATTATATGATGCCTTTTAAAAATGTCACTGGGTTTGCTTAGTTCCTGCTTGTTTTACTTGTATTCTGTGCCTTTTATATATTGTAATCTTAGGTGAAGGATTTGCTTATAGAACCAAGAGCAAAGGTACTGAAGATCCCTTTTCCAAATGCCAGTGTTAAATCTTTACAGTAATTCCTCTTATTTCTTTTGATATTAAAATATATATCCGGCCTTTCCATTTCTGAAAAACCATCCTAAACCTGGAACCGGCTTGTTCCCTGCTGTTGTTCATTTTCACCCATTTCATCTATTTATATATAATATAAATTTATATATAATTTATATATAATCAATAAAACTCAATCATAGTCACTTTAATTATGTCATTCCTTACAAACCTTTTAGAAGGTCATCAGGACCTGATATCGACAGACAGCATAAGAGTTCTGTGTTTTTAATTAGAGGACCTCGGCCATGTTTTTTTGTGCTTTATTATTTCCAATGTTTTATACATTACAGAGAATCTTTGGATAGCTGAATTCATTGAATATAGCCTTACAAATTTGACAAATAATAATAATAAAAAATCTTTCTCCAACCAGTACCATCAATCAGAGAAGAGAGATACAGTAATATTCTGTTTTTATTTCTCGTCTTTCAAACATATATATTGTATGTATACTGTCTGTCTGTCTATCTATCATCTATCATTTATTTATCTATGTACATAAACTTACATATATAGTGCAAACATACACACACCTACATACATACTGCATACATACTGCACACACACACACACACACACACACAGACACAGGCACAGAGACAGAGACACACAGACACAGACACACACACACACACACAGCACACAGACACACACACACACACACAGCACACACACACACAATGTAAAACTGGGCCTTACAAAATTTCCAAATACTTCTCCAAAAGCTGAAGGTATTATGATATATCATGCATTGAACCCAATGATTTCATTTGATTACATTAAAAGTTGTAATTGTTTCTCTTCCCTGTTTGCAAGAAAACTAAGCAATCAATATGTGTATTTTTCCAACTACCGTAATTTCCAGAATATGAACTTTTTGGAATCTGCATAGCTGTTCTCAGCTATATGTATTTAGATGCATTTGGTTTGTTCAATTTATATAGCTGCCCATCTCACAAATATGACTCGGAATCAGTGATGGGATTCAACCAGAACCAGTAGCTAATTTTTTTGTTGCTCAGGCCCAGAATGGACTACCAGAAGTGGCATCCACACAGAGAACCGGTTGTTCACTTATTTGAATCCCACCACTGCTTGGAGTGATTCATAGTTAAAAACACCAAATAAATGTAAAAAATACCAATGCAAAATCATAACAGCAACAACCATTAAAATACATTTTAAAACAATAAAAACTATTCAAAACCATGGTGGCCAAAACAGCCACGATGGCAGCTATGGCCATGTGAACAAAAGCCTGTCCCTTTTTTTTAATGTGTGTTGCTGATGCAAGCAACTAAAAACAAGGCGGGACTTTAAGTCAGTCATCATGACTGCTATCTTGAGTGATTTGGGCCACTCTTGCAAAGGTTTTGTGATGGCTACCTGTACAGATAAGAGGTGATTAATTTGTTTTTTTTCCAGTCAAATCTAAATGAGGCATTCTATCTCACGTGGGCTAAAAAGGGCCTGAGATAGCGTAACAAAAAGTAATTCTGAACAAGAAGGTTTTATGTTGTTCCAACAAACTAATTTAATTTTCACAGTCCAATGTCGCTTGGTCAAACCAAGCAAACTAAGAAGAGATTGCAGAACCATTTGTCCGGAATGATATAGGGCAGGGGTGTCAAACTCAATTTCATTGAGGGCCACATCAGCATTGTGGTTGCCCTCGGGGGGGCTGGGTGGGTATGGCCAGGGTGGGCATGGCCTACTGGGTGGGCACAGCTGGAGTGTGTATGGCCTACTTGGGTGGGCATGGCCAGCTCTACATCATTGGCATCAAGGGTGCCTATGGGGGGCTGGGCAGGAGTGGGACAGATCTGGGGGTCTCTGGCGGAAGGAGGGTCTCTGGGCCAGGGCCAAGGCAGTGGGGGCCAGTCCCTCACTGTTTCCAGGATGGCTTCGGGGGCCACATGAAACCACTTTGTGGGCCGGATAGACACCCGGGCCTTGTGTTTGACATGTCTGATATAGGGTCTTCTGGTTGAGCAGAGGGTTGGACTTGAAGACCTCCAAGATCCCTTCCAACTCTGTTTTTCCTATAAGGACTGACAAATAAGCCTCACCTTTTAAATGCAATTCTATGAAATCTTCAGTTCCTACAATACAACACAGTAGGAAATTGTGGCTTCTAATTATTCCTATTCGAATTGTAAACTGAAACAGTCCAATTCATGTTATTAAACTTATATGAAACATAACCCTTAATTCAATTAAAATAATTTTGACTTGATAGTTTACTTTACTCTATTTCCCCCCATCCCAGTTGTTTTTTTTTTCAATTGTAACTGCATTTCATTTAGGCAATTCAAAATATAAGAAGTGGAAAAAATTGTAATGATAATTACTAGACATTTTGTGGTAATTGTGCTAGTGGAAATCAATTATCTTCTAGGAGGGGAACTGTTATTTTATTGAGAAATGCCCATGATAATTGCATAGAAAATGATTGTTGCTTACTTCCAAATGCTAAAAAAAATATAAGATACTCTCCTAAGGTTCAGTGGATCTTAGAACAATAACAATATTAACAATGAAGAAAACAGATGTCAATAATGTTTCTGCAGGATTTGGAGATGTTACGATAGCAATGAAAACTCATCTCCAATGTTTGTATGAAGAGAATGAAGTTGTGAGCTCAGAGCTGAATTGCATCCTGAAAGTGAAAGTATTCATTTGCAGGATAACATAGCCTAATCCTAAGAAATCTGATTAGAAATGTCTCCATAGGAATATTACTTTTATATGTATTTAGGTGTAAATAGTTTTGCAAACTTGAGTTTGACAGTTAACAAAATGTAGAGAGAAGAATTAAGATTTGTGTTCTGAGAAAGGTGAAAAAGTCCCCTCAACTGAAAGGAATGGTAGAGGACAGGAAGGCCTGGAGGAACGTTGTCCACAACAATGAAAGGAATGGATCCTGAGAATTGCTGATTATCCACTGTGGATGTTTCAGTTAACTGCTTCCTGATTAGTAAGCCGAGGTTGTGGGAGGAACATAACAGAGCAGTGGTGGTGCAATAATTAGAATGCAGTATTGCAGGCTAACTTTGTTGAGTCCAGCACTTTGATCCTGACTGGTTCAAGGTTGACCTAGCCTTCCATCCTTCTGAGGTCAGTAAAAAGAGGATCCAGATTGCTGGGGGCAATATGCTGAGTCTCTCAACTGCTTAGAGAGGGCTGTAAAGCACTGTGAAGAGGTATGTAAGTCTAAGTGCTACTGCTATTGCTATAAAGCAGCCAATTCCAGGGAGCTAGCTTGCTGAATGAGTGAGCAGGAAGGGGAAAGAGTAAAGTTTAATAGGGAGTTCAAGGCAACACCCTTAACAAATTATTCAAATAGATCTATGATACGTTGTTGCTTAACCTTAGAGCCTAAGATAGGTGAAAGAAGAAATTAAAACCTTCTAATGGTGGAATGAAATAACAAAAATGAACAAATGAGAACATGGTCATGACTTCCAATAGCTCAGGAGCCTGGTGGCTCACGTGGTTAGAGAACTGGGTTGGAGGTTAGCAAGTCTCCGTTCAAGACCCGAGTGCTGCTGCGTCTCTGGGTGAGCACCTGTCACTTGCTCTAGCTCCAACTCCTTGCAGGGACATGAAAGGAGCCCTCATGGTTGTCCCCCCAGCAACAATGATGTCCCTGGCTAATCCTTTCAATCTGGAAGCACTTTGAACGGGATGGGACTTCCAATGGCTATAGAAGCTGCACAAGACCAAAGCATAAGAACTAATGCATACAAAGACAGGACTGAGAAGATAGCAAGTGCCACCTCTGAAAAGAAGCTGAAAAAATAATGGACCATCTGGTTAGCTGCAGCAAGACTACAAACAATGACACGACAAAGTAGCAACAATGGTGCATTGGAAGATCTGCAAGAAATGCCATTTGCTTGCAAGCAAAAGTAGTGGGATTATAAAACAGAGAAAGTAGTAAAAATGAAGAAGTTAAAGGGCTCAAACAGACAGGCACTTGCCACATAACACTCCAAGACTTAACAATTGTTGATAAGAAAGACAAAAAAGTCTGGATAGTGGATGTGGCAGTATCTGGAGACAGCAAAAGAGAAGAGAAAGAACTGAAGAAGCTAACAAAATACAAAGATCTGCAAATATAAATAGAACAACTATGGCAAAAGAAAGCAAAGGTAGTCCCAACATGCCTTGGGTACAATCCCAAAACAACTGGGGTAACACTTGAACCATCGGAATTGACAAATTCACTATCAGTCAATTTAAAAAGGCAGCTTTACTTGGAACAGCTTACTTCCTGCAACAACACTTTTAACACCATGAAGCAACATCTGCCTATCCCAGGTCCTAATGCCAAATCCAGTCTGAACATCCGGCTGATTGTGTGATGAACCATAATGATAAAGATAAGATAATATATTACAATTAGTGGTGGATTCATACTTTATTTTCATTGATTACATACCTTTTTTTGGCATTAGGTCCATTTCTAGGCAGTGCATTTTAAGAATGAATCAGATAAATAAGTATAGATTTAGAAAAGGGTAGTGAAGATGATCAGAAAACTAGAAATTGACCCCAATACAGGCAGTTCCCAATGCACGACCACAGTTAATTCCAAAATTTCCATTGCTAAACAAGACAGTTGTTCTGTGAATTTTCCCCCATTTTATGACTTTTCTTGCCACAGTTGCTAAGTGAATCACTGCAATTGTTACGTTAATAACATGGTTCTTAAATGAATCTGGCTTCCCCCATTGACTTTGCTTGTGAGAAGATGATCGGGTGATCAGTGACCCTGGGACTTCAATTTTCGTAAATATGAACCAGTTGCTAAGTGCTTGAATTTTGATCATGTGACCATGGGGAGGAAACACAATCATAAATCAGTTTTTTTCAGTGTCATTGTAACTTCGAACTAAACAAATGGTTGACACTGAAGGACTACTTGTAAGGAACTGTGATTGTTTACATTTGTGGGGGAAAAAAACTATATTTGAACATACCTGTTCAAATATTGGAGGAACTGTCATTCAGAGATGTTCAAGACCCTTTTCCTTGTGGGGTATAGAAAAATTGATTAAATTATATATAAGTAGATTTCAATGTAATGTTTGGACCCCAGATGATAATATCAGCTTCATAATGGCACCAATTACCCAGAGAGGTTGTGGGATACTCTGCAGTGTTGAAATGGAGGAAAGATCGCACTGAGCAGTTTTGAATTTATTGATCTCCATGAAATTATAACTATTATTCTGTGAGTGAGATTTGCAGGGAAAAAGAGAGTTATTTGCAGGGGGATAAAAACCTTATTTTGAAATTGAGGCCTATTAATGTATCTTGGAACGATTTTATTTAAAGGATGCATTTCATCAAAAATCTCACTCACTTTTTTTCCAGTACAATGAAAGCTGGGCTGCCTTGTTATCTAGAATCACTATTTGAAATTTTTATTTTCTCCCTCTATTAGGTAATATACCAGGTCTTCACAAACTGAAGAAGGATATTGTTAACTCTCAAGCTATAAATACACCTCCCTCCACTGCGCTTAACCAAAAAAATGTGCTAGATACAGCCACAAAGATTTCCATACTTCTTTTGTATATGTATTTCTGGTGTTCTAGCTTGAATAATATTATCTTACGTTTTTCTCTTACGCATTTCCTCTCCTCTGGTGATACAAAAGATTCCCACTGTGACTATTTAAATACTGTTCCCTGTGGTTACTAAGAGAAATAATGTGGTTGTCATATAATAATCATTTCTTTTCTTTTTGTAGATCCTGGTTTGCACAGGCAGCAATTTTTTCTTCAGAGACCATCCAATGTGGTGGTTGTCGAAGGGAAAGATGCCATTTTGGAGTGCTGTGTTTCGGGTTATCCAGCCCCAGCGTTTACGTGGCTGCGAGGAGATGAACCAATCTCATTCAGGTATGTAGGTGGTTTTAAACCCATGTAGGGGATTTTAAACTGGTTATATAAATTTGATTGAAAAATGAATACAGGTAGCTCTTCACTTACAGCCATTCATTTAGCGACTGTTTGACGTCATGACCTACATGAAAAAGGGCAGATATGACCCAGTTATGACACCCAAAACATGGTCATATTTATGGCCGTTTGCACCATTCCTCAGTCACATGGCCACATTTTATGACTATTTTATATCCTGCTTTTATTATTATTTTTTACAAATAACCGAAGGTGGCAAACATATCCAACACAATCTTCCTCCTACTATCCTACAACAACCCTGTGAGGTGGGTTGGGATGAGAGAGAGGGACTAGTCCAAGGTTCCCCAGCTGGCTTTTATGGCTAAAGCGGGGTTTGAACTCATAGTTTCCTGCTTTCACGTCTAGTCTCTTAACCACTAGTCCATTTCCTCCCAAAACCAGCACTCATTTCTGGTAGAAAACAATTGGTTTGCTTTAAGTCTACCATGTTTACTTAACTTCCACAAAAAAGGTCATAAAATCTAGTCAGTCACATTACCATCCCAATTTATGACTGTCGTGACTTACAGCCATAGTGGGTAGGCTCCATTACAATTGTAATTTGAGACTGCCTGTAAGAGTTCAAAGAATTTTGGCTGGTGGGGTCTAGCAGAAGAGTCTTTTTTCTGCCATGGCCATCAATCTTTGGAATATTTCCCACCTGAGGTGAAGGGCTGAGATATTTTTTTTTTGTTCTTGGAGTTCTGAAACATCTCAAAATTGCTCAGGTTAGTAAACGCTGACCTTTTCCTTCTTGATGTTTGAACTCCAAATCTTCGAGAGGAACAAAGTTCAAGATCAGAGACATGGCACAGACAGAATTAGAACTGTACCACATCCCAAGGATTCATAATACTCCCAACCTTTCCTCAGATGAGATAAAATGTTAAACATCTGTGAGGCATACCTATTTTCTGTACATCACTTGTAATATTTTCCTTCCAATCTTTACAATAACCCCAACAGGAAGGGACAGGAAGAACCAAAGCAGTAATGTTTGTGGGACAAAAGCAGTGTTGTGGCTTTGCCCCATCTCTTTTCTATGTGGAGCCTGATGTTGTGTTTACATGTGGAAAGGGAAGAGCTTGCCATGATAGTTTAATGAAAAGAAGGTGACATGATAGCAGTGTTCCAATATCTCATGGGCTGCCACAAATAACAGGGATCAACCTATTCTCCAAAGCACCTGAAGGCAGGACAAGAAGCAATGGATGGAAACTAATCAAGGAGAGAAACAACCTAGAACTAAGGAAACATTTCCTAACAGAACGATTAATCAATGGAATGGTTTGCCTCCAAAAGTTGTGGGTGCTCCACCAGTGCAGGTTTTTAAGAAGAGATTTTCTGAAATAGGGTTGAGCAAGGGGCTGGACTAGAAGACCTCCAAAGTCCCTTCCAACTCTGTAACTCTGTTTTGTCATTCAAGCAAAAAACTCCTGTCCATAGGTAGAAGCATTTAAAGCAATATTTCCCCACCTTGATGATTTCAATATTAATATCTATCAGAATAGAGCTGGAAGGGAACTTGGAGATCTTCTAGTCCAACCCCCTGCTCAAGCAGGAGACCCTATGCCATTTCAGACAAGTGATTGTCCAGTCTCTTCATTAAAACCACCAGTAATAAAGCACCCACAACTTCTGATGGCAAGCTGTTCCAATAGTTTCTTGTCCTCACTGTTAGGAAGTTTCTCCTTAATTCCAGGTTGCTTCTCTTCTTGATGAGTTTCCATACTTTGTTTCTTGTTCTGCCTTCAGGTGCTTTGGAAAAGAAGTTGAACTCCTCCGCTTTGTGGCAACCTCTCAAATACTAATATACTGCTATCATGTCCAGGTATGTGGACTTCAGCTCCCAGAATTTTCATTCACTAGCCATGCTGCTGTGGTATTCTGGGATTTGAAGTCCACACAGATGGTAATGGCCAAGGTTTAGAAACACTGATTTACAGCATCACCTGTAAAGTCTTCTGTGGCACAAGGCCAGGTTATCTGAGGGACATCTGCTTGAACTACCAGTCAGATAGGTGGGAATGCTCCTAATCCATTCCTTTAAACACTGGCATCTTATGGTAGCTAGGAGGCATTTCTGTGCCCTATGGAACATTCGTCATGCTGAGGTTTGGCAGCCCACTACCCAACTAGCCTTCTGTAAAGCATTGAAGACCTGTTTTTCCTCCAAGTTCTGGGATAAAATGAGGTGCCTATACATTGAAAGCTTGATTTGGTGCCAGATTTTTGTTTTTATGCATTTAAAATGGTTTTATGTTATTTAACCATAGATTGGGAGTTATCCAGCTTGTGATAAGATGGGTGGGTATATTCATGTTTTAAATAAATAAATAAAAATTCTCCAGTCTTATCTCCTGCAATACTTCACTGAGAAGCTAGATTTCTTGGTGTGTCCTGGAAGAACAGAACTGCCATGCTTCAGCTCTTTGAACAAAAAAAGATGTGATATAAATGTAAAATAAATCAACCCATAGAGAAAATGAGTCTTGCATATTGTCTTACTTGATACAGTGATATTATGTTAATCTTTCAGATCCCAAAAATATTCACTGTTGGCTGGCAGCAACTTACTGATTTCTAATGCAACGGATGATGACTCCGGAAGTTATATCTGTGTGGTCACATACAGAGATGAGAATAGTAGTGCATTAGCTGAATTATCAGTACTGGGTGAGTAGAAAGAACTATTTTTTTGCCTCTTACATTGCATTCTTTATTGTTGAGTACTGATCCTGATTATGAAAGCCATCTGATGGCCTTATAATTTTCAATTGTTTTGAAAGGAGGGTTTGGGTTTTGCAGATTTTCTATGTTGGAATTATTTTACAGAGTGAATGTTTATTTATCAGCACTATGAAAAGCAAGTCATCTGAGAAAAAAAAAGTCAGATCATCGATGATTAAGTTCTTGTGTTTGTAGAAGAAAGGTTATGAATTCACAGTGAAGAGTTGTCATTCTTTCTTTGGTGTTTCTCTCCCAGCATTATACAGTATTGTTCCTGGAACTGAACAGCAGCCTATAATAGAGCCTTGTGACTCTGTTCCAGTTGCTGGTAGATTATGGGGAAGAATAATAGAGAAGGTTGTTTTGAAGTCTGACAGCTTAAACAGCTTCTTGGGAGAAGGCAAAGGGCAAAAGTTTCACTTTCTTTCCTCTGTTGTTGAGCACTTGAACATCATTGGTTCCTGAACGTCATAATACTGATACAGATTGAACTCTTGAATGTTATAATATTGATGATGTCAGAGTCCTTGGTGCTCTCTATAATTAGTTGTTTTCTTGCAGTCATTTCATTACTCATTCATTATCCACTCTATATGTTACCTGTATATGTAACATATACAGTGGATAATGAATGAGTAATGAAACATCTGCAGAAAAATAAGCTCAGAGAGCACCATGGACTCCACATTTCAACCCTGAGCTACAAATATACTTTTCTGTTAATATTGATGATGTTACCTAGTCAGGTAATGAAATGTCTGCAAGAACATAACTAAGCTCAGAGAGCACCAAGGGTTCCACAGTTCAACCCTGAGCTACTAATGTTCTCTTCTGTTGATATTGATGAACAAACTAGGTCAGAAAGCACCAAGGACTTCACTCTTGGTTTCTTCCCTCTGCATTTGCCTTCTTATCTAAATTGTGGAGTTTTCATTTCCTGGACCCTTGCTCTTCTTATCCAAGCCCAGAAGGATGACAAAGCTATCTAGAGTTGGTTAAGATAGAAAAGAATCCATAAAATATTAGAACGTGAAGGAGAATTGTTGTAATGGAGGATTACAACTTTGGCATGGATTTCTTTTGAGGTCAGAAATATTTTCTACTACCTTTAGTCAGATGTTTCCATGCTACACATGGATTTGCTAAAAGAGTGAGGGCAAATTTTCAATTTCAGTAAACCATCTTTGGGGGATGCAGATTTATGAGAAACAAGGCTGTATTTCCTATCTGCCTTTCTTCTTAAATCTTTTGAGGAATATTGTTTGGGATAAATAGAAAAGGACATGTTGGAACATACATTCAAAAGCTCATTATTCTTGCTTTAAAGCCTGATCCTAATTGATTGGTTGATATCAAGCCAGCTCACATCCCAAAGATAAGTGTGCATGACCAATGCCTTGCCAAATAGTTTGTCCAACATTCAAGGCTAAAAATAGGAATAAGGCTTGGGGAAAACTTTAGTATACACACACAAACACACACACACACACACACACACACACACACACACACACATCACAGAATGGCCTTGGTGTTGATTGCAAAGATTGATAATGTTAATAATATGCCATCAAGTCATGTTCAACTCCTAACAACAACATAGATTTTTTTTCTTGATAGCATTAGCAATAGCATATAGACTTATATACTGCTCCATAGTACTTTAGAGCAGTTTGCAGTGTCAGCATATTGCCCACAACAATCTAAGTCCTAATTTTACCAACCTTGGAAGGATGGAAGGCAGAATCAATCTTGTGCCGGTCAAAACTGAACTCCTGACAGTGGGCAGAGTTAGCCTGCAATACTGCATTCTAACCACTGCGCCACCACGGCTCTTGATGATCTGTTCCTAACCTGAAATTTCAGGTCTCCCAATGGTGCTCTCCCAATGGTGCACTCATTGCTACTGTAATTGAATCCATCCAATTTGCTGCTAGTCTTTCTTTTCTTTTTTTGTTTCTTTTCTTTTCGTTTCTTTTCTTTTTTCCTTCCTTCCTTCCTTCCTTCCTTCCTTCCTTCCTTCCTTCCTTCCTTCCTTCCTTCCTTCCTCTATCTTTCCCAGGATTTTCTAGAGAATTAGGTCTTCCCATAATGTGTCCAAAGTCTAGTCATTTGAGCCTCAGTTGGGAACTCTGGGTTGATTTGTTTGATGAGCCATCAGTTTTTTGCTTTGGCAAAGATTAAAAACCCACCATATATAACCACCTGGCACCCAATGATAAACAATAACTCCATTCACCAAGAGACTTAATAACACCACATGCATAATAAGAGAGCTCAGCCACCCACCTGACCGAATTCATGGGGGAGAAGCCAGGTCTTTAATGTGAAAGGCTAACAAGAGTTGTTAGTTAAAATTTAGTTTTCACTACAATACAGGTAGTCCCTGAGTTATGACCACAATTGAGCCCATTTATGTTCCTTTATGATTTTGTAAAAAACTGACTCCAACAACACTCGGATATTTTGGAGAAGAATTACTGCTGCACTACCTTGTTCTAACATGCCTGTTTTTAACTTAGTATAGATCAGGTGTATCAAACTGCTGACCTGCGGGCTGGATTGTTTCATGGCAAAACTGCATCCACCCCATTGCTGGCAATGGAAAAAAAGTCACGATATGTCGTGACACGTCACGTGACATTGCGAATTTGACACCCCCTGGTAGAGGTAGTCCTCGACCCCAATTGAGCCTAAAATTTCTGTTGCTAAGTGAGACATTTATTAAGTGAGTTTTGCCCCACTTTACAACCTTTCTTGCCCCAGTTGTTAAGCGAATCATGGCATTTGTTAAATTAGTAACATGGTTGCCAAGTGAATCTGGCTTCCCCATTGACTTTGCTTGTCAGAAGGTCTCAAACTCACATGACCTCAGGACACTGCAACCTTCATAAATATGAACCACTTGCTAAGCATGTGAAAGTTGACCCCGTGACCACAGGGATGCTGCAACGGTCGTAAGTTTGAAAAACAGTCATAAGTCACTTTTTTCAGTGCTGTTGTAACTTTGAACAGTCACTAAGGGAACTGTTGTAAGTCAAGGACTACCTGTAGTTTTCCCTATCTTAGTCAAAAATTAGTTCATGTGACAGAGTAAAGGTAAAGGTTCCCCCGCACAAGCGTGCTAGTTGTTTCCAACTCTAGGGGCCGGTGCTCATCTCCTTTTCAAAGCCGAAGAGCCAGTGCTTGTCCGAGGACGTCTCCGTGGTCATGTGGCCGGCATGACTAGACACCAAAGGTGCACGGAACGCCGTTACCTTCCCACCGTAGTGGTCCCTATTTTTCTACTTGCATTTTTACGTGCTTTCGAACTGCTAGGTTGGCAGAAGCTGGGACAAGTAACAGGCGCTCACTCTGTTACGCAGCACTTGGGATTCGATCCGCCAAACTGTCGACCATCTGATCGACAAGCTCAGCGTCCTAACCCACTGAGCCACCGCGTCCCTATGTGCCAGAGTAGTGAGTAACAAATAGTCGTAGCCTCCATTATTTTTTCTCTGCAAAGAATTAATTCATGGCATCTGACAAGTAGTTTTGTCCTGTTCTTCCCTCTTCCAACTGCTGTTTGGCTTGTTTTGAATTCTTATTACTATATCTGAAGGAAACATTTCTAGATTATTTCCTGAGTCTTGACATATTTGGCAGTGCTAATTGAGAGAACTCCCACAGGTGAGTGTGTCAGTGCCTTCATTTGAAAAGACCATCTCTGCACTTCTTTAACCATTTCTTGTCTTATTAACACTCACCCAAGGAAAGAAATCAGGAGAAAAATCAAAACAAATAAGCAAACACATAAACAAAGGCAGCTAATTACATTTGTTTTGTTTTCAACCGCGGTGCTGATAATTTTGTAGTTTTCAACTTTTTTTTCTCCATTTAACATCTGCCTGCCTTCCTCGTAATTATGTTTCCTCTCTTTTCTTCCTTTACTAGTTTGTTTATTTGATATTGTAATTGTTCGACACGGAAAGTGCTTCCAAATGTGCTTATTTTACAGGCTGTTTGGAATTTCCATCATCAGTTGTTGCCCTCTGTAAAATATGAAGCATGCTATTTTTTTCTGCATGTATTTTCTCTGTAAATGTGCAGTATTTTGTTGCTGAAATTTTTTTAAAAAACCACCACTGTGCATTGCATTCCAAAATCCCATCCTAGCATTGTCTAAAACTTTATTTTGCACATGGATTTCTCCAAGTTGGCCCATCTACCCAGGCCTGTTGCTTGAGCCATGTGAAACAGTACTACAAGTTTTCCTTTTTTAACTTCAAGCCCATGAAGAGGCTCTATTTGTAACTTGATTACTGCACGGCACTTTTGATGCTTGTGGTTATCACACAAAATTAGCATTTGACCAAAAAAAGTTGAACCTCTGTTGTTCTGCGGATCACCTGCTGAGCAGCGAAGTATAGAACTTCACTCCTGTTTTCTTCCTACCACAAAATATTTTCTTTTCCTTGAGACAATTTATGAGATGGTAAGTGTGCTGTTTGACATCAGTGTGTGGAAAAATGTCTCAGTTCTGGGATCAAAGATTCGAGTTCACTCCTGTGTCAGTTTTCTGAATGACCTGAAGAATTATTAAAAAGTTTGAGAGATCGCTCACCATTTTTCACTAATTAAAAAGTAAGTAATTTTAGAATTTTTCTACAAGAGTTAAGGAACCACATGAATAATACTTAGCAAACGATAACCTGGTTATCGATGCCATGCTATAGGTTTTTTTTTTAAAAAAACCCACTAAAAAGTGCTTTGATTGACAAATAGAGACCTAGTTTGGATTGCAGGAGATTTGATGTATGTCTAACAATATCTTTGCATTAAAGTTTACAGAAGTTATGCAAAACAGATTTTCATCTTAGTAGTTTACAGGGCATTGAAATTTCAAAAACGTGATTAAGAACCCTACTTGTGCATAATATTTTGCTTTTATGATTCTAAAGAAAACTCGTCACTTAGTGTCGTTCCCAGACTTTGCTCTGGAAGAATGTGTGTTCAGTTTAGAAATGGTTTAGATTGGGAAGGCCTTTTTCTCAATAAGCGACCTTCTCCAATCAGGTTGCTTAGATTTAGAATAACAGAATAACAGAGTTGAAAGGGACTTTGGAGGTCTTTTAGTCCCGCTCCTTGCTCAATCAGGAAACATTGAATCAGGAAACCATTCCAGACAAATGGTTGTCCAATCTTAGAAACCTCCTGTGATAGAGCGTCCACAATTTCTGAAGGCAAGTCATTCCGTTGATAAATCGTTCTGTCAGGGCACTCCTCCTTATTTCTAGGTTGGTTCTCTCATGGATTAGTTTCCATCCATTGCTTCTTGCTTGTCCTGCCTTCAGGCACTTTGGAGAATAGGTTGGCCCCCTCATCACTGTGGCAGCCCCTGAGATATTGGAAGACTGCTATCATGTCACCTCTAGTCCTTCTCTTTGTTGGAGTAGACATACCCAGTTCCCGCAACAGTTCATTGTACGATTTAACATCCAATCCCCTAATCATTTTTGTTGCTCTTCTTTGTACTCTTTCTAGAGTCTCAACAACTTTTTTACATCGAGGTGACCAAAACTGAATGCAATATCCCAAATGTGGTCTCACCAAAGCATTAAAAAGGGGTACTAGTGCTTCACAGGATCTTGATATTATCCCTCATCTATACAATATCTGCATAAATATCGTTCCTATGATAACAGAGGAGATCATTTTCTTTGACACACACAAACACATACTGTAAACTTGAATAGAGTTTTTTCCCTTCACTTTATCGCTTGTTTTGCCAAAGCCCAGTTTCGTAGAAGAGAAAGGGATTCTTTTTGCAGAACTTTCCATAGAGCACTGAAGAGCTTCCTTCTTCTCTATAATGCAAGCGTGTACAGCAAATACTTCCGATCACTAGAAAACAAGCCACAAGTACAGATCTGAGCATTTTACAGCCTGCAGGCCATACCCAGCTTGCAGGCGGTCCCAGTCCAGCCCATGACATTGGTAGCATCTGCGGCAAGGGGTGGGGCAGTGTTAAGGCAGGGCCTTGGTAATGGGTTGGGCATCAGTGTAGCATTGGTAGAGGGGTGGGGCAGAGTCTAGAGGGGTGGGCCAGTGCCACCACGGGGTTGCAGCAGCACTGGTGCAGCCCTCCACAACAATCCCAGTTTCTTATGTGGCCCCTTGGGAAAATTGATTGCTCACCCTGCACAAGACTGGATTAACCAAGGATTGGATTAACCAAGAAAAAACTAACATCAACTGCAGAAGTAGGAAAAAGTTTCTTAACATTGACACCCTCCTTGGCCTCCTGGAAGGAATAAAAGAGCTATAACTCAGGGACAGGGACTGTTCAAAGTCTCCCCATGAACACTTCTGAACCTCTAGGAGAGCAGTAGGGAAAAATTATCATTCTCCATCTTTTCACCACACCTCCAGGATTAGAATGTTGATTGCCTGGAGAGGGCTATAAACTAAAGGTTAGATGGCACCAAGTCTGACTGTGGGTTAATTGAGTGACATTCAAGGGCAAGAAGTCTGAGAAACCATGAAATTTATGCTGCTGAATAATCAGCCTCCACCATTAAGAAACAGAAAGGGATACAATCTGCAAGTATCTGTAAGCATTACTGATTGGTTTTCATGGACATTCTGACAGTGCTGGGTTTTATTTCAACAAATCAAAACTCCTAGAGCACATCCCTTGTAAAAGAGACAAGTTTTTAAACATGGGCACCTGACTTTTTGTACAAAGAAAGACTCACCAGCAGATTGAAATATGAAAATTTGTCTCCTTATCAATGCCTTTTAAAACATGGCCTTTTTGTTCAGCTTTCACATACTGTAGTCTTGATGCATTTTCCCCTAACGTATGAACAAATACGCCCATTTTACACATAGGTCAAAAAAAGATGTCTATTTGAGCTATGCAAAATGCAGAATTAGTGCAAAATTTGGAAGAGTTCTCAACTTATCTGAAAGAGGTGTTTAACAATCTGAATCTGAGAGATGGTTTAAGCATGTGGAGAAAGCAAAATTCTTCAGCAATCCTACTTAAAAAGCTAATTTCCCTCCAAAAGATATATGAATTGACTATTTAAGATAATCAGTTAAATATGAATCAGTAGTGTGCTGCAGCCACCAAAAAGCCAATACAATCCTAGGCTGCATCAACAGAGGGACAGAATCAAGATCACACGAAGTGTTAATACACCTGTATAAGGCCTTGGTAAGGCCACAGTTGGAATACTGCATCCAGTTTTGGTCACCCCATTATAAAAAAAAAATATGTTGAGACTCTGGAAATGGTGCCCAGAAGAGCAATTAAGATGATTAGGGGACTGGAGGCTAAAACATGAAGAACAATTGCAAGAATTGGGTATGCCTAGGCCAGGGGTCGGCAACCTTGGCTCTTTTGTGACTTGTGGACTTCAACTCCCAGAATTCCTGAGCCAGCATGGCTCATCTTGGAAACCTCTCCCTTTCCCATAATCATGGCTGGCTCAGGAATTCTGGGAGTTGAAGTCCACGAGTCATAAAAGAACCAAGGTTGCCTACCCCTGGCCTAGGCTAATGAAAAGAAGGACTACAGGTAACATGATAACAGTGTTTCAATATTTGAGGGGCTGCCACAAATAAGAGGTGATCAACTTATTTTTTAAAGCACCAGAAGGTAAAACAAGAAACAATGGATGGAAACTAACCAAGGAGAGAAGTAACCTAGAACTAAGGAGACATTTCCTGACAGTGAGAACAATAAAGGTGAATATTTGTAGCTCAGGATTGACATGAGGGGTCCTTGGTGCTCTCTGAGCTTGCTTCTTTTCTTTCAAATGTTTTATTACCCAAACTAGGTAACATCATCAGTGAACCCTCAGTGAGAACAATCAACCAGTGGAACGGCTTGACTTCAGGGGTTGTGGGTGCTACATCACTGAAGGCTTTTAAGAAGAGACTTGACATCCATTTGTCTGAAATGGTATAGGATCTTCTGCTTGAGCAGGGGGTTGGACTAGAAGACCTCTAATATCCCTTCCAACTCTAATGATGATGATGATGATGATATCCAAGTATTAATATCCACCGAGAAAGTTCTTTGCATCCAGAATTGGAAATATGAAAAAAAATATCTCCACTTGTGATGCTGTAATTATAAAATGTTCCCTCCCCCGTGCAATAATAAATGAATGTTCTATATTGGAGCTGGCATTAGTTTTATTTGTGCAAAAAGACATATTTATTCACCAGGGTTTTAGTTTGCAAGAAGCAAAGACTGAACTCAATTCATTTTCTGGTTGTAGTGGATTGTACAGTTTGCACTTCAGTAGCTCTGTAATCTTTCCTCTTTGGTTGTGGTTGCTATGGGACAGATGATAAATAAAGAGTTCTTCCACTACTGATGGCCAAGTTGTTCCACGTGGCTGTTTCAAAAGAACAATAAGTCTTTCTCCTGTTCTTTGATTTCTTCAATAACTGCATTTGTTGGTTTTAAAATATAGTCATTACGGAGCAAAACTATTGGTTAAATTTGTTCTTTTCGGCAAAAGGAAAGAATGAGTTCTGGACAAATAGAAACAGAATAACACATTATTTTTTATATGTACATACATGTATATATGCTGACAGTTCTTTAACTGGTGTTGGCCTTCGTAGGCATCGACTTCTTCCCAAGAATCTAGGATGTTGTAAAGTATCAGAGTAGCATACATGCATTGTGGTCTTTTGTGATTGACAGATGGAAATTTTTATTATTATTCTCATTGCAGAGCTACAATAGCAGCAGTACCAAGCTGTCAGACAAGTCTTTTTGAGTTCTCATATTGATTATCTGACATCAGGAATGGAGTGTAATTAAAACCTTAATCTGCCAACTAGAGAGTTTTTTATTTCTCTCATATAATTGGTTTATCTGAATCTCAAAGTGATACCTTTCCTCCATATCTCTACCAGCCATACTGATTGTCACTTGTAAGACTACTACAGCATTCTGGTCCTTCCTTCCTTCCGTCCTTCCTTCCTTCCTTCCTTCCTTCCTTCCTTCCTTCCTTCCTTCCTTCCTTCCTTCCTTCCTTCCTTCCTTCCTTCCTCTTTCTTTTCTTGTGTTGTTTTGTCTTGTCTTGCTGTCAGCCCAATAAGAGACCAGACTAAAAAAAACCTTCATTAATATCATATGGGTCAGTACTTTTACTGTATAGCTAATGTAACAAAACCTTGCAAGTCTGAATGTACTTCCCACCCAAACAAGAAATCTTAATTTTACAAGTTGTTGTTGTTGTTTTACATTAGGGAACTTTTTATGGAGATATGCTTACAGTTCATTCTGCATTGTCATCACACACACACACACACACACACACACACACACACACACACACACAGAGAGAGAGAGAGAGAGAGAGAGAGAGAGAGAGAGAGAGAGAAATACACATCTCTGAATGCATGTAAATGACAGAAATGATTGCTAGCATTTTCAAAATTGTCTTCACGCTGAAAGTCAGCACCAGCCATCTATCTTTGATTAAAGTAACCAAGGTGAGAAAGGTACTTTTCCCATTTTTTAAAAAAGACCACTATAAAGACACAAAAATGAAATGGGGGCAGGATGAAGAATGGAAATCTCAAACTACTCAAATATCAATTTTTCTACTTATTTCAGAATAGTCAAATGTAACATATAGAACTATCTTGGCTATCTCCTTTGAATTTTTTTTACAATTTCCATCTGGAGAATTAATTATAATTGTAGTACTTTTTAAATGTTATTTTGTGTTAATTAAAGCCCAGCTTCAGAAAAAGTCTATACTGCAAAGGTGATGAGCTTTTGGCACCCAGATTTGCAATTGCAGAGCCAGGGTTGCAAACCAGGGTTGGCATTTTCTTCAATTAGGATAGAGTTTTATACATCTTTATGTGACCACATAGATAAACCTTTTTCCAGATGATCTATCCACAACCTGGTATTTAGCTCCACTGTAATTTAAACCATCCACCATGCTGCTTGGTGTCGTCTTTCCTTTCTTTTCCAGCATTATAACTTCTCCAAAGAACTAGGGCTTCTCATAATGTGTCCAAAATACCATAATTTGGGTTTATTAATTTGTGTCTTGAGTGTGTTGCCGAACTGATTTGTTCTATGATTTATATTTTTGGAAACTAAATTTAGTTTAGATGCTAAATTGTGTGATGAACGGTTAAGGGAGGAATGTATATCTAGACTATCAAAGAGAAAGATTAGAGATGACATAATAGCTATCTTCCAGTACATGAGGGACTGCCACAGAGGAGAGTGGACTGACTTATTCTCCAAAGCACCAGAGGGCAGGACAAGAAGTGATGAGTAGAAACTTATTAAAGAGAGATCCAAGCTAGAAGTAAGGAGAAATTTTCTGACAGTGAATACTACATTCGTGTCAGAAGCACCTACCAAGGTGCTTCTGGGTTGAAAGGATTAACTGATGACATCACCTTTGCCCAGAGGATGCCTGAGGGGGATTCTTTCATGTCCCTGTTATTTTCCTACCAAAGTGTACCTATTTATCTAGTTGCATATGCATGCTTTAGAACTGCTAGGTGAGCAGGCGCTAGGGCAAGTTGACAAGAGCTCATTCTGTCACACGACTTCCTCTCAGGTTTCAAACTACCTAGCTGTTGACTCTTAATGGTATTTTGACTCAGCAGCCTAACCACATAAGCCATCAGAGCCCCTTAATTAACAATTAATCAATGGAATAGCTTGTCTCCTGTGCTGGAGATTTTCAAGAATAGACTGAACGATCATTTGACCAGGATGGTAGCTGTCTTGATTAGGGGATTGAACAAGAAGAAATGTCAGGTCCCTTCCAGCCCTACGATTCTATGTTCTATGATTCATCATCATCGTTATATCTCCAGTTCTTTAGGCATTAAGCGAGACAAAGTGTTGAAACAGCAAACAAGTTTATTAACTGAGAACAGAAGCAGCCCTAATAGCTGCTGTGCAGCTATTTATACTGTTAGCCTCTAGGCAGCAACCAATAGGTTTGAAGTAACAGTTTCCCGCCCAAAACCTAATTATCAGGCTGGAGACAGTAAGTCTGGCTTCAATAACAGCAACCATTACAACACAGAAATCTAGGTCAGACATTCAAGCAAGTGATCCAAGGCATTTAAGAAAACAGTTATAGCCAATACATTACACCCCTCCCCCCTAGATAGCTCAAACTCTGAATTGTTTTACATAATCTTGCAGGCATTTAGGCAGCCTTCTTGACCATTCAATGTGGATTCTTGACCACGGTATGTGAGTGTCCTCCCATCGGTAGACAGGGGCCTGTGGCATCTCTGGCCTGGATTGTTGGCACGTGTAGCAACCATTTACTTGGGCCTCGATAGCTTTATCTAGCCCTAGCCACCAAAGGTAGCTCCTTGCCAGTGCCTTAATCCGGACTATTCTCGGATGGCCTTCGTGCAGAGACTCAAGAAGTCTGGGCCTTAAATTGCTGGGGACTATGACCCTACTTCCCCAAAGAATGCACCCTTTATGAGCTGAAAGCTCATCTTTCCTCATGAAGAAACTCTGAAATTCTGGCCCTGGACATTTGTCCAACCATCCAGTGTGTACCCAAATTAACATGCAGCTAAGTGTTTTGTCAGCTGGCCGTGGTCCCCTCTCTTGGTGCCTCTGTAATTTGTTGACTTAGTAGTTGGAGTTGGTGTCTTCCATCCGCTCAGCATCCTCGTGGTGTACTGCTTCAGTGCTTGGCACACTTTTGGAGGGTCACAGCACTTTAACGGCCCTTCTGCCGGCTTCGTCTGCCATAACCTTCTTCAAGGCTTCCTGTAGCGAGAGAGTCTCTTTAGTGAAAAGTTTTTGTTGGATCTCTCGATTCCGGAGGCCGCAGACTAGATGGTCTCTTAGTCTCTCCTCCAAATCCATGAAATTACAGAGTCGGGACGCTTGATGAAGAGCTGCAATGAATTCCGTGGCCGACTCACCGGGTTGTTGCTCCCGCTGCTCAAAAGCATGCCTCCACGCTATAATGGATACCTTGGGCTCGAAGTGGTCTTGGAGCTTTTTTTTCAAGTCCGTGTAGGTGACCAACTCGAGCAGCATCAGGGCGACCAGATTCTCAACAATATCGAAGGTGGGGGGTCGCACAGGCAAAGGAGTGTCGCGGCCTTCAGTCCATCTTTGGCGATCTGGTTGGCGCAGAGGTAGTTTTCTATGCAGGAAATGTAGGACGCCCATCTCTCCAGATGAGTGACATCAGATTCTGCAAGCTTTCCCACTTTAGCCATGTTGTGTTGCTTGCGTTTCTTGTTGCTAGTGTTGCCTTGTGCTGCTAGCTTCTGTGTAGGCCCTAGGACTGATCCTTAGGGTGGGGTGTTCTCCAACATGGCTTGCTTGGCAGACCAAAGGGGGGGAATGTAGTTCCTGCCAGGCTCTGTGCTGGCCTCATCCCCTAGTGACTTCAGACTCTCATGATGAAGCAGCACATCCCACCTTCGTCGCCACTGTTATATCTCTGGTTCTTTAGGCATTAAGTGAGATGAAATGTTGAAACAGCAAACAAGTTTATTAACTGAGTACAGAAGCAGCCCTAATAGCTGCTGTGCAGCTATTTATACTGTTAGTCTCTATGCAGTGACCAATAGGTTTGAAGTAACAGTTTCCCACCCAAAACCTAATTATCTGCCTGGAGACAGTAAGTCTGGCTTCAGTAATAGCAACCGTTACAACACAGAAATCTAGGTCAGACATTCAAGCAAGTGATCCAAGGCATTTAAGAAAACAGTTAAAGCCAATACATTACAATCATCATCATCATCATCACTGTTATTGTTGTTGTTGGAAGGGACCTTGGAGGTCATCTATTCCAACCCCCTGCAGGCAACCCTATACCATTTCAAAGAAATGGTTGTCCAATCTTTTCTTAAAAACTTCCATTGTTGGAGCATTCACAACTTCTGGAGGCAGGTTGTTCCACTGATTAATTATTCTGTCAGGAAATTTCTCCTTAGTTCTAGGTCTCTCTTTGATTAGTTTCCATCCGTTGCTTCTTGTCCTGCCTTCAGGTGCTTTGGAGAATAGCTGGACTCCCTCTTCTTTGTGGCAACCACTGAGATATTGGAACACTGCTATTTTTATTTTTAATTTATTTTAATTCCATTTATATCCCGCCCTTCTCCGAAGACTCGGGGCGGCTTACAAGCTTAGCAGTAGCCTTCATTCTATGTATATGCCTGCTTATTAGGGCTTTCACACACACCCCCAAGCGGCATTATTACAAAGTCAGCTTAATTGCCCCCAACAATCTGGGTCCTCATTTTACCTACCTCAGAAGGATGGAAGGCTGAGTCAACCTTGAGCCTGCTATCATGTTACCTCTAGTCCTTCTCTTCATTAAACTAGACATACCCAATTCCAGCAATTGTTCCTTGTATGTTCCAGTCCCCTAATCACCTTTGTTGCTCTTCTCTGTACTCTTTCTAGAGTCTCAACATCTTTTTTACAGCATGGTGACCAAAATTGGATGTAGTATTCCAAGTGTGGCCTTACCAAGGCATTGTAAAGTGGTATTAACACTGCATGTGATTTGATTCTATCTCTCTGTTAACTCAGCTAAGCACTGTGTTGGCTTTTTTGGCAGCTGCAGCACACTGCTGGCTCATATTGAAGTGATTGTCCACTAGGACTCCGAGATCCCTTTCACAGTTACTACTATTGAGCAAAGTACCACCTATACCATACCTGGGCATTTGGTTTTTCTTGCCTAAATGTAGAACCTTACTTTTTTCACCATTGAATTTTATTTTGTTAGATAGTGCCCAGTGTTCACGTCTGTCAAGATCCTTCTGTATCTTAAGTCTATCTTCTGGAGTGTTGGCTGTTCCTGCCAGCTTGGTGTCATCTGCAAATTTGATGAGTTCCCTTTCTATCCCCTGATCCAAATCATTGATGAAGATGCTGAAGAGCACTGGGCCCAGAACAGAGCCATACTTCCCTCTATGTAGATGCAATTCCATTAAGAACCACATGCTGAGTACGGCCGGTCAGCCAGCTACAAATCCATCTGGTGGTGATTCTGTCTAACCCATATTTTTCTATCTTATCAAATAGTAGGCTGTAGTTTACTTTATCAAATGCCTTACTGAAGTCCAAGTAAATTATATCCATGGCATTCCTCTGGTCCACTAATTTTGTCACCTGGTCAAAGAATGCAATACGATTTTCTGGCATGATCTGTTTTTGACAAACCCATGTTGGCTTTTGGTAATGACTTTGTTTGCTTCTAGGTGTTTGCTGATTCGTTGCTTGATTATCTTTTCCAGAATCTTCCCAGGTATTGAGGTCAGGCTGAAAGGTCTGTAGTTTCCTGGATCCATTTCTCCCCCCGACCCACTTTTTTTTTTTTTTGTAGATTTGAACTACACCAGCTCTTTCCCAGTCCTCTGGTAGTTCCCCAGTGTTCCAGAATTTTTGAAATATATAGTTCTGTGGTTCTGAGATCACATCTGCCAGTTCCTTTAGAACCTTGGGGTGTAATCCATCTGGTCCTAGTGATTTGAACTCGTCTAGGCTGGACAGGTGCTCACTTACCATTTTCTTGCCTATCTTAACTTGCGTTTCTAATCTGTTTTTTACGGTACTGTTTTTGATAGGTTGGACTGTTTTTTCCCTTTGCGTAAATGGATGCAAAAAAATGATTTATTTAAGTAGTTCTACTTTCTCCCTGTTGCTTGTCACCTTCTTGACACTTTCTCCCACTAATGGACCAATCATTTCCTTAACCTTTTTTTGTTTTTTACATGTTTAAAGAAGCTTTTTTTGTTATTTTAGACTTTTGTCGCACCCCTTAGTTCATTTTGTGCCTTAGCTTTCCTCACTTCATCTTTGCAGGCTTGGGCTATTTGCTAATATTCTGCCTTAGTTACGTGCCCCTCTTTCCACTTTCCTTTTTTTATTTACTTCTCTATCAAAGGAATCCTCATGAGTGTTTTCCAAATCAATGTTCAAAACTATCAATATTCATTGTATCATGCTTCTTCAAAGTCCCAACTTTCTCTTCTGTAAAAGGGAACAGGGAAAACCAATTGCCAATATGACACTAATCTTTGTAGCAACTGAATATGTTTTCAAGGCTTTTACTGTTGCCTTACCATGGCATACTTCCTGAAGCTGATCTATTTATTGTTGATGCTTCCTCCCTATGATCAGAAGCTATTTAACTCCTTAGTGTCTCCACTGTCAGTTTTAGGATTGGTTGCTGTACCCGTTAGCATTTGTTTGGCCTTCTTTACATGTAATCTTTCTCCCATTTTTTCACTCTGCTCCTTGACTTTTATTACTAGAACTTGCAGATCATGTGCATTTTCAGCTATCAGAGTAGTGTCGTCAGTGCAGCACAAGTTATTGGTGCTTCTCCCCCCCCCAATTCTAAATATGTGTTTATCTTCCAATTCAGCTTCCCTCAATATATATTCAGTATATAGTGAGGAAAATGCAAGACTCTATTCTTGACAGAGAGAGGTGGGAGGGGAGGAAATATGAGAGCTCTGGTAAATAAGACAGAGCGGCACCACGAAGAGCCTTGGTGGAGCAGTGGGCTAATGCCTCCTTAAGTAACACCAGCTGCCTGCAATTAGTGCAGGTTCGCATCCCACCAGGCTCAAGGTTGACTCAGCCTTCCATCCTTCCGAGGTAGGTAAAATGAGGACCCAGATTGTTGGGGGCAATAAGCTGACTTTGTAATAATGCCGCTTGGGGTGTGTGTGAAAGCCCTAATAAGCAGGCATATACATAGAATGAAGGCTACTGCTAAGCTTGTAAGCCTCCCTGAGTCTTCAGAGAAGGGCGGGATATAAATGGAATTGAAATTAAAAAAAAATAAAAAATAAAAATTTCATTCTGAGTTTCCTTCCAATTTTTTCAGGGCTTACTCAATTGTTCCACTTCCAGACCTCCCCGCTTCCTTTACAGTGAGGGCTCCATCTCTGCAGATTCTTGGAATATTTTTTTTTCTTCATGAAAACTGCCAGCTTGTGCTTCTTCAAATCCTCCGGTTCTCCTTTGGTTCATCCAAATGCTGAGTTGAGCTGTACGCTTCAAAGTTTAAAGTGTTGCTGCAAATATAACTGGCAACCAAATTCACTGCAGCCGATGGCATGGCTTTCCTCTCCTGCTAGTTTTTGTTTTTGTTTTTATTATATTTTTAAAATTTATTGGCCATCCCTCCTACTGCAAGATAACTCTGGGCGAGATCAAAATAAATATTTGGAGAATATTTATGTTTTCAGCTGCCAACAACATTAGTAATATGGTCCATGCATTGTATCACAACCCATTTTTTTAGAGACTTTTATTACAGAGAATGGCTTTTTTAATGCACATTCCTGCTCCAGGTTGTTCAAAGCACAAAGAACTTGGTGGATGAAACAGCAAGCATATCTCTCTCCAATAGTCATTAAAATAAAAGGCATGTTTCCCATTATTAGACCGGGTTTCTTATTACCTTTCTTTATTTCCCGCAAACTGGCAGCTTTTTTAAATGCACAGTGAGCGTGTTTGCAGTTGAGTCAGGGGAAAAAAATTGGTAGATTTACTAATCAAATAAGATGAGTTCAGGTTCAGAACCTTAGTGGAAAGTATTTCCCCACTGGCTACTTTTGGCATTATCCAGTGCAATGGGAAGAGACATTTGATCACTTTAACAGTATCTGTATAATGCTGTGAAGACACGTTAGGTAGCAAGGAAAGAGTCAGAGAATGCAATTGCAAGGATGCAGAAAGCAATGGCGAGCTTGGTGCTCTGTGTGCTTGATTGTTTGCTTGCAGACATTTCATTACCCAACAAGGTAACCTCATCAGCACTAATTTATTAATTTATTAAATTTATATAGGTGCCCAACTAACACCATACAACATTAAAAATCCACAGTTTAAAACCTACAATTTAAACCCCACCCCATCCTGTGGAGGTGACAAAAGAATCAGACAAGCCACTTGAATAGCTCTGAATTGTGTCGCCAAGCCCGTTGATAACATCATGTCTTCAAGATCTTATAGAAAAGCAACAAGATGAGGACCATCTTATCTCTGGGAGAATGATGTTCCAAAGAGAAGGCCTTTTTTCTAATGTCCCATCAAATGTAATTCCTTGATTGTTGAGAACTGCAACATGCCCCGCCTTCTTATTCTGGTGGGCCAGGTAGATGTAGCTGAGAAGAAGCTGTCTGTCAAATAACAAAGTTATGTAGACCAGTAATGAAATGTCTGCAGGTAAACAACCAAGCTCAGAGCACCAAGAACTCTACAGTTCAACCATGAGTTACATATAATACATCTATTACATCCAATACATCTGTTGGATGTAGAAAGTTACTGATAATCAGACCACTGACTCTTCTGGCCAGTTATTATACATAGCAGCAATCAACTGCAAAATATACAGTACATGGATGCCAAAGTGCTTGCAAGACCTCTAGATTGCATCCACAGATCCCTAAAACTAAATAAATTTAACAAGAAAATACCCACATCTTATATGAGAAATGTTGAAGTGTGCTGAAGTCTTCTAAGACCTTGACTGAGAATGTGAATCTTAAATAATTGTAAAAGCTTGTGGGAATTCAAACAAAATTATTTTTAATTTATGATGCTAAATTTGTGTGACTGCACTTCAGCTTAGAGTATTCTAAAGGACAATATAATCACCTACTTAATGTTTTTTTTCAAAATCTCATGAACTTTGCTCTCCAAAGTACCCAGGTCATGGTTGTCCCAAAGGTGCTTTTTCAAGAGGCAAATGGACTTTCTTGTTTTTCTTTGAAGACCTTTTGCTTCTCAACCAAGAAGCCTCTTCAGCTCTGACTGGATGGTGGAGAATGGAAGGATTCCATTCTCACCCAAAAAGCTGAAGAAGCTTCTTGGCTGAGAAGTGAAACGTCTAACAAAGAAAAAAAAGAAAGTTCAGTTGCCTCTTGAAAAAGCACCTTTGGGACAACCATGACCTGGATAACTGAGAATCTCCATGGCCTATACTATTTCAGACAAATGGTTGTCCAATCTTTTCTTAACAATTTCCATTGCTGGAGCACCCATAACCTCTGAAGGCAACTTCCATTCCACCGATTAATTGTCCTGACTGTCAGGAAATTTCTCCTTAGTTCAATGTTGCTTCTCTTCTTGCTTAGTTTCCATCCATTGTTTTTTGTCTTGCCTTCTGGTAGGTTGCAAATCTGTGGGACTGTTCTAATAAGTTAATAAACTTTTGCCTTCTGTATATATCATCTTGACTCAATCGATTCCACTCATCTAAGAACTGAGTTTCCCCAGAGAAAGTTTCTTGTCATTCCCTTCTTTTGTAATATATTTCCAATTTTCCTGGTTTGCTCCACAGCTTTGAGAGCTCCAGCTTGTCTTCCATCAGAGTACTTACCAGTTCCAATGTTATTGCTCTAATTGTAAAAACATCAGTTAACACAAATGTAGTGAATATCTCAAAGTGAAGGGGGAAAAAACCCTATTGAACAAAATGTTTTTGACAGCAGAATTGAAAGAAAGAAAGTCCTAGCTTCACTTCCAGTGAGGTTGGCAGGAGGATGTCAATCAAGAGAAGATGACAGACATAGCAGCAGGATTGAAAAGCTGCCCTTTTGTTTGTGCTCAGAACAACTATGTATATAGAAAAGAGGTGGGGGTCAGGCCCAAAGAATCAGGACCACACAATAAATTCCAGTTCAGAAGATTTATTGCTCATGCTTATACACAAGAATCTAGTCAACTAACTGTCAGAACTAAATTGGTGCTAGATGAGAGTTAACAGAATTCAAAGGGGTCTGAACTTGGAGCATTTGTGGATACTTAACGATTCTAGGCTGAGTCCTCACTTGACGCCACCAAATATATTAAACATTTTAGTAATAAAAATATTTAAATGAGTTTCAATATTTTCTTGTATTTTTTATAAAGAAATAGTGAATCGTAAATTGTGTGTGAATTATTTTTCAGTAATAATCATATTTCATTTACACTACATATTTTCAAGGCCAAAATGCAGGGCATTGAAAGAAGTAACTTCTTCATTTTTATTTTCTCTTTTCTCAAATAAATAAACAAGACATTTTTGTGAAAGCCTAGGTACTATTATGCCTGTTATACCTAATGGATTGTTGGTCCTATTGCTGAGGTACCTCAGAGCCTTGTCAGAGCCTTTGAGAGTCCTCAATGAATTCCTGTTCCTGAAAAATGTACCTCATTGATGCTGGATGCAGAAAATGAGAAGAATGCTCTTATGAAAGAATAAAAAATAATTATAATTGCCTGGCATCTGTTTCCCAGGTAGAACATTCATAAAAGTAACATTGCTCATTTTTTATCATGCAATATTTCCAGAAATAAATCTGACCCACACCCGTGCTAAACTGCAGTTCCATTCCTTCCTTCCATGAAAAGAAAACGTAGGCATAAAGGAAACATATTGTAGGTCAATTTCATTATGCCGTACCTGTTTTTTCTAAGCAGAAATACCTCTTTTTTGTAACCATTATCATGACTTATTTTGTAGGGGGGAAAAACATTATAGGCCAGGGAATCCTGTTATCTGAGAAAGGGCAGCCGAGAAAAAGATTTTTCATTTCAGAGAAAACAGTCAATGTTATAATAAAAAATAAAATTGGTTCTAGATTGGAAATGCAAGTTGGAAAAATCCAGAAAGGGGAGAAAGAACACCACATATAAGCATCTATGGCCACAAGATGAATATTCATCTCATACAGCATCCTGGCCCAAAGCCCAACTAAAGAGTTAAATTTCCACAGTCTTTTAAATGCCAGAAGAATCAGAGCCACTTGGATTTCATAGTGGGTGGACAAGAGCATGCTTTTCCACAGGTCAGGCACATTAAGAGAAGCAGCAGCATAAAAACTATAGGGCTGAAAGGGATCTCAGAGGCCTTTTAGTCTAACACACTGTCCAAGCCATCCTGGACAAATGTTTGTCCAGTCTTTTCTTGAAAACTTCCAATAATGGAGCACTCACAACTCCAAGAGGCAAGCTATTTCGTAATTAATAGTTCTCACAGTTGGGAAATTTCTCCTTAGCTCCAGGTTGAATCTTTCTTTAATGAGTTTCCACCCATTGTTACCACCAGAAGCAGTGAATGCTCCAACACTGGGAGTTTTTAAGAAGAGACTGGACAGCCATTTGTCTGAAATGGTATAGGGTTTCCTGCCTGAGCAGGAGGTTGGACTAGATGACCTTCAAGGTCCCTTCCAACTTTATTGTTATAATAATAATAATAATAATAATAATAATAATAATAATAATAATAATAATAATAATAATAATAATAATAATAAACCTTTATTGTCAAAGTACAACATGTGTACATTGAGATTAGCTGAGCCTCCCCCCGTGCTCTCTCCCCCCAACACACAGTGACAACAAACCCTCCACCCTACCACACCATGTGAACCAACAACACCACACACCGGCCTCCCAAGGCAATTCTGCATAAGATTATGTCCCATTTAAAAGCCTAACAGCCCATGGATAAAAGCTATTTTTCAGCCTGTTGGTACGGCTGGCTATATTCCTATATCTCCTACCGGATGGTAGGAGAGTAAAGCGATACCGTCCAGGGTGTGAGCCAATTGTTGTTGTTGTTGTTATTTGTCCTGCTTTCAGGTGCCTTGGAGAATAAGTCAACTTTTTCTTTTTGGGGACAGCCTTTCAAGTACCAGAAGATGCTGACTTTGTAATAATGCCGCTTGGGGGTGTGTGTGTGAAAGCCCTAACAAGCAGGCATATACATAGAATGAAGGCTACTGCTAAGCTTGTAAGCCGCCCTGAGTCTTCGGAGAAGGGCGGGATATAAATGGAATTAAAATAAATAAATAAAATAAATTCCTAATCCTTCTCTTTGATAGGCTAGATATACTTAGTTCCGTTAACTGTTCCATCATATGATTTAGCCTCCAGACCCCTGATAATCTTTTTGCTCTTCTGTGAATTCTTTCTAGGGTCTCATCTTTTCTTTTTTTTTTCTTTTGTATCATGGAGACCAGAACTGGACACAGTATTCAAGTTGTGGCCTTATTAGTGTAGTATAAAGCGGTACTATCACTTATCATGATCTTGATGCTATGCTCTGTTTATGTAACCTAGGACTGCAATGGCTTTTTTGGCAGCTACAGCACACTGTTGGCTAATATTTAAGCTGTGGTCTACCACAACACTCAGATCTTTCTTATTTCAGGGCTCCTTCCAAACAACACTTTAATGGACAACCTGGAACACGGCAACCTTTTCAGTTCTTGTTAGCAGGTAGAGATAATTGGAAATGGAGGTTTCCTCAAATACATTTCCCTATGCCATGTAGGGCTTTGTAAGGGACACCAGCACCTTGTGTTTCATCAGGAAGTGTATTGTTAACCAGTGAATCTGATATCAATATACTGAAACATTTATCCTCCCTTTAAAAAAAAAGAAAAGAAATATTTTTTTAAAAAAAAACTTCTTCTATAGCTACCTTATTATAAACACAGGAACAAGAGCAATGAAGGTTACATACTGATTCCCTCACTCCATAGTTATAAGGCTGAAGGCCTTCCAGAAGTTGGTGAAACTGAAGTTTTCTGGAGAACTTTTGGGGATGACTATTGTCCGTTAGTTAATTGTTTTATTTCTTTTAAATAGTAATTTGCATTGCTATGTAGTGGTATAATTTGACATTTTATTTATTTTTATTTTTTTATTTTTATTCCATTTATATCCCGCCCTTCTCCGAAGACTCAGGGCGGCTTACAAGCTTAGCAGTAGCCTTCATTCTATGTATATGCCTGCTTATTAGGGCTTTCACACACACCCCAAGCGGCATTATTACAAAGTCAGCTTAATTGCCCCCAACAATCTGGGTCCTCATTTTACCTACCTCGGAAGGATGGAAGGCTGAGTCAACCTTGAGCCTGGTGGGATGCGAACCTGCACTAATTGCAGGCAGCTGGTGTTACTTAAGGAGGCATTAGCCCACTGCTCCACCAAGGCTCTTATATTAATATTTTCAGGAAATGCCTGTTGGGATGTAAATGTTAGTTCTGTTGTTCAGTTGCTAAGTTGTATCTGACTCCTTGCACCCCATGGACCACACATACAGCCCCCCTCCCTTCCTGCACTACCTCCCAGAGCTTGCCCAAATTCATGTTCAATGCATCGATGAAATTATTTAACCATCTCACCCTCTGCCATCATCTTCTCCTTTTGCTTTCAATGTAAATATTATAAATAAGTTTCATTATATTTATATTGTACATATTATTGTAAGCTGCGATGTGTCTGCCAGGAATTAGGAGTCCCTATGGATTTTATTCCACTGGTCATTGCCAACTGTAGGGAGCGGTGCACATCTCCATTTAAAAGCCACTGAGTCAGCACTGTCCGAAGACATTTCTGTGGTCATTTGGCCAGCATGTTAGCAGGGAGTGCTGTTACTATCTCACCAAAGTGGTATCTATTTATCTACTTGTTGTCAACTCTACAAATGAGCATGGCTGCAACATTTTTCCTACTCATTTTCAGTTGCCACATAGAATGGAGGGAGTGGGGTTGCCCAGGTGCTTCACTAGTCAAAATACTCTTTTGTCCCATGGGAACCAAGGTCATTGGCTGCTCCTGAGACTGAAAGCTGGGTGTTGCGTAAAAAACCCGCAGAGAAGATGTATTGGGGAACATAGTTGCTTGCAAAGTTTTAGGGGTGGGATTTGTTAACTTTGTATTGGGGAATTGTTACGTGCGTCTCCAGACTTGGTTTCACTTTTGACGTGCTTTCATGGAGTTCTGTTTATTTGTCTCTGTGTGTCAGAACCATGACACTTGTATTTGCATGCTTTTGACCTGCTCAGTTGGCAGGAATTGATGGCATACAAATTTAACAATAGCAACAATGATATTAATAAGGAAATAATGATGCCTACTGTCTCAGACTAAACTGCCTGCCCAAAGAAACTGCTCAAATAAAATGTGATTATTCTCTTCTACAGGTGTTCCGCCTCTAGTTTATTAAAGGTAGTGAAAAATAAGGATACAGTAAAGTCTAATTCATCTAAAGGTATAGTTTAATTGAATACATTGAAATGAAACATTGCCCATAAACCACATGCTGAGCATAACTAATATTTTTATAAAGGAAGAACAAGTAGTATGGCCTGTTCTTGACTAGAAACTGAAAAATAGATTGATGTTGTCCTTTAAAAAAAAATAGAGGCACACAAAAAACTATCTAGTTTTAATTGCTTGAATCTATGCCAGAGAGTAGAACAGAATAAAAGTAAAGGTAAAGTTTTCCCCGCACATGCGTGCTAGTCGTTTCCGACTCTAGGGACCGGTGCTCATCTCTGTTTCAAAGCTGAAGAGCCAGCGCTTGTCCAAGGACGTCTCCGTGGTCATGTGGCCAGTATGACTAGCCGCCAAAGGCGCACGGAACGCTGTTACCTTCCCACCGGAGTGGTCCCTATTTTTCTACTTGCATTTTTACGTGCTTTCGAACTGCTAGGTTGGCAGAAGCTGGGACGAGTAACAGGCGCTCACTCTGTTACGTGGCACTCGGGATTCGACCCGCCAAACTGCCGACCCTCTGATCGACAAGCTCAGCATCCTAACCCACTGAGCCACCGCGTCCCTTTTAGAACAGAATAGAAAGGGAAAAATAATAAATTCTCTATCAAGTCAGTCTCCTCTCCTAATAGCTTCATGGACGTGTTCATCTAATTTTCTTAGCAGCAGTTCAGAAACTTCCTACTCAAGTACAACAGTGTGCATTCTGGTGTCCCCCATTTTAGTATTAACCAAGCTGAGCTCTGTTTAGCTTCTAAATCCAAGATAGGTCAGTCAGATGTTGCTACCAGCTGAGGCAGAACATAATCAAAGCAATGAAATCACCATTAAGGCTTTAGTTATAGCTTAAAAAATAAGAGAGAACAATTCATGGACAATTCATGGACAATTTCTCCAAAAGCACTACCTATATAAAGCTATATAGGTAGTGCTTGACTTACAATAGTTCATTTAGTGACTGTTCAAAATTAAAATGGCACTGGAAAAAGTGACTGATGACAATTCTTCACACTTATGACCATTGCAGCATCCCTGTGGTCGCATGATTTATATTTGGATGCTTGATAAGTGGTTCATATTTATGACAGTGGCAGTGTCCCAGGATCATGTGATCGCCTTTTGCGACCTTCTGAGAAGCAGTCAATGGAGAAGCCAGATTCACTTAACAACCGTGATACTAATTTAACACTTGCAGTGATTCACTTAACCAAAGTGGCAAGAAAAGTCATAAAATGGTCCAAAACTCATTTCTCAGTTAGCAACATAAATTTTGGGTTCAGTTGTGGTCAAAAGTCGAGGACTACCTGAATTACAGATTCCAACAATTAAAGAACTTCGACTGATGGGAGTCCAGGAAGAGAGCCTTCTCTGCCATTTGCTCCCATCTTGTGGAATATTCTCCCACTGGAGATGAAGGAGGCCCCCACTCTCCTGGCCTTCTGGAAAGGAGTTAAAACATGGCTCTGCAGCCTCATGTGGGGAGCTCAAATATTAAATTAATTGCAGAAGAAACCATGAGGAATGCTTTGCAGTGTTTCAGGACACCAAAAATGGTAACAATGTCCTCGTTTTTGCTTCACCTCCCAAATCTTTACAGCATTATGAAAACATCTGGGCAGAGAAAGGTGGGACTAAAGTCAAGAGGATAATAGAAAATGAATCTGTTGGTTCTACTTCCTTGCTTGTTCTAAGTGCTTCAGGTCAGTCGCAAGCAATAAACAAGCAAGACCAAGTGACAGTCTACAAGCATATTGAAAAAGCCGGTAGTGAAGCAGATCAGAAAGCAAAGTGGCAGAGGCAATGCCAAGATATAGTTTTGAGATCAAGAATCAGGGTAGAAGTGATCCAATGGTACCTTGCTTGCTTCCTGCTTAGAATCCTTGTTATTACTTCAAGAAAACTGATTAAAAATAAAAAAATACCTTGAAGAAACATGAAAATAGGGTTTGCATAGCAACCATATTTCCTTCTCATTTATAACACTATGTGGTCTGAACTTCAGATTAGGAGCTATTGGCCAGAGGCAAACTTCAGATAAATTTGGACCTTAAATTCAGAGCTATGACTTTGTAGCCCTGGGAACAATCTTGATCACAAGGACATGAATGTTCAGGTCTAAAGAATGAAGAATGTTTTCTCTGGTGTTCCATAGATTTTCATTCTCTGTTCTATAAGAATAGCTTGGGAGAAAATCTCTGTTTCCATGCAGAATGTAGCCCTAAGCCCTAAGGAATACTTGGGAGTATCCACACCTATTTTTTTTTTGGTTTCAGTGAAATAAGAAGACAGCTTGCTTTTACAATTATTGTGCTGGATAAGAAGGTTCAGATTCAGATCTTTCTGATCCATGACATCTTACTGGGTGACTTTAATTCTTTAGGCTTTAGTTTAGTATTTTCTATCTCTGCCTCAATGCAACTGACCCCATGAGGTTGTTATTGCTAAAAATAGAATTTCACCTTGAACTATGGGAAGAAAAGCAGATTTATCAAATCAGCTCAAATGATCCAGTCCCCTTGGATGACTCCAGTTTGAGGAAGTCATGTGTGGTCTTTTCTGAAAGGCTTTTGATAATATGATCAACTGCTGTGTAGCTAGATTTTGGAACCTAGCTCAGGAACCTCCATGCACATTTCCCCAGAGGTCCCCCAAATGATTACTCAAAGGATTACAGATAACAAGGGATGGTATGAAATAAGGAGAAGGGTCAGCAGCTGGGATTTTGTGGCCAGCAATCTACCCCTTCTTCAGACTTAAATTTAAAATTGAATACATTTAAAAATTAAAATTTTAATGAAATTTATTTAATTCAGATTGTCATGACCTTTAACTGGGCAAAATGGACATCATAGGGCAATAATTTTCGAACTAGGATACTGGATGGGAGGGAGGGTGGGAGGGAGGGAGGGAAGGAAGGAAGGAAGGAAGGAAGGAAGGAAGGAAGGAAGGAAGGTTGGTTTATGATGGTCCCTGCCACAAATAAACTCAATGGAGAAGCCAGCAGGAGGTCAGAGGTTGTTATCACTCTCACCATTTTTTTTGTCCATGCATGATCATTCTTTTTTCTGTTTATGTAAGAAAATATATCTGAAACAATGTCCCTAATGGGGTAGGATTGTCTAGTAATTATCTAAAAATGCATCTCAGTTCCTGGTAGAGAGTTTTAACCCCATACAATAAGATCTAGCTATGTATGTCTGATGATTTCTAATAAGGATGAAACCGGTCATGTTCTGACCCCTGATGGTCAGTGTAAATGGGGAATATACAGGGCACAAAGCATGAACTTATGGCAATCAGCAAAGAAGGGAAGTGTCACCTTTGTGCTTAACATCTGGTGCTAAAAAGGAGAGCTGTGGTCACCCAGGGCACAGCACAGAGGCCAACCCGTCAACTGGCAGTTCAAACTGCCCTTTATTTGCTCCAATTTTCCCCAAATGCTCCCACGTTTCTGGCAAGCCTCAGAACAAAGTAAGACACACACACCTTCAGCAGCCTCTGGCTGCAAGTAGTTTCACATACAGTTAGATTAGAAGAGTAATTTACTCGAGGCCACGTCGATAACAAGGAATGAAACATACATCCAAAATCTAACCAGTCTGTGGAAATACAAGCTTGCCTGAGCAGTTTCAGAAGAGAAGCCAAAATGCAATCCGAGGTCTTTGAACACCAAATCAAGTTTGTCAGTCAGTCCAGTGGTCAGAGTTTCAGGGTTTTCAAGCAGAAAGCACAACACCGAACAAGAGATCAGTGAGTTGTTTCCCAGATCAGCAACAGCACACAAAACTCCAAAAAGTCAGTGTTTGTTCCCGACAAATGCCCCTCCCCACAGCGTCTCCTTAAGTCTCAGTCTCCCGGTGTGCCTTGTGGAGAGGAGCGGGGTGCTCTCCTCCCAAGTAGTTGAGTCTGCCTGCGTTGTTCCATCTTTCTCTCCACTCTCCGTGCTGTAGGATCAGGACGGGGTGGCCCTTGCTCATCCCCTGAGCTCTGTGTCTCCTGTTCATCCTGTCCCAATCCTGAAAGGCCCTGGCCTGCCTCGGCCTGCTCTTCCCCACATTCCTCTGAAGCCACACACACCTCTCCCTCCACCTCCATAGGGTCCCCTTCCAGCTCATTTTCCTCAGCAGATTCAGGCTCCACAAGAGCCTCCATCAGACATTTAAGTCTAGATTTTAAAAAATTAACTAATTCCACTGGTAGATTTTTCTTTTTTCTTTTTTTTTCCTCTGTGAACGAATCCACAAACTTCTAATGCATTTCTCCTCTCTCCTCCCCTACCTTCAATAAGCATTACCTTGCTTATTGTGAACTCATTTTTCTTTTGTCATTTTCTAATTTCCCTTAAGTAACATCTGTAAAAAAAATTGTCAGAAAAGAAAAATGATCACCTTTGGATAGAAGAGGAAAACCTGTCAAACTCTATTTTTAGGTTTGGATTTGTTTATTTTAAAGAAGGCCCCTTGTTTCATGTGACCTTATTTTTTACAAATTATGCTAAATGGGGATCATGTCATTGATAGCTTGTAGCTTAGAGTCCCTGTGTAAAAATCCATAACTTAGTGCACAGTAGGGTAAATCCAGTGTTGCTTTAATTTCTGGGCTTCTTGGCGATATGTTTCAGAGGCTGTCATGGAAGTCACATCAGGCTGCTGATATTGTTGGTTTCCTACCCTTAAAATATTTCTTTTCAGCCTTTAAACCAGCATGCTGGAAATGCTGTGGCATGTTTTTATAACGTCTTCTGGAGGTATAAAATATAAGACTTTCCTGAAGTCATAAATTTTCAACTTCACCAACCAATCAAGCTGGCTAAGGACAGGGAAGAATTTTGAGACTGAAGTGATGGTTTTCAAAGGTCCTAGAGCTATTCCAGGCAGGCTCAGTCAATGCCTCAATAAATTTCAACTCAGTGTGGTGTCAGCATCTCATCTGACAGTTACATTCTCCTCTTTTCCAAACTTAGATGGGGCTAGGTTGCAAAACATAGCTGGGAGCAGACTGTAGTTGAAATTTTAGTCTAGCAGTGAAGTCTTTCCTAAACTTATTAATTCTTTATTTTGAAGGTTACTTTGCAAATATGAAACCTGACATTTACCAATGAATAAATTTTCTTTATTTTTATTGCCTTAATGCCTCCTTCTGTTCCTCATGAAGTTTCTATAGTTATGATTGATCATAGTTGCTTTGAAGCTATTGTCATATATTTACTTACTTAGAATCCTTACCTACAAATTTCCCTCCTTTCCTTTATTCAGAATAATAATAAACCTTTATTGTCAAAGTAAAACATGTGTACATTGAGATTAGCTGAGCCTCCCCCCGTGCTCTCTCCCCCCAACACACAGTGACAACAAACCCTCCATCCCGCCACACCATGTGAACCAACTACCCCACACACCGGCCTCCCAAGTCAATTCTGCATAAGATTATGTCTTCTTTTACAATTTAATAAGTTTGGGTATTGATTAAAAAGTGAGAAGAAAAGACAATTCAGCAGTTAAAGTAGTAGAGGTAGAGGTATTCCCTTAGATAAGATTCACATTTTGTTTCCAGATGTACTTAAATTTATTTTATCATTGAGGAGTGCCAAAAATTGCATTTGATGCTGTTCCTCCTGCTCCTCTACCTTCTGTATTGCCTCTTCCTGTTCTGAAAAAGACGAGCATCAATTTCTAATTTCCCTGCTAGAGTTTGTTTGTTCTATTCAATTTTTATCCTGCCTTTATTACTTAATAAGTAATTCAAGGTGCCCAATACAAATACTCATCTCTCCTCCTATTTTCTTCTCAACAACAGTCTTGTGAGGTGGGTTGGGTTGAAAGAGTGTGATTGACTGATTGCCATGCCTAAGGCAAGACTAAAACTCACAGTCTCTTGGTTTCTAGGCCTCCACCTTAACTACTACAACAAACTGGCTGTTAGCTTAATACTGGAAAAGCAGAGAAACTGCAGATCATTGTGCAATGAAACATATGCAGTGCAGAATCAAATGCCTTTCAAATCACTGTATTTTTCAGAACCATCATTTCACTTTCAAGAACGCCCATACAGTTTCCTCTCTATATTTTTTCCAAATTCCTCCTTTTTCTCTATGAGTGAAAATGATTGACATAAAATATGTCTGTGTTTTCAACCCAGTGCTAGATCTAAGTACTACTAAAAATACCTGGTAGAGGAGAAGCAGCAGGTTTTCCATTTTTGAAAAAAAGTGAGATAAATGAGGCACCTGGACCACGTTGAGAAACCGGTTTGGGGGGATTAGTCATTTGTTATTATTATTGGCTGCTCTTCTTCACAGCATCACGCCTGGAACAAAACAAAACAATAGACCTTGTTTTGGCAAACTCTTCCTGACTTGAAGGGGATGTCAACTTCTTAACAAGAGAAGCTGCAGATGCCATTATAAATTTTCCAGGCTCATTTTCCACAACTAATTATGCTGCTCTGCTAGTTCAGCTGATTATCCTCAATGTTCTTTGTGTCCTATGGGATGTATTTTCTGCTGCTCATTCATCAGTTGTTGGTTTTATTTCCCCCTGTCCATGAGTGCAGTCAGTCAACATAAGTGTGCCACACACATCTTTTTTTCAATCTGTAGTAACATTTGGTTTAGCATACTGAATTACAAAAAAAATAAAAATAGATCTAGAGATATTGAGTAACAGAAGGCACTTGTGGATTTTGCATACTGGAGATGATCTCCAGACTTTGATAAACTGTGATAACTCCCCATGGCACTTCCCCAGATACCTCTCCAGATGTTAGCTTGGAGAAGGATGAACTAGTTCCAGACAGGACTGGAGGGGAATTTGTCAATAGCTCCAAGCAGCTGTCTGAGAGGGATTTGGCTGAAGCACAGCTGCGGCAGGACAGCCCTGAGGCTTCAGGTGGGGAAAGCATGCAGCTGCAGCCTGTCAGCAATGAGGAAGAGGAACTGCCTTCTGCTCATGATCCAAGAACACATAAGACAGAGAAAAGGCAGGAGCAGTGAAGGTCAGTCTGATCACTCATGTGGAGGCAGCCTTGCCCTTCTCGATGGTCTGTACTAGAAGCTGGGTATTTAGCATAGCAGACAGCTGGAGACAATGCTTGGAATAATGCATTCATTTCCTAGATGTGTTTCCTGGTCGTTGTGATTCTTGCCTCGCTTTGGATTGACACTGTGTCTTGACAGTGCCTTGTGAACTCTGGACTTTTCTTGCCTCTTGTATTGTGAATTTAATTTTGCCTGGTGGTTTTATCTTGATTGGAAAACTTTCAAGTGCCTTGTGGACTCGTTGTCCATTGCTCTGTGGACTAGCATTGGTCTGCTTTGGGCTGGACTTAATTGGGACAGTTCTGGGGGTTTGGCAAAGGGAATTGCTGGAGAATATTAATAAACCCACTAAACCACTGTTATATGTGTGTATGTGAGAGAGTGAGCGGGATAGACATAAACTTCTTATGAGGGACCACGGTGGGGTTTTCACGAGAAGATGCTAACTGAAGGGTCAATGACTTCTCTTCATCGCCATAGATGTACTCTTCAGTCTTCATTCAGACTCAGAATTTGATCCCATCATCACATTATCACAACTTTTGTATTTTTGTATTTTTATATACTTGCCCTGTTCACCGCCCTGAGTCCTTCGGGAGAAGGGCGGTATATAAATAAAATTATTATTATTATTATTATTATTATTATTATTATTATTATTATTATTATTATTATTATTATTATTATTATTATTATTATTATTATTATTATTATTATTATTATTTCTTATTTTATTTCATTCCATTTATATAGCCATCCATCTCACTTACATGATTCTGGGAAGTTCACAAATTAGAACATTAAAGACACATTGTATAAATGAATTAAAATAATTAAATTATTTGAAGATTCTGTCCCTGGCATATTTAATATAATTCAAGAGATTAATGTAATTAAGGGTTAGAGCTGTCGCTTTATATCACGGGTGTCAAACTCACCGGGTCACGTGATGTGACGTATCATGATTTTTTTTCACATTGCTGGAGCTGGGGTGGGTGCGGCCTCTGTATGATGCAACTGGCCCGCTGGCCGGCAGTTTGACATTCCGGCTTTATATGGTGGTTCAGTGCAAGACATTGACAAGAAAGATTGTGAATTATGGAGTTGATTTGGAAGACAGAATGAAGAAAAACTACTGTGCTAACCTCCCAAATAAATAGCAGAATAGATCTGAACCTGGGGATAGCTTTCTTTTCCTGAAAGAAAGGCATCCAGAATCATTAGTCCAAGCTTGATGCAACACTGCAACCATCCCATGGAAAGTGTCTATGGAGGTTCTCAATCATCCAGCTCATGGTTGGCCTAAAGGTGCTTTATCCAAAAGGCAACTGGACTTTCTTTTTTTCTTTGAAAACATTTTTGCTTAGAAGTGAAACTTAGAAGCTTCTTCAGTTCAACCTGTGGAAAAAAAATGTACGGTTTAGTGCTTGGTATTGACAGGAAGATTTTTTAAAAAATACAATTGAACTCCTGGGAAATTTGCTGCTGATCGGAGTTAAACACAGAATAAAGACTTTTCTTTGCTTAACCAGGAAGACTAGATAGAATCTTTTGCTCAAACCAGAGAGAAAGCATTATATCCAAGACATTCTAAACTTTGTAAGTTATTTTCATTTAATCAAGAAAATTGCATGTAATTTAGTTAGGGATTTAGGGAGCACCCATCATTCTACAATTCAGTGAATGTCTTCTTGGATGCGTCTTTATTTATCACTCATGCAAGAGCTGATTCCATCTGTCTAAATGTGCATGCAATGCCATCCTAACAGATAACATCAACAATATGAGACACGCAGCTGAGTGATTCAACTAGATGAGCACTCTAATCATAATACGGTTGGTTTCCATTGAGGGGAAAAAGGGCACATCTCATTAGCAAGGACCCTGTGTCCAATACAAGTCAGTGTACTTATTTGTAAAAAGCTCCGGTGCTTTATTTAAGGGATTTTCCCTTCTGATTGATTAGCTCACTTACTCTGTTCTACCAGTGGAGAATTATTAAGTGAACCCAGAAAATCAGCAGAGTCAGCAAATTGGAACAGTAGCTTGATTAGAAATGGATGGTTAAGCTCCTGAGGCTCTTAGCGATAAGAGAATGAGTTGGGAAATGATGGCTTGTCTAACATCAATAGCTGGAAAGGGAATGGGGTCTTTTTTTAATGCAATGGATCATTCATACCAAATGGGAAAAGTCAAAAGTCCTGTTTACTTTCTGCCTTTTTTTTAGGGTGTATTATGGGAGTCTGTAGTATACAGGTAGTCCTCGAGCACAATTGAGCCAAAAAATTCTGCTGCTAAAAGAGACATTTGTTAAGTGAGTTTTGCCCCATTTTACAACCTTTTTGTCACAGTTGTTAAGTGAATCTGACTTTCCTATCGACTTTGCTTATCAGAAGGTTGCAAAAGGGAATCACATGACCCTGGGGCACTGCAGCCATCCTAAATCTGAGCCAGTTGCCAAGCATCCGAATTTTGATCATGTGACTATGGGGATGCTGTAACAATCATAAGCTCCAAGTTACAACAGCACCCAAAAAAGTGGCTTATGATCGTTTTTCAAATTTATGAAGCATCCCCATGGTCATGCCATCAAAATTTGGATGCTCAGTAACTGACTCCTATTTGTGACGCTTGCAGTGTTCCACGGTCATGTGATCCCCTTTTGTGAACCTCTGACCCGCCAAGTCAATGGGGAAGCCAAATTCATTTAACAACCGTGTTACTAACTTGAACAACTGCAATGATTCACTTAACTGTGACAAAAAGGTTATAAAATGGGGCAAAACTCACTTAACAAATGTCTCACTTAGCAACATAAATTTTGGGCTCAATTGTGGTCGTACGTTGAGGACTACCTGTATTACATCTCTGAACATAGAACATTTTGTGAATGTCACAAATCACTTGATAACATTTTAAAACATAATAGAAGGGGAAAGGGTTCTGTTGAAAAAAAGACGGAGTGGGGGGGCAGCGGATATATATTTCTTGAGTGGTCTCTTTGTGAAATGATTCCTCCGAAAAGCTCCAGGCTCCAAAGAGAAAATTAAAGTTCATCACTATAGCCAGCCCTTAACCTTTAACCATAATTATTGACTTTTGTTATCATACCTAAGTGATTATCTCATTATGAATTGTTTGTGTACCTAAAAACGGAGCTGGGAATTAGGACTTCACAATTGAAAGGATCACATTAAAAATGTTAATTTTACATAGGTATTTTTTCCCTACATATTTATAATTGGGGCTGTGAAGAAGTCTTCGCCAAATATTTCTTTTAAAATACTGGTTACTTTCAATTGTACCCTTAATTTATTCATTTATTTGATATGTTTCTAGTGCTGCCTCATTCATCAGCACTTGCAAAAAGTGTGTTTTTTTTTAATGCAAATAGGAACATGGTTCCAATTTGGCTGGAATAATCTATGGTCAAAAATGCTCCAAGTCTATTATCATCCCAGGTAGAAATTTTCCCCCCCCCAAAAAAAAAAAAGTATGGGGAGAGTAATTTTGATGGATAATACCTCAGAATTTCTGTGTAAGAAGGAGAAATCTATCAACAGCAGGTAGTTCTTGATTTATGACTACAATTGGGACCAGAATTTCTGTGGCTAAGCATGACAACAATAAATTGTGCCAGATTTTATGACCTTTTTACCCAGGTTGTTAAGTGAATTACTGCAGTTATTAAGTGAATCTGGCTTCTCTCCTTGAATTTGCCGGTTGCCAAATGCTCAAATTTTGATCACGTGACCATGGGGATGCTCTTACAGCGAAGTGTGGGAACCTGTCATAAGTCTCTTTTTTCAGTGCCAGCGTAATTTAATAATAATAATAATAATAATAATAATAATAATAATAATAATAATAATAATAATAATAATAATAATAATGATAATGAGAATGAGAATGAGAATGAGAATGAGAATGAGAAGAAGAAGAAGAAGAAGAAGAAGAAGAAGAAGAAGAAGAAGAAGAAGAAGAAGAAGAAGAAGAAGGAGGAGGAGGAGGAGGAGGAGGAGGAGGAGGAGGAGGAGGAGGAAGGGACCTTGGAGGTCATCTACTCCAACCCCCTGCTAAGGCAGGAAACCCTATACCATTTCAGACAAATGGCAAATTTTGAACGGTTGCTAAAGAAATGGTTGTAAGTCAAGGTCTTTTTCAAAGACAAAAGAACCTTACTGTAAAGGTCCCGTGATTGATTCATAAATGCACCTTAGATGCCTCATCACTAAATAAATGGGGAAAAAACCAAACCTCACATTCCACCCACAATAGTTTTCCTTCTCTGTTGAAAGCAGAGAAGAAAAATTCTCTTCCATTAAGTAATCAAATATCTAAAGTTGGAGAAAATTGTCTAGCATGGCCTCATTTTTTCCAGATTAAACATGTGATTGTGTCTCTGTATGTGTCATCTTTCATGAACCATGAAAAAAATTAAAATGAAAATTTTTCATATGAATTTTTTTCATATGAAAAAAATGTGAAAAAAAAATGATTTCAGCTATGCAAGTAAGAGCAACCAAGCTGGGTAAAATTCAAATGTGACCCAAGCAAGTTTTTAACATCTTTATGTCTGCTTTCAGGAGTTAAAAAATGTGCATGCTTTTTCCCCCCCGAATTATTTTCTATGTTATCTTGGTCTTCATATCCTGATGAATTATGACTACTCTGATAGTACAACTGGGAAGAGAAGGGGAAGGAAGAAATCTTGCTACTCATACAGATTGCTTTTGATCTAAATTAGGGACATATTTTTTTAAGTAAACAAGGAGGAACTGTATGCTACAGTGATTAATATGAAATAAAATTTGAACTTTGAGGAACTGGAAAAAATATGAAATATATTCAATGTGGGAGAAGGGCACATGAGGCCATTTATTTATTAAATTAAATTCTACTGGCTCAGTGGGTTAGGACACTGAGCTTGTTGATTGGAAGGTCGGCAGTTTGGCAGGTCGAATCCCGAGTGCCGCGTAACAGAGTGAGCGCCTGTTACTTGTCCCAGCTTCTGCCAACCTAGCAGTTCGAAAGCACGTAAAAATGCAAGTAGAAAAATAGGGACCACTACAGTGGGAAGGTAACAGCGTTCCATGCGCCTTTGGCATCTAGTCATGCCGGCCACATGACCACAAAGATGTCCTTGGACAAGCGCTGGCTCTTCAGCTTTGAAACGGAGATGAGCACTGGCCCCTAGAGTCGGAAACGACTAGCACGCATGTGCAGGGGAACCTTTACATTTACCTTTTATAATGCTTTTAATCATTTTTTTTTTTCAATCCCAAAATAATGTATACTAAAATCTTCTCCAAAAACTAATAAAACACAACCAAATGGATTTAAAGCAATCTGAACCATAGTAAAATAATTTCCATGAATAGTTGAATGTCTTTGATGATGACCAGGATCTGCACTTGGTAAAAAAAAATGTTGGTAAATTTATTGACAATACAGTACTGCAGATCTAGGACAATACCATTTTTTAAACTTGACCTTGGCTACCTGTAGAGCTCTATGTCTTCTTCAAAGTTCAGTTTATGGCCAGAGGGGAACCCAGTGTCCCATTGTTCAGTTTACTGATGCAAACAGTAAGGCATAAATCCTCAAGAGGATTTCCTAGGCACATGGTTGAGCAATGGGTAGTCCTTCAAATAATGTAGAATTCCAACTCCTATTAGTCTCAATCAGTTTGGACAATGTAGTTGTAGTCCAATGTCAGCTTCTATTAGAGCAAACTTTTAAGTAGGAAACAACAAAGCTAGGGTACATACATTCCACCAGAAAAGAGGAATTTATAACTATTTCATACCATGAGGTATCCAAAACAGTATAAAGTCCTACTGAGACTATGAGCAAATTGCAAGGTATGTGAACATGTGTGAGAAACAAAATTTCTCTGAAGTAGAGATGGATTGTGTGCCTGCATTGACTGCATCATGGCTTATTTTAAACACAGATTGGGATATCTTGACTAGTTGAAGCAAAACAGATATCTTAAGTAATGCCTGATTCTTTTCATTAAAAACATGCTTGTAGATTACTGGAATTGGGCAGGGAGAAATGCTTTTGTTCATCTATTACTTGAGCTTCTGTGCTGAAAATTCAGAAATAAAGGACTTCCTGGATGCCACAAAATAGATCCTGTCCCTGAGTTATGTTAAAACCTTCCTAAACCAATGGTTGTTGGAAAGGATGTTCTCCAGGATATTGAAAAAATCAGGATGGATTTTGTGCTTAGCCTTAAAAAACAAACAAAAAAAACACCACCACCTAATTTGGTGAGCTGTAAAATGGCTCTAAATTTACGTTTCATTCAAGACAGTGAGGATTTACAAGTTGCCTGAAGCTATTTTAAGAGTGTTGAGAAGTCTGCTTTATATTGTGAACACTCATCTTGTTCCATCAAGCATTTCGCTGTTTCAAATCAAACAGCAAAAATCTAGAACTGCTACTTGTGTTACATTTTATGAGTCACAGGAGGCAAATACATGTTTTGCTTCAGGGGCAAGGCTAGTATCTCTTTGGAAATTAATGGTGGAAGCACGTTCTGAAGGTTCCATAGTTGACACTGATTCTTGGAGAGTAACAGAATGAAGGGACCTTGGAGGTCTTCTAGTCCAGTCCCCTGGTCAAGCAGGAAGCCCTATACCATTTCAGACAAATGGCTATCCAATCTCTTCTTAAAAACCTCCAGTGATGGAGCCCCCCCCCCAACCTTTGGAAGCAGGTAATTTCTCCTTAGTTCTAGGTTGCTTCTCTCCTTAATTAGTTTCCATCCATTGCTTCTTGTCCTGTCTTCAGGTGCTTTGGAGAATAGGCTGATCCCTTCTTCTTAGTGGCAACCCCTTAGATATTGGAACACTGCTATCATTTCACTCCCAGTCCTTCTTTTCATTAAACTAGACATATCCAATTACTGCAACGGTTCTTCATATGTTTTAGCCTCCAGTCCCTGAATCATCTTTGTTGCTCTTTTCCCACTCTGCAGTACAATTGTGTCCTGCAATGGTCTATACTGATATTGTAGACCAGGCATGTCAAACTCACAACATCACATGATGTCGCATGACGTATCTCAACTTTTTCCCCATTGTCGGCAATGGGGTGGGCGCAGTTTCTGGATGATGCATCCGGCCTGCAGGCCGGCAGTTTGACATGCCTCTTGTAGACTAAACCAACAATTGCAGATCTGCACAAGACTTGCAAGTTAATCCTATAAGTGTAAATCCTGACTGCTTCAAAACAACATTTCTACATTTCTATAAAAGTATCATTTTGTAAGTCAGAAAACATTAGCACACACACATACATATGCATTCATCCAGGAAGGCATTGCCTTAAGGTAGGATTTGTATGCCAATGTATTTTCAGTTTAATACACTAACTCTAGCTGGTTTTAAAAAGTATTTTACAGCACAAGGTACTATCCCCAAAACTTGGCCCAGATTCAGTAAAGTAATGAAGCATATGTTTTTGTCTTGTACTTAAACATCTAATTAAGTGCTCTAATGAATTTGATTCTGTAATATTGAGGTTTTCCCCAGTTTTATTGGAAGACTTACAGTTTTGTATTTTATAGCTAAAACCATTTTTCCAGGGTTTCTTTTAATGTTTAATTAAAAATCAGGTTGTCCTCCTCCCTTTCCAGTTATAATTATCCATCCTTAATTTACCTCCAATCTGTCTTTATTTTCATGTTTGCTTATTACTTGTGTTTTGTCTTTGGAATCATGTTACTTATTTTTTTGCCATGTGTGTTTAAAAATAGTTGAATCTTGCTCAATTAAATTTAGTGTGTGAATTTCTGAAACTGGTATCTCAGATGCTGAAACAGTGATTTACACATTTATACACTCAGGGTTGCATCTAAAGCAGGGGTAGGCAACCTTGGCTCTTTTATGACTTGTGGACTTCAACTCCCAGCATGGCTGGCTCAGGAATTCTTGGAGTTGAAGTCCATGAGTCATAAAAGAGCCAAGGTTGCCTACCCCGATCTAAAGCCTGAGTGTCAAACCTTTTGGCTTTCCCGGGCTGCAATGAGTACAGGCAGACTTTGATTTGCAGCAATACATTTAATGACCATTCAAAGTTACAACAGCACTGAAAAAAGTGACTTATGACCGTTTTTCAGCCTTATGACCGTTGCAGCTTCCCCATGGTCACACAATCAAAATCCAGATACTTGGCAACTGTCTCATATTTATGATGGTTTCAGTGTCCCGGGGTCATGTGATCCCCTTTTGCGACCTTCAATGGGCAAACCACATTCACTGTTATTAACTTACCAACTGCAGTTGTTCACTTAACAACTGTGGAAAGAAAGGACATAAAATGGAGCAAAACTCACTTAACAAAGGTCTCACAAAGCAACCAAAATTTTGGTCTCCCTTGTGGTTGTAAGCCGAGGACTACCTGTAAAGAGGAATTGTCTTGGGCCACATATAAAATATATAATTTTATAGTATAAAATCACATCATGTTAAAATTTATAATTATGTGGGACTGCATCATTAGCTGTCCAGGGCAACATGCAGCCCATGAACAATAAGTTAGACATGCCTGACTGACCTAAAGAATCTAGCCTGCATTACTATTTTTAGTCTTCTAGTTAGAATACAGAATACAGAATAAAAGATTTGGAAGCGACCTTGGAGGTCTTCTAGTCCAACCCCCTACTCAGGTAGAAAAGCCTATACCATATCAGACAAATGGCTGTCCAATCTCTTCTTTAAAACTTCCAGTACCACAACTTCTGGAGGCAAGTTGTTTCACTGATTAATTGTTCTAACTGTTAGGAAATTTCTCCTTAGTTCTAGGTTGGTTCTCTCCTTGATTAGTTTCCATCAATTGCTTCTTATCTTGCCTTCTGCTGCTTTGGAGACTAGATTGACCCTCCTTCTTTAAGGCAGCCCCTTAAATATTGGAGCACTGCTATCATGTCACCCCTTGTCCTTATTTTCACTAGCCTAAAGGGAAAGGGAAAGGTTCCCCTGCATATGCAGGCTAGTCGTTTCCAACTCTAGGGGCTGGTGCTCATCTCCGTTTCAAAGCCGAAGAGCCAGCGCTTGTCCGAGGACGTCTCCGTGGTCATGTGGCCGGCATGATTAGACGCCAAAGGTGCACGGAACACTGTTACCTTCCCACCGTAGTGGTCCATATTTTTCTACTTGCATTTTTACGTGCTTTCGAACTGCTAGGTTGGCAGAAGCTGGGACGAGTAACAGGCATCAACAACAGGCGTCAACAATTCCTGCAATTGTTCTTCATATGTTTTAGCCTCCAGGCCCCTAATCCATCTTAATTGTTCTTCTCTGCACTCTTTCTAGAGTCTCAACTTCTTTTTTTCTAATATGGTGACAAAAACTGGATGCAGTTTTCCAAGTGTGGTCTCACCAAGGCATTATAAAGTGGTATCAACACATCACATGATCTTGATTCTTAACTAGAATGAAAAGAAATTACAAACATGTTGCTGCATAGGTCAGGTCAGGAGATAAGATATAAATAATATTTATTTGATTTCTGTAGGCACCCATATCAGCAAACAACACTGAGTGGCTCACAATTGAAATTTATATATATATATCTCAGAAGGGTATAGATGACTGATGACGACTAAGGAGTCAGAAATGCATCTCAGTTTCCCTTTAATTCTTTGTTAGTAATTTACACAAATATATGAATTGTCCGGTGTGACTACTGCCTGTTTGATAGCCTTCAAGATAGGCTGAAAACAGGAAATAAAGATTTGCCCCATGTTTGGGGCCTAGCAAGGTAATCTAAATAGTTAACATTTGAAACATATATATATATATATATATATATATATATATATATATATATATATATATATATATATATATATATGTATATGTATATGTATATGTATATGTATATGTATATGTATATGTATATGTATATGTATATGTATATGTATATGTATATGTATATGTATATATATATATATATATATGTATATATATATATATATATATATATGTATATATATATATATATATATATATGTATATAAATATATATATATATATATATATATATATATATATATATATATATATATATATATATATATATATATATATATATATTAAAATCTTAAAAACATTTTAAAATCTTAAAAACATTTTAAAATAAATTAAAAAACAGTAAAAACAATACCAAATTAAATTATCTATTTTGTTTTGAGTTTGTCTAATTAAATGTTTAATTTTGTTTCAGTGAAATAAGTTTACAGGAATATTTGTTTATTTCACTTTGAGTACTACAGGTGCTGAAGCAAATTCCTCTTGAGACATACTCTAGTCACTCATCATTTGTTACTTCATCTTGTTTTACCACACACATAAATCTTTCATTTCCTTGACTTCAACTTCCATATTTTTCTTGACATAAACTGTCATCTCCATATAAACTGAGTGGGCACAAATGTGGTATTTTACAAAGCCATGTTTCCTACTTTCAGTGAACACCAATTCTTCACAACAGAGCACACTAACTGTGACCTATCTACCACCATTTGCAAGTCTTCCTATTTCTTCATCCCTTTTTCCGTGTATGGAGCAGAACAGAATAACAGAGTTGGAAGACCTTGGAGGTCTTCTAGTCCAGGAGACCCCATACCATTTCAGACAAGTGGCTCTCCAGTCTTTTCTTAAAAGCCTCCAGTGATGGGGCACCCATAACTTCTGAAGGCCAGCCATTCCGTTGGTTATTTATTCTATTAGGAAATTTTTCTTTAGTTCTAGGTTGCTTCTCTCCTCTATTAGTTCCATCCATTGCTTCTTGTACTACCCCAGGTGCTTCAGGAAATAGGTTAATCCTCTCTTCTTTGTGGAAGCCTCTAAGATATCATGTCTACTCTAGTCTTTCTTTTCACTAGACTAGACATACCCAATTTCTGCAATTGTTCTTCATATGTGTTATGACCCAGGTGGTCAGTGCAAGGCAGGCCTCTAAAGCTCTTTATTTCTCTTTCTCTTAAACAAAGTTCCAGCCACTGACCCTTCAACAACTGGTAAAGCTTCACCCCTCACACTACCTTGAAGGCAGTCACCCTCAGTCCCCCAAATAACAGCCCTTATGGTACTATTGAAAGAAAAATCATCTAGTCCAGTCCAAGCCGGGAAGAAACAGAATGGAGGCTAAGATGCTGGAGATAAAATGGAGGCTGCTTGGTAAAGAAGGTTAGTTTATTTAGTCGCCAGAAACTTCAGTGACAGCATCATGTTTCTCGGGTGGCTGACAAAATGGAGCTGGGAGTGGTGGATTTTTCTTTGCGAGTTTCTTTCTGTTCCTGTGGCTTTGTATCTGAGGTTCTTCCTGTTCCTGTGGCATGTTCTTTGACCTTTGAGTCTGCCCTTTTGTTATTCTAATAGTGGTGGGTTAATCCTATTGTATCCTAAAGGTCATGTCTTTAGATTTTGGGTAGGGGCTGTAGATTTTAGGGGTCTTTGTCTTTCTAATCCCATCAGCTCGAACCTTCTCTGGGGCTGGGTCTGAAGGCATTTTGCTTATGAATAGGTGGCCCCCAAACCTTTATTTCTAAATGCTAGCCTCTGCCTGGGGCAGGGGTAGGCAACCTCAGCTCTTTTATGACTCATGGACCTCAACTCCCAGAATTCCTGAGCCAGCATAGCTATGCTGACTCAGGAATTCTGGGAGTTGAAGTCCATGAGTCATAAAAGAGCCGAGGTTGCCTACCCCTGACCTGGGGGAAGGAGACTGAGGGCTGGTTTCTGCCTAAGACTTTTCTATTATTCCTTTGGGGAAATATAATATTCTGCTGGGTTTTTTTTAATATCCCCCCAAATATTTCCTTCTGGGGGGAGGGGTGCTGACTTCCTACAGTAACAAATTCCACAGAGTAGGCATACACTCACAGGGCAAGGCCCAGGGTTCCAAGTCAAATCCACCAGGCAGGTTCCAGGCACAAGACCAGGGCAGACTTCAGGACAAGAAACAGGCCCAGAAAAGAAGCAGTTTCAAAACCCCAGTAAAGCAAAGACCAACCACAGCCAGGAGACAAGGGCTACAAATGCAAAAAGCAATCTTCAAAGCAAAGCAAAGCAAGGCAAGGCAAATAGCAACAGGCAACAATAAAAGCTGAGGGAGTGTAAACCAAAACAAACATTTGTTCCTGGCAAAGATTAACTCCCCTCGGCTTCTTAGTTAGTCCCCTCCAGGTGCTCCTTGTGAGGAAGGGTGGGGTAGCCTCCTCCTGAGTAGCCTTGCAGTCCTTTGGGTTTGCTTATGTTCCACTCTCCTCGCCTTTAGATCTCCATTGATCCAAGGGCGAGGAGAGTGGAACGTAGGCAAACCCTGATTGGCTAATGACCAATGGTCATTATCCCATCCTCCCCTGTGTCTGGGCAGGCAGGCAGTTCTCTGTCTGGTCAACCACCTCTCCTAATGCCTCAGGGGCTCAAGGACAGCATTGTCCTCAGCCCCTGGTGTGCCTTCCCTGTCAGACAGTCCCAGCTCCCTCCTCCTCGGAACCAGCCTCTGAGGGAGGCCATGACAATACGTTTTAGTGTGTTTTACATATCAATAATAATAATAATAATAATAATAATAATAATAATAATAATAATAATAATAATAATAATAATAATAATAATAATAATAATAATAATAATAATAATTATAATAATAATAATAATAATAATAATAATAATAATAATAATAATAATAATAATAATAATAATAATAAGTTGGAAGGGACCTTGGAGGTCATCTAGTCCAACCCCCTGCTCAGGCAGGAAACCTTATACCATTTCAGGCAAATAGCTGTCCAGTCTCTTCTTAAAAACCTCCAGTGTTGGAGCATTCACCACCTCTGGAGGCAGGTTGTTCCACTGGTTAATTGTTCTAACTGTCAGGAAGTTTCTCTTTAGTTCTAGGTTGCTTCTCTCCTTGACTAGTTTCTATCCCTTGCTTCTTGTCCTGCTTTCAGGTGCTTTGGAGAATAGCTTGACTCCCTCTTCCTTGTGGTAGCCCCTGAGATATTGGAACACTGCCATCATGTCACCCCTCACTCTTCTCTTCGTTAAACTACACATACCCAATTCCAGCAACCGTTCCCTCTAGGTAGAGTAACCTCTGTCCAAATATGGATGTGTAGTTATTTGGCTTTAAGGAAGACAAAGCCTTTCAGAGAGGTTGGTTGCTGTATAACTTAGCACTTTCTTGAAAATGTCTTGCATTTCTTGATATGGATTGCTCCCATCTCTTCAATTCAAGCAAGCACAAGTGAAGTCACAGCATTGTTAATAAGATACAGTATCTACAAGTGCAGCAACTGCAACTGCTGATTTCTCAAAAATTGTTTTTGATGCTGATCCAAAAGCTTGCATATTGTTACTAACAAGATATGCACATTCATTTACTTGCCTGCATAATGTATACATTACTCACAGCTATTCACTCCATTTCCTTGTCAGGCACAATGACCTTGGTTTTTGATACATTAATTTTCAGATCTGTATTCTTTGATGCACTATATCAGCTGTCTAACATTTGCTCCAAGTCATCCAGATTCTTAGCCAATCGCACAAAATAATTTGTATTCAAAGACCCCCACCCATTGTCACAGGTTACCAATCAACATACCTCTAAGTCACCGTAAGCATTCCTTATACATTTACCTATAAGTTTATTAAACAATCAAGGAAATATCAGACATACTTTTCTCACTCCATTCTTAGTGCTAAACCATTCACTAAGCATTCAAGTTCTACTCATGCATTTTCCCCCCCATTATTTAGCACTCGTATTGTACTCAGAAACTCATCTTCAGTTTCATATTCACACAAAGCTTTCCATTATTCAAACCTGTTTACTCCATTGTACTTTTTCTCTAAATGAAAAAAGCATGGTATGAACTCTCTCCTTCAAACACATTTATTTCTCAGTGATTTTACTGAAGAGCATAAATTTGCTCTGAACACCCTCTTTCTGGCATAATGCTTTGTTACACTTCTCATATTTTGATCAATGCAACAATATAATCCCTTTCAGTAAGAATTTTCTTAAACAGCCATATTTAATCCCCCTGTAGTTTTTTATTTATTCATTTTCATCTCTGACCTTTCCCTTTATTTAGGAGAGCAAGAATAGGATTCTTCCAGTTTTAAGGCTCAAATCTGCTTTCCACATACATTTTAAAGTAGTCACGTAGCCACTCCATAACCATATTTATTTATTTGCATTTCGTATTTCTAAGCCACTCATCTCCAGTTAGATTAGATTAGATTAGATTTATTGAATTTATATGTTACCCTTCTCCCTAAGTTCCCCAGTTATACCATCAATGTCTGCAGCCTTGCCATATTTCATCATTCTCACAATCTTTATTACTTCTTTTTCATCTTTTTTTTTCCCTTGGACATTGCCATTAGTAACCCTTTATTTCAATCCCAGTCTTTGACATATCTCTACCCTTCTTATATAGAACCTTAAATTACTTAATGCTTCTGGGAGGTGTGATGAGTACCAAAAACAATGAGTACCAAACAAACTTTTCCCCTAAGGAATAAGATAGTGAATTACAAGGCAGTCAACACCAACAAGTTCCAGCTTGCGCATTGAGTACCAAACAAACAATGAGTGCTGGGAGAAAAAAATTCACATCAAAATGCTTTGAGTACCAAATTCAATGAGTTTCAAAGCAGTTGAGTACCAAAGTACAACTGTATGGCTTCCAGCATTCCTGCACTTTAGTTTCATCCATTTCATCTCTTTAATTTTTTAATTCCATTTACTCTAGTGGAGGCTTCTTGCTTAGCCCTCTTCACCCAATATCCATTTTTTTTCTTTCAAAATTGCCCTGCACCTTCTCCACTTCACTTAATCTTAACAATTCCTGGCTCTTCTGGTTGTAAGTTGTAAATAATTATGGTTGTGAGTCATGCTGGTTGTTAACTGGGCCACCATGTAACCATGTCCAACTTTATTACCTTTTATTAAGTGAATCATTGGGTTTGTTAAGCAAATTCAGCCAGCAGTTGTTAAGTGAATCTATTGTCTACAATGGGCAGTTTGTGCCAAAAAGCAGAGGTGTATTTTATTTTCTGGCAAAAAAATAATAATAGTAAATGACAGTCATGTGACCACAAAAGACTGGCCATTTGCAATCTTTTGTGGTCACATGACTGTGATTTACTCTTTTTTTTGCCAGAAAATTTGGGCTGATTGCTGAGCCCTCCAGATCTGATCAATGGGGAGAACTCAGCCTTTGGAACTTTGAATCTGGGTCATAAGTAGCCCTGGGGAACTCTGTTGTAATTTTGAATGGTTGCTAAGTAACCAGTCATAGACTGAGGATTACCTGGGCTATATATCATACGTATCTTTCTTTCATCTTCATGTGTTTTCAACAATTATTCTTCTACATGATTTTTTGATTTCTCATGCATGCCCTCTTTTACTTCATCATTCCATCAAGCATTATTTTCCATACTTTGCTAGCACTTTGCATTACATTTTTGTAAAATGTCATATCCAGGAATGAGAGATGCATTCCTTCAAAATATATTTCATCAATCATCTGGTGTTTTTTTTTTAAAAAAGCATAAAATTAGCATTTAAATCCATACCATTGAATATATTTCTCCCAGGTTTTTTTTTTTCTTGTCTGAATGCTTCCCCCCTCCCACGAAAGCTCACATTTCTATATATCTTTCAGAACCATCTGATACAATTATTTAAACTGAAACGCACAAGAGAAAAATCTGGCAGATGATCAAATTCCAATCCACCTGTTGGGTGGATTTTGTCAGATTGTATAAGAATTCACAAAGGATCCATCACTCACAGACACTTGCATGAAGCTCTCTTAATTTTTAAATGTGCTTGTGTGGAAACATTCCTCGTCGTAGCTTCACTATGCAGTACACGAGCTGGCATTGCAAATATATTTCTTGAGCACTCTGAAAAAAGATTTTCTTGCAGCATCTGTAGTTGGTTTTATTAAAAGCAGTTTAAATTCCTGTGCCTGCAGCCTTTTGGAATTATAGAGATGGGCTTCCGAAATTTACATTTTAATTGAGGCAGAAGGCATAATAAGGCAAGGACAGCATTCACACATTACAAGGCAGAATAAATAAGATATGTATCAGCCAGAGGAAAAGAAGTTGTTTGTTATTTTTTTTCCCAGTGTTTCTCTCTTTTGTTTTACTTTTTGAATACAGAAATGTGACATTTTGGTCCTTCTGGTTGGTTCTCATCAACTTACTGCAGCCAAGAGACATCTGTGTTTTTGAAAAGGTTGTCTTATTAAAATCTGGAGAACAACTTGGCACAGCAGTTGGACTGTATTTAATTGTCATTCTCATGAAGATGCAGCTGGGGATAAAAAAAAGTAAGAGCTCATCATGGAAACTAGCATGTGGTTTCCAGCTTCACAGTGCTCTTCAACAAAAATCTAGACTTGTAAAACAAACATTTCTTTCATTTTACACCAGTGACTTGGTTCTCCATAATCTTTTGATGCCCCTTATTTTGTTTTCTTTTGACATTGTACTCTGCAGCTGAATTACCAGTTATAACCAGTCACTTCCAGTCAGCCTGTTCATGGCTTGGTCTTGTGTCATTCTATAGACAGTCCTTTATCTGCTATAGCTATTGTACAGACCAGGGGTGTCCAACCTTGGCAATGTTAAGACTTGTGAACCTCAACTCAGCTGCCTTGTGGCAAAATGGGTGGCAAATAAATGTAACAAACAAACAAATAAGTAAGTAAGTAAGTGAGTGAGTGAGTAAGTGAGTGATGAATGAATAATATCTCAGAAATGCTGAGAATTAAGTCTACAAGTCTTAAGGTTGCCAGGGCTGGATACCCCTGGTATTAAATCTGTATTGAAATTAAGTATAGCGAATGAAATATGATATTAGGTTTCATGCAAGTATAAGTCAAAGTTGAATATTTCAAGTTTGAAATATTTGGCCCTTGAAATTGTAGGAGATAACCAGGCTGAGCCCAAGGGAGGGGTCAAACGTGTTATAAGTCACAAGTCCTTGTGCACCCACAAGAGATCTAAGTTTAGCCCACCTTGAATGCCTGTCTTATCTCTTGTTCATTTCCCTTGACTGCTATTTGGTCAGATTCTTGTAGACAGTTTAAGCTTACAATAAATCTTTATACTCATTTGAACTGCCTGAATCTCCTGATTTGAAATATTTATTTCTCAAATATTTATTTCTGACCTCACTGGGATGATTTTGATGTCAGAAGAAATTGTTTCAGTATTATTGAAATTGGACTGACACTGGAACAAATTGTTCCACATACAAATCAGAGCTCTTTGGAACTTAACATACTCTAGTGAAGTTGGAACAGATTATCCCAATGTTAGTGTGACTGTTTCATAGTTAGAAAATTCTGATCCAGAAATGTTTTGCACATTACTGCATACAGTATATATTTAATGATCAGACAGTTGCATGTTAAATATATAGTTACATACCATATTTCTTTATGTTTGAGAAATCAGCCAAAATTAGTTAGCAGCTAATAGTTACAAGTTCAGCTCAGTATTTAATTGAATATGCCCAGAAATCTCTATTTGATGGACGAAAACCAAGGCATTTTAATTTAATGGTGCTAATATTGGATGCTCTAATTAAATAATTTTCAGAATACTAAATTCAGACTTAATGTTCTGTGTAGTTGTAAAGAGCAATGTGCTTCTTCTGGGTTGACAGGATGACTTTTTAGAGTATAATTATAACACAATCTAATAATACCTAAATAAAATTTATAGCATAAAATCCATGAATACCAAAATGATAACAGAATAACAGAGTTGCAAGGGACCTTGGAGGTTTTCTAGTCCAACTCCCTGCTCAAACAGGAAACCCTATACCAGGGGTAGGCAACCTCGGCTCTTTTATGACTCATGGATTTCAACTCCCAGAATTCCTGAGTCAGCCAAGCTGGCTCAGGGATTCTGGGAGTTGAAGTCCATGAGTCATAAAAGAGCCGAGGTTGCCTACCCCTGCCCTATACCATTCCAGACAGGTGACTGTCCAGTCTCATCTTAAAAGCCTCCAGTGATGGAACACACACAACTTCTGAAGGCAACCAGTTACACTGGTTAGGAAATGTCACTGTTAGGAAGATTTCTTCTTAGTTCCAGCTTGTTTCTCTCCTTGATTAATTTCCAACTATTGATTCTTGTTGTGCCTTCTGGTGCTTTGGAGAATTGGTTGACCTCCTCTTCTTTGCAGCATCCCCTCAAACATTGGAACACTGCTATCATATCACCCCTAGTCCTTCTCTTCACTAGACTAAAGGTAAAGGTAAAGGTTCCCCTGCACATGTGTGCTAGTTGTTTCCAACTCTAGGGGCCAGTGCTCATCTCCGTTTCAAAGTCGAAGAGGCAGCGCTTGTCCAAGGACATCTCTGTGGTCATGTGGCTGGCATGACTAGACACCAAAGGCGCACGGAAAGCCGTTACCTTCCCACCGTAGTGGTCCCTATTTTTCTACTTGCATTTTTACGTGCTTTCGAACTGCTAAGTTGGCAGAAGCTGGGACGAGTAACAGGCGCTCACTCTGTTACGCGGCACTCGGGATTCGACCTGCCAAACTGCCGACCTTCTGATCAACAAGCTCAGCATCCTAACCCACTGAGCCACTGTGTCACTAGACTAGACAAACATAATTCCTGCACCCACAACTTTTGGAGGCAGGAAATTTCTCCTTAGCTCTAGGTTGGTTCTCTCCTTGATTAATTTCCATCCATTGCTTCTTGTTCTGCCTTCAGGTGCTTTGGAGAATAGCTTGACCCCTCTTCTTTGAAGCAGCAGCTTAGATATTGGAATACTGTTGTCATGTCAGCCCTTAGTCCTTCTCTTCACTAGACAAGACAAACGTAACTCCTGCAACTGTTCCTCATATGTTTTAGCCTCCAGCTGCCCTCTTTGTTGCTCTTTTCTTGCTCTGCAGTACAGCTGTGTCCTGCAGTGGACTATATTGGTATATAGACTAAACCAGCAATTGCAAATCTATTCTGACCTGACGTGGTGGTAACCTATCTTTACTTGTTGTGGAAGTAAAAAATCAGAAAATCCTGTCTGCTTAAATATAGTGAATTCTCTCTCACACACACAAGCATACAAATACACAAAGATTCTAAAAAGGGTAGGCTAAAATACATTGTGAAATATTTGTATGTATTCCACTTGCCTCTAACATGCACAAACTGCTTTGCCAAAAGTAATTAAGAGTGTGAGAATAAGAAAGAAGAAGTGAAGAAAATAGCTGAAGGGGAAAAAAAGGTCTAAGGGACATTTTGATTTTATCCCAGATATATAGATATATGGATAAAATCTGGAGTGGAATCTGAAGCAGGAGATCCAGCCATTTTATTTCTAGCAGTCATTCTAATCATAATAGCTGCAAAACAAATGGAAAAAAAATCCTACCAATTTTATTTATATTCCATGCAACCCCATTTTCCGCTTTTGTGTCTTCTCAGAAGTTCATGAAATGTCATTGTCCCTCACTTCGCAGCATCCTAATTTCTCACCTGCCCCAATGACAAACTTTGCTGGAATGTTTGTGAGCAGAAGGTGGCTCAGACCAGTTTAAGGAGCGGTAATGTGGTGAACAGATTGGTGAAAAAGTGACTGTCCATCCTCAGTCCAAAGTATGAAGCTATTTTTGGCAGAGGCATCAAGCTTATAAAGAGAAGGAGATGTTCTGGTTGCCAATGAAATTGGCAATGGTCTTAAGGAATTCTCTTTCATTACGAGATGTGCTGGGCCCTGAAGGAACACGTATTAAATTGCTATTGCCCAGTGAGAGATAAATGAAGAGAACTCAGTTTGGCAAATGCAGGAACAATTGATATGTTCATTTTCCTTACAGCTTCTTTCAAAATTCTGAGAAATTATCTCACTGTGTGTGAGAGAAAAAAGTGCTTAATTTGACAAAGAAAGAGTGACAGAGACAGAGAGAGAGAGAAGACTCTTGATCAAATTTGAGAGCCAGCTGAATGTCTCTTGAGCATGTTTTACCTTTATACAGCAGACCAAAAGGTCAGAAACACAGTCTTGAGCCAGAGATTTGCCTGCAAGGGGTTACCAATAGTAAAATAGAATTATTTTCTTTTTCTATCCTGAAATTCTGATTTTTTGTCATCTCCTGACTTCAGTAATATATATAATCTATAGAACAGAATAGAATGGAATGGAATGGAATGGAATGGAATGGAATAGAATAGAATAGAATAGAATAGAATAGAATAGAATAGAATAGAATAGAATAGAATAGAATAGAATAGAATAGAATAGAATAGAATAGAATAGAATAGAAGCTGGAAGGGATCTTGGAGGTCTTCTAGTCCAGCCCCCTGCTCAAGCAGGAGAACCTGTACCATCTCAGACAAATGACTGTCTAGCCTCTTTTTAAAAATCTCCAATGAGTGTTGGTTAATTGTCCTCATTGTCAGGAAGTTTCTCCTTAATTCTAGTTTGCCTCTCTTTTTGATCAGTTTCCAACCATTGTTTCTTGTCCTGCGCTCTGGTGCTTTGGTGAATAACATGACCCCTTCTTATTTGTAGCAGCCCCTCAAATACTGGAATACTGCTCTCATGTATCCCCTATTTATTCTTTTTTTTAGACTAGCCAAACCCAAATCCTGCAGCCATTCTTCGTATGTTTTAGTCTCCAGGCCTTTGATCATCTTAGTTGCTCTTCTCTGCATTTTTTCCAAACTCTCCACATCTTTTTTTGTTATATGGTGACCAAAATTGGCTGCAGTATTCCACGTGTGGTCTAACTAGGGTTTTATAAAGCGGTACTAATACCTCTTGTGATCTTGATTCTATATCTCTGTTTATACAACCCAGGATTGTATTAGCTTTTTTGGCTGCTGCTGCACACTCCTGGCTCATGGTTAAGTGATCATCGACTAAGACTCCAAGGTCCCTCTCACAGTTACTGTTTTTAAGACAGGTCTCACCTAATCTGTACTTGTACCTTTGATATTTCCTGCCTAAATGTAAAACTTTGCTTTTTTCCACATTGAAACTCATTTTGTTGGATAGGGCCCATTGTTCAAGTTTGTCAAGATCTTTTTGGATCCTGAGTTTGTCTTCTGGGGTGTTGGCTACTCCTACCAGTTTGGTGTCATCTGCAAATTTGATGAGTTCCCCTTCAATTCCCTCATCTAAGTCATTGATGAAGATATTGAAGAGTACCTAAAATGGGCCTAAAATAGAACCTTGTGGTACCCCACTGCTTACTTCTCCCCATGTGGATGTAGTGCAGTTGTGGACTACTCACTCAGTATGATTTGCCAGCCAGCTACAGATCCATCTGGTGGTGATATTGTCTATTTCACCTTTTTCTAGCTTACCAAGGAGTAGGTTGTGGTCTATTTTATCAAATGCCTTACTAAAATCTAAGTATTTCGTATCCACAGTATTTCGCTGGTCTACTAGTTTAGTCACTTTGTTGAAGAGTGAAACAAGATTGGTTTGGCATGATCTGTTTTTAACAAACCCATGCTGGCTACTTGTTATATCTTTGTTTGCTTCTAGTTGTTTGCAGATCTGTTTTTTTTTATGATCTATTCTAGGATCTTCCCAGGTATTGATGTTAAACTGATTGTTCTGTAGTTTCCTGGGTCCATTTTTCCCCCCTTTCTTGAAGATAGGAACCATATCAGCCCTTTTCCAATCCTCAGGTGCTTCCCCAGGGCTCCAGGATTTTTGGAAGATGTGATGCAGTGGTTCTGAGATAACATCTGCCAGCTCCTTCAGAACTCTGGGATGTAACCTGTCAGCCCCTGGTGATTTATATTCATCATAGTCATTTAGGTGTTCTGCCTCTGACCCAGCACAGATCCCAGGTGGCCCCCTGGTTTACCGAGGAGCTCTGGGAGATGAAGCACCAGAAAAGATGCCTAGAGTGCTGTTGGAGGTCCAGCAGATCCGAATCTGATCGAACACGGCTAAGAACTTGTCTTAAGTCTTACCTAGTGGCTATGGAAGCGGCAAAGCATGCTTACTTTTCCGCTCTCATTGCGTCCACAGATAACCGCCCAGCCGCCCTGTTTAGAGTGACCCGCTCACTGCTCAACCAGTGACTGAGGGATGACCCCTTGCAGGGTAGGGCTAAGGAATTTGTTCAGTATCTGCAGGACAAAATCGCTCAGATCCGGACTGGTTTGGACTCCGACTGGGCGGAATCTGACGGAGTGGAGAGGGCAGGTCTTGGTCATACCATTTGGGGTGAGTTTGACCCTGTGACTTTGGATGATGTGGACAGGATTATGCATAAGCTGAGTGCTGCAACTTGTTTATTGGACCCATGTCCCTCCTGGCTGTTTTCGGCTGCTAGGGAGGTGGCAGGGGGCTGGCTCCAGGCAGTTGTCAATGCTTCATTGACAGAGGGTGTTTTCCCCTCCACCTTAAAAGAGGTGGTGGTAAGGCCCCTCCTCAAGAAGCCTGATATGGACCCGGCCTCATTGAATATCTATCGTCCTGTCTCCAACCTTCGCTTTGTAGCAAAGGTTGTCGAGAGTGTTGTGGCGCGTTAGCTTCCACAATTCCTGGATGAAGCAGACTATCTGGACCCGTACCAGTCCAGTTTCAGACCTGGTTACAGCACAGAAACGGCATTGGTCACACTGGTAGATGGTCTCTGATGGGCCCGGGACAGGGGTTGCTCCTCTGTCCTGGTCCTACTTGACCTCTCAGTGGCTTTTGATACCATCGACCATGGTATCCTGCTGCGATGGCTCGAGGGGTTGGGAGTGGGAGGCACTGTTTTACAGTGGTTCTCCTCCTACCTCTCGGGCCGTTCGCAGTTTGTAGTGGCAGGGGGGCAGAGATCTACCCTGAGGCCCCTTTCTTGTGGGGTACCTCAGGGGTCAGTTCTCTCCCCCCTCCTGTTCAACATCTATATGAAGCCGCTGGGTGAGATCATCCATGGCTTTGGGGTGAGGTATCACCAATATGCCGATGATACCCAGTTGTTTATCTCCACCCCGAGCCAACCCATTGATGCCCTTGACGTGATGTCCCAGTGCCTTGAGGCGGTGCAGGTCTGGATGGGAAGGAACAGGCTCAGGCTGAACCCCTCCATGACTGAGTGGCTGTGGATATCGGCATCTCGTACTGTCCAACAGGTTCCATCTCTTCTGATGGGGAGGAGCTATTGCCCCCCTCAGAAAGGGCCTGCAACTTGGGTGTCCTCCTGGATTCATGGCTTAATTTGGAAGATCATCTAACGGCCATGACCAGGGGGGCTTTTGCACAGGTTTGCCTGGTACACCAGTTGCGCCCCTTTTTGGACCGAGATGCCCTATGCACGGTCACCCATGCCCTTGTCACCTCTCGCCTGGATTACTGCAATACTCTCTACATGGGGCTGCCCTTGAAGTGCGCCCGGAGGCTTCAACTGGTGCAAAATGTGGCCGCCCGGGTGCTTATGGGAGTATCTCGATACTCCCATGTTACACCACTCCTGCACGAGCTGCATTGGCTTCCGGTTGCCCTCCGGGTGCGATTCAAGGTGCTGATAATCACTTTTAAAGCCCTACATGGCTGAGGCCTGGGGTACTTGCGAGACCACCTGCTGCCAATGTCAACCTCCCATTGCCCGGTCTGCTTCCACAGAGTCGGCCTCCTCAGAGTGCTGTCGGCCAGGCAATGCCAGCTGGCAACCCCCGGGGGAGAGTGCACCAACCCTCTGGAACGAACTGCCCCCAGAGCTGCGGATGGCCCCTGACCTTCGGTCCTTCCGCTGTGACCTAAAGACCTGGTTATTTCAACAAGCGGGCCTGAACTGATCATAGTTTTTAAATTTGGTTTTTTATTGGTTTAAACTGTTCTTATTTCTCATATTCTTTAATCCTCTTTTAATTTTTGTATTTATATCTTTTATTTTTTTATTGTTGTGAGCCACCCTGAGTCCTCAGGGAGAAGGGCGGCATATAAATTTAATAAACCTAACCTAACCTACCATTTTCTTGCTTATTTTAATTTTTGTTTCTAATTTGTCTTTTGCAGTGGGTTGTTTTTTTTTGTATATTGGGCAATAGTTTCTTTTTGTGTGAAGACTGATGCAAAGTATGAGTTAAGCAGTTCTGTTTTCTCCCTGTTGCCTGTTATTTCCTTGCCATCTTTTCTCTTTAGTGGACCTACAGTTTCCTTGACTTTTTTCTTCTTGTTAATATGTAGGAAGAAATCTTTTTTTTTTTATTACCCATGATTTCTGTTGCAAGTATTTGTTTGTTCTGAGTCTCTGCTTTCCTGACTTCATCTTTGCTAATAATCAGTCTTAGTTATGTGCCCCTCTTTCCATTTTTTGTATTTGTCCTTTTTGTCTTTCAGTTTGTCAGAGAGATCTTTATGCAGCCATGCTGGTTTCTTCTTGAATTTCTTGGTGGTTTTTTTTTTCAGTGGTATTGTGCTGGTCTGGGCTTTTACGATCGCTTTTTTCAGAGTTTCCCACACTTGGGTTGTTTTTCCCTTTAGCATTTTCATTCATGGGATGAAAATGGGATGACCATCTTCAGTTTATTTCTACAATTGGTCCTTGATTTATGACCATAGTTGGGACCAGAATTTCTGTTGTTAACTAAGGTGGTTGTTAAGTGAATTACAACCAATTTTATGACCTTTTTTTACCAAGGTTGTTAAGTGAATCACTGCACTTATTAAGTGAAAAAATATGTTTGTTAATGAAATCCGGCTTGCCCCATTGACTTTGCTTGTCAAAAGCTGGCTGGAAAGGTCACAAATGGTAATCACATGACCTTGGCATGCTGCATCTATCATAAATGCATGATCATTGCTAAGTGCTCAATTTTTGATCATATGACCATGAGGAAGCTGAAGTGGTCATAAGTGCAAGGAAGACACTTTTTTAGTTTGTTGTAACTTCAAATGATCACTGAACAAAGCATTGTAACATGAGGACTACCAGTACAGGCAACACACAAGGATGCATTGCTAATGTTGGAATAAGTAAGAGTGAAATACAGTCCAAAGCATGGCTAAGAGAACTGGGTATTGGCATAATCTACCTCTGAAACTGTTATGAAACTAGTATTAGCTAACCACCATTGAATTCTCAGGTCTTCCAAATACTAACCATATCTGATCCTGCTTAACTTTTAAGATCAGCCAAAAGCAATCAGAAGCTACCACCTGGGGAATTTCAATAAACTGAAATATTTCAGAAGCATTTGTAGTAACTGCCCATACCAAAAAGTGATTCTCTTTATTGTTGTATGAATTTTTGAGAGGGAAATGGAAGAGACAGCACTATTTTAGAGATAAATCTTGGCTCTTCTGCATACTTTAGCTTCAGCCAAACCAGCTGTATCTAGTTTGTTGCAGCATTTGCTTATAAAGAATCAGAGAAGAATTGTTTCTGTATGCTGTTTTAGGGGTTGTCATATAATCCCTGGTAATCCTGCACGTTCTTTATATTTGAAAGTATTTTCATAAGGAAATGATAATTTCTGCTCTCTGGTATTTTTGCCTGGAAAAAGTGATTACTGATCTGTTTGCCAATGTCATTTTCCACAGAACAATCATTTGGAGAAAATTCTCATTCACCTACTAGAAATTCCCAGGTGAAAGGTGGAGATTGAATAGCAGAATTCAAATATGAAAGAGGTGAAGGAATTTCTGCTCTTCTTAGTTTTTTCTTCACAGTGCTAACTCAATCGCTTTGGCAAAAGTAAAAAAAAACCAATACATTTCACATGGCATTATCTCTGATCTGTATTTGCTCTCTGTACAGTATTAAAAAGACAGACATATTTATGAATAAAGAGCCATAGCATCCATTGGCCCGATGCTAGATTGTGCATCACTGACCAGCTAATTTTCCCTTCTTTGTTCATTTTCACTTTTTCGCTCCCAAACTAGAATCTATTCAGTGCAATATTTTTAACATAATAAATTTATCTAGCAAGCTTTACAAAGGTTGCATTATAATTTCAAATATGTAATCCTTAATGATGTTAAAATAATGCTACAGGTATCCTCTTTCATTACATTTACTAGGAAATGAAGAATTGTGGTGGGTTGCCAGCCTTCCTAACTAACCCAGACAAGAAACAGATGTATTGTGACTTCTACACAAACAGAATCTTGCAAGTTTGAAAATAGAAATCTCCCACCTTTGCAGCCTGAGAACTTGCAAGTGGAGGTCCCTTCTGAGTCTCTTTCTCTACCCCTTTTACTTACAGATAGATAGGAAGAATTAGAATTGTAAGTTATGGTTTATTAATTATTTGATCTTCTTCATAAAATATAGTGGCACTGCGAATAATTGGCTAGAATTAATGCCACCATATTGTAGAGAAGGCTTGAGGCTTGGCAGATGGTGGTTTTTTTTTAGGCATTTTACTCAGTTATGAGTAATAACTGAGATAAAGTAGCTAGCTGTCTGGTGCCATGTTCCATCTGAATACATCAAACCATCAGTATATTTGTATGCAGGGAATAGAAGCTGCCAGCAGCAGATAGACAGGCAAGCTCTTAATTTTCTATTGCATTGTTATCATTTCTTTGATACCCTGGATCTTCCCTTCTTTGTATTTGGTTAATTGCATTCTACATTGTTGATTTTGTAAGCCACCGAGAATATGACAACGGAAGAGCAAATTATCACTTAAATGTGCACAGTGCAGTAACTTTCCAGAAACTGGGCAATTACAACCAGACAGGAAGCATGACTAGATGAGTTAATTCCACTTTATTATAAGTCTACATTATCAGAATCTTGCAAATATGAAGGTACAAACCTCCCGCCATCGTGTTTAACCATCTGATCAAGTAGTGTAGATTTTTCCTAAATTTCTTTCTCTGACCATTGAGCCTTCAAGAGCTGCCCTCTCCTTATTTGATTGTTTCCTAGGCAGCAGCTCTTTCCTTTGTCCCCCAAACCCATTGACACTTTCCATTACAGGATGTGAGACAGAGGGATATCTGTGGTTCGTTTGTTTTTTATTGGTGGGTAGATAGACAAATGTTGGCGGTTAGACAGACCGGAGCTGTTCAGTGACCAATGTGAGCTGCTTTGCTTTAACCAGGAAGGTCTGAGTGTGTGTGTGTGTGTGTGTGTGTGTGTGTGTGTTGCCCCATCTTCTGAGACAGATTATTAACTTAATACTCAAAAAAAAAACACCCACTATCCTAAAATGTAATTTGGAAAAAAATGTATTTTGAAGTAGAATAGTTTTAAAATGTGTGATTTACCATAACATACATATAGAATTTCATAATTAGGGATAGGTTAAGGACCACAATAAGCATATTTTGTGTTTGAGGATAATATGTATGTAAACTTTGCACATATTGTTCACAAAGAAGAGGATAGAAAGGGTCTAGGAATGAATGCTTACAAGAATGGTATGGACCTAAACATTTAACATTTAACATTTATTATATTTGTATACCGCCCTTCTCCCGAAGGACTCAGGGCGGTGAACAGGGCACATATAAATAGAGAATACAAAAATTAAAAAGAATTAAATAATAGCCCAGTTAAAAACAATAACAATATAAAAAAACCCATTAAAACCCTAACATCCCCCATCAGGCCAGGCCAGCTTGTTCAAATAGATGGGTCTTCAGACCGCATCGGAAGGAGCGAAGGTCCGGTGCCATCCGGAGTTCGACCGGCAGCTGGTTCCATAAAGCCGGAGCGCCCACAGAGAAGGCCCTCCCCCTGGGGGCCACCAGCCGACATTCTCTGACCGGTGGCACCCTGAGGAGGCCCTCTCTGTGGGAACGCACAGGGCGGAGGGAAGTTGATGCCGGCAGCAGGTGGTCCCTGAGGTACTCCGGACCCATGCCATGTAGGGACTTAAAGACCATTACCAGAACCTTGAATCTCACCCGGAAGACAACTGGTAACCAATGCAGCTTGATCTGAATATTCCAGGTTAAACCAGCTCTTAAGTACCCAATCCAGTAACACCAAGGTCAACTCTATCAACCAATTGGAGAATAAATGCATATACAGTTTTTATGCATTATCCCAGCCATTTCTTCCACAATAAAGCTGGATGGGAATATATTTCTATTGCTTCCTGATACAGGTTAGTCCTCAACATATGACCACAATTGAGCCCAAAATTTCTGTTGCTAAGTGAGACATTTGCGAAATGAGTTTTGCCCTATTGTATGACTGTTCTTGCCACAATTATTAAGTGAATCGCTGCAGTGGTTAAGTTAGTAACACAGTTGTTAAGTGAATCTGACTTTCTATTGATTTTGCTTGTCCGAAAGCCGCAAAAGGGGATGACATGTTGCCAAACCTCAGTGGCCAAATGGCTGAATCTTGATCACATGCCTCTGGGAATGCTGCAACAGTTGTAAGTGTGAAAAACATTCATGCCACTTTTTCAGTGCCTTTCCAACTTCAAATGATCAAATGATCCCTAAACAAACGCTTGTAGGTTGAATACTACCTCTATGTTCTATCTTAAAAACAATAAGCCTTTTAAGTTGGTGGGGTTTTTTCCTTCATTTTTCTTTTACCATCCTCATTAATAGCAACTGGAGAAGTCCTGGGATATTGTGTGCTCAATTGTGAGGGCAGGGGAGAAGATATTTCCCCAAATTACTGCTGATTATGGGTGAATTCTGAGATAAACTGTTTGCTTACTGTTGGTGATTGAATAACTACTTTTTGCTGAGTAAGCAGAGACTATATTGAGGGGAAAAAGCAGAAGTCTGATGAGGCAGTTTGACAGGGCAATTTAAGGAAACATCCTTAAAATATTCCATCTAAAGTGAAAGTTCATACTTGAGAGCATGGGAAAGGAACGAGAAGAAATACAAGCGTTTCTAACAATGGCTTTAAGCTGCAAAAGTGCTGATGAACAGGAGTCTGTAATTATATTCTGAAAGGCTTTGTTTATCTCTTATTCTAATTAACCTGACATCTATTTCCAGCAAATGGAAGTTCATAGCAGTCCTTGAATAAAGTAGCCAAGATTGGAGTGGTACATATTCACATTTCAGCTACTTAAGAAACATGGAAGATTTATCAGTTCCAGGAAGGAAACTCTTCAATGGAAATTGACAGTGAAAGAAGCTTTCTCAAACAAGATAGTCCCCCCAAAAAGTGTTAGGTCCCACACAACTAGGCAAGATCAAGGAAGTAATTACTGTGTGCAGGTTTCATTCAGTAAGGTATCTTTAAAATTACCCTTTGGGTAAAAAGAAAGTCTTGGAAAGTGTGAGAGGACTTTTCAATCCCCATTTATAGTGAGGTCATTAAGGCGGAATGTCTTTCAATGCTCTGAAATGCTTCTTCAGGAATTTCTTTCCAACTGGGCTGAGCTGCTTTTTACATGAGAAGCTGCCAACGGATTCACCTTTTATCTTTTGATTTTTATGTCTATTTTTCACCCTTCCATTACTTTGTCAGCCTCTTCATAATCTCTCACACAGGGAAGCCAAATAGATGAAAATTGCAGAAGCATAAGACATAGAAGACATTCTGAAGATATTTCTCTGAATGAACTCAAAAAATGTATGAGGCCAGTATTGTAGGCTCTGGTGAACAAAAGAGTTTCTGAGTGTTTAGGGTGTCACTGCAGGACAAGAAACAGGATGGTGGATTTTTTAATGAGAAAATTCACAGCAATTGGTAATTCACTGCTATGCAGAACTGAAATAAAATGTATGCCAGCCAGACGCTTAGGCTTGTGAAATGTGCTCTCTGCCAAGAACTAGGAGCGAGAACACAACAAAATACTTTCCAAGGTTTATAAAATTCACTGACAAGTATCCTTCCTGCTAATACATGTGGCATGGAATATTATATAAAATAACTTTACTTGGCTCACCATGTACTGTGAAAATATCAGGGAAAGTTGAAGTCCAGGATGCTATACAGGTACTGATAGATCTGTTTTTTGGGGGGGTCAAGGAATAGGTTATCTACATCAGTATTTCTGAACCTTAGCAACTTTAAGATGAGTGAACTTCAACTCCCAGAATTCCCCAGCTCTCATGCTGGGGATGAGAAATACCCAGGAATTGGGCATGGCTAGTGTAGAGAAAAGAAGGACTAGGAGTGATATGATAGCAGGGGCTGCCACAAAGAAGCAGGGATCAACTTATTTTCCAAAGCACCAGAGGGCAGGACAAGAAACAATGGATGGAAACTAATCAAGGAGAGAAGCAACCCAGAATTAAGGAGAAACTTCCTAACAGTGATAACAATTAACTACTGGAACAGCTTGCCTTCAGAAGTTGTAGGTGCTTCATCACTGGACATTTTTAAGAAAAGATTGAACAGCCACCTGTCTGAAATGGTATAGGCTCTCCTGCTTGAGAAAGGGGGTTGGACTAGAAGACCTCCAGGGTCCCTTCCAACTCTATTCTGATTGATTGATTGAACTGTGAGAGTTGTAGTTTACAGATCTTAAAGTAGACAAGGTTGAGAAGCACTGATCTAATAACAGAATAACAGAGTTGGAAGGGACATTGGAGGTCTTCTAATCCAACCCCTGCCAAGCAGGAAATCCTATACCATGTCAGACAAATGGTTGTCCAATATATATTTTAAAATCTCCATTGTTGGAACATCCACAACTTTGGGAGGCAAGCCGTTCCACCGATTTATTGTTCTAACTTTCAGGGAATTTCTCCTTAGTTCTAGAATCTAGACAATGAGATGCTAGTATAAGATTGATTCTTCTTCTTATGGACTGGTAAAAAATAAGATTACCTCCTAACTTGATTTTGGACCAGGGGTGGGCTTTAAACTGAGCTCCTTTTTGGGGATGTTTGGGTGTGGGAATGTATGTGAAAATGGAAAAACAAAACCACCTTGAAGTAAGGATCCATGAGAAAGACTTGTGTGTTGTAGAAAAAGGGAGTGTTGCTAAAATGGGGTTTCATAAACTACTTGATGAAAAATCATTCCATCTCATGAAATTCGTGGCTTTCATTGTCTCATGGACTAATGCTCAGCGTATGGGAGATAAACGAGAAGAACTTGAACTCTTTGAATAGAAAAAAATAAATTTCATTTAGAATGGTCACTTGATGGAGCATTGCACACAACCACAATATAGCAACTGAGGGATGCATTTTATTCAAAGCAACAAATCAACTGAAAATGAGGAGAAGCTCTCTACGTTAAATATTCCTGAACAGTCATCCATGCAAGTGACCTTGGCAATGCTACAAAGAACATCTGGATTAAAATAATCCTGGAGGAACAAATAAATCCAATGCTGTGGTAGTTGTGAAGAGTTTACTGCCAGATCAAGAAGAAGATGTGGATAATCCTTTCCAAAAGCAAATTGGAGTTCTTTCAGAAAGGCCTGGAGGCATGGTGATGGAAAATTTTAATTATCCCAACATCTGTCGAGAGACAAATTCTGCCAAGCATGATCTTCTCACAAAATTCCTGACTTGTCTTTCTGACAGCTTTTTTCCTTCTGAGGAAGGAGAAAGTCACAAGAGAATTTGTTACTCTTGACTTCATACTAATCAATTAGAAAGACATAAATGAGGAAGTAGAACTAGCAGGAACACTTGGGGAAAAGTGACCATATATTCTAGGCTTCTTGATTTTGTGGAAAACTAAAACAAAGTACAGTCAAACATTTATCCCGAACTTCAAAAAAGCAGATTTTAATAACCTTGGACCATTGGTGAATAGAATCCCATTACAGAAGAAGCTAATGGAGAAAGATGTTTAAGAAGGAAGGGAAGACTTATGAAAGGAGAGAGTAGAAGCATTTTGAAGAGGCAATGTGCAAGAATTTACACACATTTTAATTGGCTCAAAAATGAGGAAAGCAGAAGAATTCAGTGTGGTTACAGGAAAGGGAAAGAAAGAGAAAGAGAGAATGAGGGGGGGCAGTCCATAAAGGAAAAATATTAATTCCAAAACAGTAAATGTTATCAGGAAAATAAAATCTCAAAATGAACTGCGGGTAGTATAAAGGTCTCCTTAAGTATGTACACAGTAAAAGAAAAATAAAAGAATAAGCATGCCATTTGTTCAGTGAAGATGGCAAAATGTAAGTAACAAAGAAAAATAGGGATATGCTGTTTCTATTTTGGTTCAGCCTTCTTCGACATCGACCCTTGGGTGCCATTAGGGCATTGTGATGAAGAAGATAAAAAGGCAGGGATAATGCTTGAGACTGATAGAAAGAAACTTTCAGAATGTTTCTTTAATCTTTTGTATTTAAAATTCCAGGACCACATCAATTATGTCCTAGAACAAGGGTCCCCAAACTATGGTCCGCCACCTGGTACTGGGCCTTTGTCTGTGTTGGCCACCAGGTGCTGGGAATAACTGGTGAGCCCCACTCCACTTGCAGTAGCACAGCCATGCAGGAACTAGCAGTCCCACTTGCACATGTGCAGGGATGCTAGCACCGCCACCAGGACATACACCAGGGTCCTGTTTGCGCATGCACACGTGCACCAGCATGTGTGCCGTGGGCATGCACAGCCCATTTGTGCTAGCACCACCATCATGTACATGTGCATTTGCTCAAATTTCCCAGCTGCTCCCTGTCCTTCCAGGTGGCCAAGCCGGAAAGGTTGGTGAACTTTGTTCTAGAAGAAGGAAAGATTGATGGAATAGCTCTGAAATTTTTTTTAGAATTGCTAACATGTTGGAGGAGTGAAGGGAGACAATTCTTGTCCCTATCCATCACTTCTCCCAAGGAGCAATCAGAAGTTGGAGGAGAACCACAAAGAAAGAGGATTTTTTGAGGCCTGGATTGATAAGATTGGGGGAAAAGGTTGATGTCAAGAGTTCCAGCATACTGTATGTTTTTATCTATAGATAATTCAAAGCTGTTAGAGATTGTTGACTTCCTTCCTTTCATGCTTCTGATGTTATGGAGAAGATGGTTGTCTCTTCTAAGGAGGGTCTGCTCATGGATTGTATGTAGATATTGGTCATATTCTCAGGATGAAAATACTTAATAACATCACTTTTAAAAAGGGAAAGGAGAAGGACCGAGAGAAAAGGGAACTGGTCAGTTTGACACTGACGCTCAAGAAGATTTTAGAGCACATCAAAAAGAGATTATTCTGTAAGCTCTTTGAAAGCTTGGATTTATAAGAATGGAATCTTACCTGAGTAAATTTACTGCCTTTTTGATGTGTTACTTTCTGAGAGGATTATGAGAATGCTTTAGACAAAATATATACCTTGACTTCAGCAATGTGTTTAATATCGTACAGTATCTCACGACATGCTGATTAGCAAGGTAATTTACAGATATAGGATGGAAAAACTGGCTTGATGGCAAAGATATTGGAAATCCATTTCATTGTAAATTGAACATAAGCAGAATATTAGTAAGGGAGGACCTGCACATACTTCTGGGGGAGACTGTTTCATAAAGTGGGGGCTGCCATACAGAAGAACCTCACAATAACTGTCTTCTGGATATACACTTGCCAATTTCCTGGAAGTGGAGGCAGGCGGTAGTGAAGTGAAAGATGACCAAAAGTCTTTCATGTAACAGGTGAAAATGCAACATGATAGAACTGGCATTTCTATCATTAATGCTGTTTAGAAAATTGGAAGACCCAGCACCTGAATCTAGCTAGGACTGTGCTTTGTTAAATTGAGGTACTATGTCTAATTGCAGAGTTGGATTAGCAGCTCAACTCATGGAGGACCATCCCTCTTCTTTCTTCATTGCAAACTAGAAAAGTGTTTTGTTGTGTTGTGTTTTCCCTAGCAAGGATAAATGCCTAGTTTTTTAGAATGAAATGGGAATATGATGTGAGTGATCTAGATCTTCGAACACTTTCTTTCATTGCAGGTCTTCTCTATTTTGGGGCATCTATAAGAGATAAACAACACAGTTATTCCAAGCTATTTCAAAGAAATTCTTTCCTCTCTTTGCCCTGAATTTGCTACAGAAAATAAATGTTGAAGCAGCTGTCCACATAGGCTTTGTTTATGGAGTAAAAGTACCACATCCAGCTGAGCATGACATAGAATAATCCAGACAAAGCTCACTTCTTTATTTGCTTGTACTCAGTAGACAGAATCTTGCCAGAGTAAATCTTTTGAAACAGTTTATGTCCAGGATGTGAAAGGTCTGTAGATATTTTCTCAGTCCTCTTTCTGATTTGTGCAATGTACAGATCCTCAATGGAAGGCAGGCTAAATTGCAATTGTTTTTTTTGCCATGTGATAGATAGATAGATAGATAGATAGATAGATAGATAGATAGATAGATAGATAGATGATAGATAGATAGATACAGTTTCCTGTCTTTTTCTCCCCTTTTCCTCCTATTTGCTGTAGAGGGGAAGATAAATATAAATAGAAAGTAACATTTGCCTCAACCCCACTTAGTCCCTTAATGCTTGTAATGTTTGAGGAGATACATTTCAGAAGAGTTGAGCATCAGTTTGGAGACTGCGTGATACACAGTCTGAATCAATTTGGTGTTTAGTTTTTGTTTCAAATGGTCTTCTGTTCCTCTTCAAACTGAGGTGAAGTGCATTGACCAGAGTCTGTTTTGTTAACATGTACGTACTACCTTGCCTTCTTGGAACAGCAATTTGCGCACACAGAAGTTGCTCCAATCTTGTCAGCTTTGATGAGACAAGGACATAAGTTGCAGACATTGTCAGTGCACATCAGACAGATTCATCACTTCAGTCTTGGCCTGCCAAGGTCTCAGTAGGTTTTCGTAATGACTTAGTAAAAAGCCCGTGAAAATGAATTCATTGTGTACAAAGTTGTCGGCTGACTCTACTCTCAGAATCCCAGATTTTGTCTCACAAGCAGAGAAAAAAAAAACATGTATGTTTTTGTTAAATCAATATTTATACAATTGCTTATTATGACCGGGAAGAAGATGTTCACAACATCTTAAAGAATTTTCTGTGCAATTCTAGGAAAAGCTGCCCAGAATCATTGTGACACAAAATGGGTGGCAAATAAATTTTATAATAAAAACAACAACATAATAATAATAATAAAAAGATGTGGCTGTTTTAAGAAGCTGCAAACAGGTTCTTCATTTTGATTGGGAGCAGCCAGATAAATTGAGTCTCTCTCTCTCTCTCTCTCTCTCTCTCTCTCTCTCTCTCTCTCTCTCTCTCTCTCTCTCTCTCTCTCTCTCTCTCTCTCTCTCTCTCCCTCCCTCCCTCCCTCCCTCTCTCCCTCCCTCCCTCCCTCTCTTCCTCCCTCTCCCACACACAAATGTGTGTATGTGAGTATGTACAGTATTTGTAACTAAACCCTAAAATGAATAAATGATAAGGAGTTGAAAAGGAGACCCTGCACTCTAATATAGCTGCAAACATAGACTTCATGAATCAAGATAAGAGGAGTGGATCACACATTCCTTCCTAAATATTACTAGGGCTGCCATCTATATACCACAAGTATTGCTTGGAACTACTATGTATTTGTCTGCCATCTTTGGTCATCTGCTTTTGTCGGGAGGCACTAATTTATACTTCCCAAAAGCTCAATTTTGTGTATATCCTTCTAATAAGAAAGATGAGAGGAGGGGGGAAAAAACCTGTTCATTTTGTGTGGCTGCCTGTCCACAGGACTTGTACGTGTAAAATCTGTGCATTTGGGAGGGCCACATCCATGTCTGTGTATACAAGATCTATGAAAAGTTTATGTGTAAGGACACACACATGGATGTCAACAATGAATGGGGTCCCAACTAGGATATACAGTGACTCTGCTTACTATTGACATGCAGCCTTCAGCAAACTTGCTCTAAATCAGTGCTACTTTGAGGATGAGGCACATTCTTGAGGGCTTAACTCAAGAAACATCTCTGTTGAGATGCAGGAGGGCTTCATTGCTGAAGCTGTGAAAAATCTGGAGACTTGTTGAACGATTGAATGGATGTTGACATCAGAACCATCCAAAGAGGGAGCAAAAGATTTAAATGGAGACTTGTGTTTGATATCACAAGACATAAATTATATATTAAAAGGAAGGATAAAAATCTAATCATCATCATGTCCATGCTGCAATCTGCATACTTGCATCAGACATTTAGATTGCAAGTGGCTATAGGTAGTTCTCAAGTTACAACAATTCGGTCAGCAATGGTTTGAAGTTACAACAGCACTGAAAAAAGTGACTTACACTTAGTCCTTACACTTATAACCATCACAGAAGCCCCATGGTCATGTGCTCAAAATTCAGACATGCCTGTATTTATGACATGTGCAACATTATGGGGTCATGTGATCTCCATAAGCCACCTCTGTGGCAAAAAGAGTCATAAAATTGGAATTTTGCAATCCAATCTTTGATGCAAGTGTGTTGATTGCAGCATTGACATGATGATGATTAGATTTTGATACTGCCATTTAAATCCTCACTTAACAAACATTTTGTTTAGCAATGGAAATTCCTGTCCCAATTATGGTCATAAGTCAAAAACTATCTGTAATACCTCTGTGGGTTGTCCATCATGGTTTGCTGTGGTTGTCAATGGTTGATGTTTTGTCAGGTTTAACCATAGAGGTAGTTTTGAGGAGAGGATTGTGCACCACTCTGTTTTCTGCTTTGATACAAGTGAGTCCTTGGCACAATCATTAGAATGTGCAAATCTATTAGGAGTGGGGCAGAATAAATGCTAATAATCAATGCAATAAAACAATATTGAGTTACTGAGAATGGAAGGAATTCCACTGAGCCCTCATATATAGCCAAACTCTCTTTGTTTTTTTTTTTTTTTTTACTGAGAAGTAAGTCAAATTGAATTAAATGGTGAACTGAACAAGAACTAACGGGCAATTCTGTCTCAGTGCGTTTAATGCTTGGAGAGATGGAAGAGAAGATGTAAGAATACAGAAGCAACAGAGAGGAAACTTATGTTTTTAATTCTCTTTTTTGCCAGTGATAGTTGCATTTCCTGAAAATATGATGCTTTTAAAATGTACAAAAGGACATAAGGAAAAAGGATGCTGGAGACACAAACTGTTCCTTATTACCCAGCTGCCTTTTATGCTTTATGATATGAAACAAAACATTTTGAGAATTGCAGTAAGGAAACAAAATAAGTAAAGTAAATCTGCAAAATATACATTATAAATTGGGGAAAAAACATTTTAATGTGACCATGATATAAATATGATTTTTTTCATAATTACAAAGATATTTTCTTCTTAAACCCTACTACATCTAGAACTTAACTGTTCAGCACACTTATGATTACCAATAAAATAAGGTATGCAATCTAGTTCCCAACTGAACTGAGACAATCATTTTTTTAAAAAAAAATGTTGTTTCTATAAGAAATTAAGAATTATAGTTCAAAAGAAGCACAGTTCAGACCTTATTTCGATAGGGTACAAGTGAGTTCTTGGCACAATAATTACAATGCACATACAATGCACATTTATTGCACAATAATTCACATTCTTCATTCTCTGAGTTTGGTTTTTAACTAAAATAATACGAAAAATGAATTTCAATAGCGGCATGCACAGAATTCTGCTATATTTTTATTCCTTTCCTTGCCCCACTACCATTCTTTGCATTATTTGCAAATATACACCTTGCAGACTCTCTTAAGTACATACCCACAGAAAATCAGTTGCGGGAGAAACTGATTGTAATTGGTCCAAATCAAACCACTGCAGGATGGAAGCATTTTCATTGAAGGAAAATCTTCCATGCTGTATTAATCTACTATACTGGTCCAGTTTGATTTGAATGATAAGATATTTTCAACTACCCCCAAAAAAGAAACAATGGTTGGACACTAATCAAGGAGACAAGCACCCTAGAACTAAGGAGAAATTTCCTGAGAATTAGAACAATTAATCAGTGAAACGACTTGCCTACAGAAGTTGTGGGTGCTCCAATATTGGAAGTTTTTAAGAAGAAATTGGGCAGCCATATAGGGTTTCTTGCCTGAGCAGGAGGATTTTGGACTAGAAGACCTCCAAGGTCCCTTCCAACCACACCCAGCCACAACTCCTACCTATGGGAGGATCAGAATCTTTGTTCCTAATCCAGGACCTGCAGCAATACCCCATTACTGGATATCCTTATGACCACACAGACAGAATTTCCATATTTTCCAGTTTTCCTTAACTCTTTACTTTCTGCCCTTTCACCAGTATCTTCATTTTCTGTAAATTTTTGTCCTGTGTTAAATCTTCCTTCACCTAACGCTGTTTTTCTTCTCTACAGCTAGTAATTTTTCTTTGCTTGTTTTGTTTCCTGCTTTATTTTTGGTATTTAGATGATTTATTAAAGTTCTGCAAAACTGCAGGAGCCAACTTAGAAATGGAGTGAGACAGCAAATCCAGACAATTCTAGGATAATGCAAATACTAGTGACTTTTTTAAAAAGGGTAGAAATTCTTACTTGATTGAAACAATGACGGCCTCTATCTAAATGTCTAAGGACAAGAGCTTCCTGTAACATTGTCCTCCAATTAAGAATTGTTGATATATAAATAGTCTTTGAGAAATGGAGATTTTCTTTAAGAAGATTCTTTCCTACTTAATACAATCTATCAACAATCCATCTACCAAATTCCTGAACTCAGGATTCTTTGGTTATAACCTTATTTAATTCTCTGCTACTATTTTTTTTTAACTGAGGTTGAGGGATGCATTAGAAGTCATTTATAATTCTGAGCTGAGTTTTCAATGTGCACTTTAGATTATTATTAGCTACAAGTACTTCTTTTTCAATTTTGTCTTCTAAAACATCCTTAGACTTAAAAGTCTTTCATATCTGGTTAATGAAGTTCGATGTTCATATATTTGGTTAATGAATTTTGATGTTCTAGTAGACAGTACTGGGACTCAGGGAGATTTCAAACGGTCCATTTATTTCTAAACTAATCATGTGGTTCATTCTGCTTGAAAGGACTGAATGGAGGCCTTATTGTAAGGTCAAAGACAAGAAGCATCAACCCAAATACATAGGTCATGGGTAATATTTCCTTTGAGCCCCAATAGCAACTAAGCAGATATTGAAAGGATTGAATTAGTAGTACATACAGTAGTGATAACACCATATGAGAGATTGACTTTGGGGGAACTCACCATCAAGTTAATTATCCTAGCTAAGTTTGGTTGGAGTCATATAGTAAAAATCTTTCATGTTCTTAAAAACGATAATAATAGAAACAACAGCATATGGAAAGAAGAAAAATGATTCTAAATAAGTGCACTGAAAAATAGAAGAGTGTTTCAGTTAGGCTTGTCTTTTGGTGATTTTGCAGACATGTTAATTTAGGTTTTTTAACAATGAAATTGAAGTAGGTTGCCTTTATCATTTTCTTGAAAAAATGGGGTTGTTCTTGTTTTTGGTTTCCCCATTTAATTTCCATCAGAGTTTCCTTCTGGTTTTTCATCAAAGTACTAGAATATAGAATCACAGGGATGAAAGGGACCTCAGATGTATTCTAGTCCACCCCCATGCTTAAAGGAAGAAACCATACTGATCAAATAGTTGTCCAATCTCTTTTTGAAAATCTCCAGTGATGGAGCATCCACAACTTCCAGAGGTAAGCTGTTCCACTGATTAATTTTTCTCACAACCAGTAAATGTCTCCTTACTTGTAGATTGGATCTCTCTTTAACAAGTTTCCACCCCTTACTTCTTGTCATGCCTTCTGATGTTGTCCCCTCTTCTCTGTGACAGCTCCTTAAGTACTAGAAGACAGTTATCATGTCCCCACTAGTCCTTGTCTTTGATATGCAAGATAAACTCCTTCAACCATTCATCATACAATTTAGCCTGTTGTTCTTCTCTGCACACTTTCCAGAGCCTCAGCATCTTTTTTGTGTGTTGGTGATAATCAAGTTAACCATGAGATACTCCAAAGTGTGAACACATGAAAAGTTGTAAGATGATTTCAGTGCAGAAGACAGATTGGCTTATTGTGATAAACAGCCAAGAGTCTTACCATACCCTTGAGGTCATTTTCTGATATCAAGTTAATGAAATTGCTTGCCTTCAAGGTGTCATAGCACCTTGGCTGTTTTGAGAAGGAGGCTGCAACTAAACTTCTATTGAAACTAGTCCTCACAATTTTTGCAGGATCATCTCATTTATTATAATGTAGGTGATTTGATGCTACTTTCACCAAAAGCATTTTTTAAAGTATTCTGAGCCCCTGTGGAGTTGTGATGATGGGCTGATGCATAGAAAGTTGCCTTCTAGTAAGTCAACCCTTTCGTTATTTTTATTACTTATGGCTTACCTAATGAGTTTTTATTTTGAAAAATGAATGAAAAGAAGTTGCCATGTTCTGCCTTTTTCCTGCTGTACATAGGAATGATAGGCACAACCACACAATCGAGGCCTTATTTCTTTTTATGTAACCACATTGTTACAACTATCATCTTGACTTGTTTAAGCCCTCATCTGGTTGAATGGCTATTATGGTCACACAAAACTTCAGGATGTTCTCTTTAATAAAAAAAAAGATCCCAATATACCACTAACTAGAAATCTTTACAAACCAGAGCAGCATTCCATAGTCTTCCATTTAATCTTACTCCTTTAAGGATGTACTCAAGACTTACAACCACAACTGAGCCAAAAATGTATGTTGCTAAGTGAGAAATTTGTTAAGTGAGTTTTGACCCATTTTATGACTTTTCCTGTGACATTTCTTAAGTCAATCACTGCAGTTGTTAAGTTAGTAACCCGGTTGTTAAGTGAACGTGGCTTCCCCCTTGACTTTGCTTGTTGGAAGTTTGCAAAAGGGGATCCCATGACCCTGGGATGCTACAACCATCATAAATACGAGCCAGTTGTCAAGCAGCCGAATGTAAATCACATGACCATACAAAGGCTGCAATGGTCATAAGTGTGACAAATGGTCATAATTCACTTTTTTCAGTACCGTTGTAACTTTGAACAGTCACTAAACGGACTGATGTAAGTCAAGGATTGCCTATTACCTGCTATTTCATATTTGCCCACTAATATGTTCCCACTGAGAATGGTGTTCAGGTGTTGGGTCTCCTTCAGAGATGTCTTGGCACATTGGTTCCAGAGGTGGGATTCAGCTGGTTCCCACCACTTCAGTAGAACTGGTGGCTAACTGGTAGCCCAGAATGGACTTCCTGAAGCGGCATCCACACAGAGAACCGGTTGTTCACATATTTGAATCCCACCATTGATTGGTTCTCATGGGATTTTATTGAAAAAGGGTGACAATCACTTGTCTCTCTGTCATCCAGTCCAGTGAGATTAGCGCAGAAATTATTTGCATCAGAGTGAATACTGTGAAAGAACACATTTTGGCACATGTTTTCCTAATTTAGGATGGAATGTCAACATATGAGAGGAGCGGTTACTTGTGTGCTAGATGGAGACAGATTACGATGGATATTCGCAGTTTCATTCTGCATTTACAAAGATGACTATCATCCTGTTGCTTACATTATACTGATTACAAAGTGTTAGTATTTGGTCTGAAGACAAAGTGTGGCTATGCTCCATTCCACTGACTGCTGCAGGGCTGAAATATATCGCTAATTATGTAGTTGTTAGTCTCAGTGGGTGGGAGAGCAAAAATGTTAATCAGCTTGAGACTTTTGGCATTAATTAAAGTAAGGTTTCTATGATTTAATATGATGTTGATGATTTATGCTACAACAAAGCGATCCTCCTCATGTCTGCTCAGAGGTTTAACAGAATTTATTTCATCACCGCCTTAGAAGTGAACCTTCTGCAATGTTGCTTTGAAGTGTGTGGCACTGTGATGGATTTGTTCTTAAAGAAATAGACATAAATATGTATAAAAACACCCCTCCTTTATTAGTTTCATGACTATATGTGTATCTGTGGAGAGAGATACATAGAGATGTATCATATGAATACATAGGAGAGAAGCAAGCTAGACCTAAGGAGAAATTTCCTGACAGTGAGAACAATTAATCAGTGAATTTGAATTTTGAATTTTATTGAATTTATATACCGCCCTTTCCCGTAGGACTCAGGGCGGTTTACAGGGTATATAAAACATCTATACAAAAATTAAGAACAATTAAAAAAGATTAAATTAAATCCCTATGAAATATAAAACCCCAATTAAAACCCCAATTAAAACTCAGCCTGGGCCGGAAAGCTCGAACAGCCAGGTCTTCAGGTCTCTGCGAAATGATCGAAGGTCAGGGGCAGTCCTAAGCTCCATGGGCAGCTGGTTCCAAAGGGCAGGCGCCCCCACAGAGAAGGCCCTCCCCCTGGGTGTTATCCGCCGGCATTCTTTCACCGGCGGCACCCTGAGAAGGCCCTCCCTGTGGGAGCGCACAGGACGAAGGGAACTTGATGCCAGCAGCAGGTGTTCCCTCAGATATCCCGGACCCAAGCCATTTAGGGCTTTATAGGTCATCACCAGCACCTTGAATCTCACCCGGAGGGCAAGCGCAAGCCAATGCAGCTTGCGGAGCAGAGGTGTTACATTGGAGTAACGGGAAACCCCCATCACAACTCGCGCGGCTGCATTTTGCACCAGCTGAAGCCTCCGAGTGGTCCTCAAGGGCAGCCCCATGTAGATGAGCGTTGCAGTAGTCTAAACGGGAGGTCACGAGCGCATGAGTAGGGCATCTCGGTCCAGATAGGATCACAACTGGCGCACCAGGCGAACCTGGGCAAAAGCCCTCCTGGTCACGGCTCCTATGTGATGAATGGAATGACTTGCCTCCAGAAGAAGTGGGTGCTGCAACACTGGAAGTTTTTATGATATTGGGCAGCCATTTTTCTGAAATAGTATAGGGTTTTCTGCCTAAGCAGGGGGTTGGACTAGAAGATTTCCAAGGTCCCTTCCAACTCTCTTATACTATTAGGGTTATTTGACTTCTTTCCAGAGAATCTGCCCGCCGACTCCCATTCGGTTTGCAGTCAACTAGTATTTTGAGATCATTTTCACAAATATAGTTATCCAGTGTGGTATCCCTCAGATTGTCCAGTACTATAAAATTGTGGTTGTCAAAGCAGAAAGCCAAAAGACTCAAAAAGATCTTGGATTATTAATTTTTACAGGGTGTGGAACATCCTCTTCATTATATTGATTATCAGGCGGCAATGTGTCAGACAACAGATTTTATTTTCCTGGGCTCCAAGATCACTGCAGATGGGGACTGTAGCCAAGAAATTAAAAGATGCTTGCTCCTGGGGAGGAAAGCCATCGCAAATCTAGTGTAGACAGCACACTAAAAAGCAGAGATGTCACCCTGTCAACAAAAGTGTGTATAGTCAAGGCTATGGTCTTCCCAGTTGCAATGTATGGCAGTGAAAGTTGGACCATAAAAAAGGCTGAGTGCCAAAGAATTGAGGCCTTTGAACTCTGGTGCTGGAGAAGACTCCTGTGAGTCTCTTGGACTGCAAGGTGATCAAACCAGTCAGTCCTAGAGGAGATCAACCCTGACTGCTCTTTAGAAGGCCAGATCCTGAAGCTAAAACTCAAATACTTTGGCCACCTAATGAGAAGGAAGGACTCACTGGAGAAGAGCCTCATGCTGGGAAAGATTGAGGGCAAGAGAAGAAGGGGACGACAAAGAATGAGGTGGCTGGATGGAGTCACTGAAGCAGTAGGCATGAGCTTAAATGGACTCCAGAAGATGGTAGAGGACAGGAAGGCCTGGAGGAACGTTGTCCATAGGGTCGCGATGGGTCAGACACGATGTCACGACGTCCTCTGCCAGGAAACAAAAGCACTCCAAAAGGAATGGGTGACCAGGTTTATTTCTTCCACAAAGCAAACCGCGGTAAAGTCAGCATTGAGGCACCTAGCCTCAACGCTCTTTTATCATGTTACCACACCCTAACCCCACCCCTTCAAAGCAAACCGGCATCCGCCCGCCTCCCCATAAAGACCCCACCCATCACCGTGCATAGCCACCACCCACCGTGTGCACTGCTGCAGCCTGTCAAGCCCCCTCCCAGGTAAGTTCTGTCCTTCCGCTCCCTCGCGTGCCCCAGTCCGTGCTGGCGTTGCGGACGTTAGGCTCCCCCCGAGTCCAGTAACAGAGGGTGGCAAAACAGGCACAGCCACACACCCCTCCACAGTTAGCTGGGGCGTGTCCAACTGCTGGGGCGAGTCTAACTGCTCGCTGGGTGCAGCCCGTTGCCGCCCGGGTGCCATCCGCAGTCCAGGGTCCAGCCGCCAAGTAGCGAACGTTGGCGCCAGACCGGTGGGCGCCCGGCGCCGTCCCCGGTGACGAGACGAGCGCGCGCCCGCCGGCCGTCCGGGAGCCAACGTTCGCTACTCGGCGGCTGGACCCTGGACTGCGGATGGCGCCCGGGCGGCAACGGGCTGCACCCAGCGAGCAGTTAGACTCGCCCCAGCAGTTGGACACGCCCCAGCTAACTGTGGAGGGGTGTGTGGCTGTGCCTGTTTTGCCACCCTCTGTTACTGGACTCGGGGGGAGCCTAACGTCCGCAACGCCAGCACGGACTGGGGCACGCGAGGGAGTGGAAGGACAGAACTTACCTGGGAGGGGGCTTGACAGGCTGCAGCAGTGCACACGGTGGGTGGTGGCTATGCACGGTGATGGGTGGGGTCTTTATGGGGAGGCGGGCGGATGCCGGTTTGCTTTGAAGGGGTGGGGTTAGGGTGTGGTAACATGATAAAAGAGCGTTGAGGCTAGGTGCCTCAACGCTGACTTTACCGCGGTTTGCTTTGTGGAAGAAATAAACCTGGTCACCCGTTCCTTTTGGAGTGCTTTTGTTTCCTGGCAGAGGACGTCGTGACAGTAAGTCAGCGTGACACATGACTTCGCAGCTAACATCAACATGTCAGACATGCATAGCCAGATGTTATCCTGTGGGTTGAAACCATCTGCTGGGAATGGTTTCACAGACCTTCACACTCAATCTAAGTATATATACATTGCACTATTTTAAAGAGCTAATCAGGTTCTGGTAATAAAGTAGTGTGGCAGGAAGGGTTATACAAAATGTATTGAAATGGTAAATATATTTTATGTATTTACTTCAGACAAGGGTGTCCAACCTTGTCAACTTTAAGACTTGTGGACTTCAAGTCCTAGAATTCCTCATCCCAGCTGGACAGTTCTGTGGAAGTTGAAGTTCACAAGTCTTAAAGTTGACAAGGCTGGACATGATTAAGGTGTCTGAAAGAGAAACAGAGACATAGATGTTACATTACTGTATATCATGTTCCCTGTACAAAGTTTTATGTGACTTCCATCACCAATCCTTTTGGACAAGGTGGCAAATTCTTTATTTTTACACATATACACAGTGTATATCCTGTATGATATTTGTAGTTATATTGACAACCAGGAGGCGGTATGTGACTGGTTTTATCCTTATTAATGGTATTTGTACTGTGCTTTGTACATGAGGCCATGACATCTCTATCTCTGTGAAAGCTTAAGGGAATGGGCCTTATCCTGGTAGATGGTTCAGCCTCTGAGTATGTTTGCCTGATCCTTCTTTCAGTGTCACACACAGTCCTAACTCTTTCCCTTACTATCCTAGCTTTCTACTTCCTCCTTTAATATTCCAGTTCTTTTTTGTTTTTCCCTCTCGACTCCTTTTCATACATCTGTTTTTTTCTGTCTTCATCCAGTCAATACTCTATTGTTCCCCTCCTCTATCCCTTTTTCTGTCTACCCACATTATCTTTTTTTTGTCTTTCTCCCATTGCCAGTCCCAGTTCCCAACCTAGATTCAGCCTTCCCCATGTAGGATTTGGCCCTTCTCTTCCATATCCATAGATCTAAACTTTTTCTCAAGATAAAGTCCCCAGTCCAGCATGGCATTCTTTGGATGAGTTGGAACCAGTCAGGCTCTTTCTTTCTTTCTTTCTTTCTTTCTTTCTTTCTTTCTTTCTTTCTTTCTTTCTTTCTTTCTTTCTTTCTTTCTTTCTTTCTTTCTTTCTTTCTTCCTTCCTTCCTTCCTTCCTTCCTTCCTTCCTTCCTTCCATGCTAGGAAAGCTGTGCCCCATCCTGACAAGGAAGTGCTTAGGTGTGATGTCAGCTCTGTCTGGAAAACACTGCAAAAAGTTCACATTTGGAAGGCAGCAGGCTCAGATAATATCCCTGGGCGGGTTCTTACGGAATGAGCAGCTGAGCTGGCTTGTGTTCTTACAGATATTTTCAATCTCATTGCAGCAGGCAGTGGTCCCATTGTTTTTAAGATGACCATCATTTTGCCAGTGCCAAAAAAAGTCCACAATTAGAGGTCTCAATGATCACCGACTGGGTGCACTGACATCCATCATTATGAAATGCTTTGAGAGGCTGATAAAAGACATTATTGTATCCAGCCTCCCACCAGCATTTGACTTGCTATAGTTTGCTTACCAACCAAATCATTCTATACAGGATGCTATTCTTTCTGTTTTCCATCTGAGCTTAGAAGAAAGAAATACTCATGTGCCTTTGCTGTTTATTGACTTCAGTTCGGCATTTAATACAGTCATTCCCCAGCATCTAGTAGGCAAACTGGGTCTATTAGGATTAAGCACTCCTTTGTGCAACTAGATTCTTGAGGTTGAGGGTTAGGTGAACAGGTGTAAGAAAAACAGCCTAGTTTTAAACATTGGAAAAAATCAAAGAGATCATTGTCAACTTCTGAAAAGGCAGACACAGTCACACTCCTCTTTGTCCTAATGATTCACCTGTGGAGATGGTTACCAGCATCAAATTTCTGCGTGTGCAGTTAACGAGTAGGCTGACTTGGACACTCAACAGCAAGACACTGGTAAAGCAAGCACAGCAGTGCCTGCATTTTCGGCATTGCATGAGAAAAGTACATCTTCCTTCCCGTGTCCTGACCACTTTCTACAGGGGGACGATTGAGAGCATCCTGACATAGAACATCACAGTCTGGTTTGAAAGCATCACTGCTTCAGACAGGAAGGTGGTGCAGAGAGTGGTGAGTATGGCCGAAAAGATCATTGGCAGTTCCCTCCCTTCCATCCAGGACATAGCATATAAGCGTTGCTTGAGCAGGGTCTGCAAGATTGTCTGGGACACTGCACATTCTCTTCACGACCTGTTTTCCTTGTTACCTTCTGGGAGGAGGTTCTGTGATATCTGAAGCAGAACATCCCGATTCAATCATAGTTTTGCTCCATAACTATTAACCTTGTGAACTCTAAAGCTTCCTCTCCACTATGTATTCAAGATGAACAGGTGATTAATATTTATATGTTATTTATATGTAAGGATGTAGGTGTATACATATGTTGTATATAGCATGTTTAAATGTGTGTTATGTATGTGTACACTTTTGAGAGCAAGCAACTAAATTTCATTTTTAATGTGTGCCAATGTGTGCCCACAGTAAAAAAAAAATGACAATAAAGATTATCTATCCTTCCTTCCTTTCTCCCACATAGACACGTGGAACAGAATTAGGTTGATTCTCATATAACCTATTCTAACTTCCGAGAGGTAAGGAGGAATACAAATGAAAATGGGATGGGCTTCAAGATGGGCTATCAAAGTGTGATTTTTGAAGGGGAGGAGAATAAATAGAGAAATCTATATTTAATGCCCAGTCCCAGGTGCTTCTTCCCCATGTCAACCACCATTAATAGCAGCAGCATGTTATCTTCAGTGATAAGATAGATAAACTTGATAGAAGAAAATTCAGGAGAGAAAGAACTACTGGTTAGAAAGGATGTTTAGAAAGAATATATGGTTTGGAAATTGGAATTACCTTAAGAAATCAATTTTATTAACTGATTGAGGTACACATTAATAAAAATGCCCCATAAAGTTCTAAAATAAAATCTATTACTCTTTTTAATGAAGCATTGACTTCTGTAGAAGGATTTAAAATCTTGTGCCTTTCCATCTTGTGCCATCCATTTTTCACGAATATTATATGACATTTCAGGTCTGATGGAAAATTATTGTTACAGGCTTCACTTTCTATACTAATATGATCAATTTGTTTTCTAAGAGCTAAGTCATTTTTCGTTTTCACTAGGTACTGCTGACGGCTAGGTCATTTTCACCCCAACATTTATTAGATAAGGCAGCTAATGGACTAGGGGAATCATTAGTTACTTGCCCTTATGAAGTAAGTTTGACATATCTAAAGTTGATGGAAAAATGTCCTTATTCTCCAGACTCTTAGGAATCTGGATTATGAAGACTCTGTGAAGCAGATTCAGGAGACTGGTGGGGAAGAACAGAGTGAGGAGATATCGTTTTGGAGGATCAAACTAGCAAAAAGTGAAAATGGCTTCCCCATTGACTTTGCTTGTCAGAAGGTCACAAAAGGGGAACATATAACTCTTAGACATTGCAACTGGCATAAATATGAACCAGTTAACAAATTTCTGAATTTTGTTCACACGACTGTGGTGATGCTGCAATAATTGTAAGTGTGAAAAATGGTCATAAGTCACATTTTTCAATGCTGTTGTAATTTTGAACAGCCATTAAATGAACTGTTGTAAGTCTAGGACTACCTGTAAACAGGTAAACTGCATATCTGAGTCCCTCTGAATAATGCCCACTGGAATATTGGTTTTTCGTGGGGAGGAATGGATTTGAGTCCAGCCTAAAGTTTTCTAGAAAAGAATCCATATAGCCATAAAGTGAAGCATATCATGTTGTAGAGTATGGCTGTAAGTCACACTTATATAATAGTAAAAAAGGTAAAGGTAAAGGTTCCCCCGCACATGTGTGCTAGTCGTTTCCGACTCTAGGTTTATTGTTTATGTTATGTTATTTATGTTATGTTATGTTATGTTGTTTATGTTATGTTATTGTTTATGTTATGTTATTGTTTATGTTTATGTCCATGGTTTATTGTTTATGTTAGCTAGATCATCTTTTCCTTTGCAGGTAACTCAAATCTTCTTTAGTTGAACTCTTGGTTTTTGGAAATATTTGTGTAGCAGTCTTGAAAAGAACTTTTAAGATCAGAAACTTCCAGTGATCTCCCCTTCAAGTACCAACCAAGCATGATCCTGCTTAGCTTCTAAACCCAGACAAGATTGCCCAAGTACATCTAAAATTGGTAGAAAGATGTAACTCTTATTTCAATTGACATAAAATATAAGGTTATGCTTTGTATTATTTTTTCCTGAATATATGTTTTCATGAAAAGTTACATTATAAATAGTTTAAATTTTAAAGCCGTCTTTAAAATTGCCCTAGGAGGTAGAATCTCAGCTTGGGACCTTGAGTAGATCAGTTGCTATCTACAGCAGAGAACTAGTATCTCATCCATAAATCAAGATATAGACATTTTTTTAATACCTTCAAGGGCCTTGTGGAACTGTTAGGTTTATGAATAAATGCAAGCACATTCATCTTTGAACATTCCGTCTGTGTGAAGTCTAAAATCATAGTACAAAGATGAAACAGTACATTTTGTTCAGATAAATAGCTAGATGGTAGACATTTGAATAATTCAGCATGATTGGGAAGCATATAATCTGCAGGAAAGCACTAAGATTCCACTTTAAAAACCCCTTGAAACCTCATGAAAAACCTCAATAAACATTTTATTTAGCAACTGCTCTAAATTTATGTTCTCTGTGTTTCGGTACACCTCTCTTTAGTCTTTTGTTTTACTTGCCTGATTTGTGTTAAAGACTTCCTAAAACAAAATATCTATTGTGGGTAAGGTAAAGGTAAAGGTAAAGGTTCCCCCGCACATGCGTGCTAGTCGTTTCCGACTCTAGGGGCCGGTGCTCATCTCTGTTTCATAGCCGAAGAGCCAGCGTTTGTCCGAGGACGTCTCCGTGGTCATGTGGCCGGCATGACTAGCACGGAACGCTGTTACCTTCCCACCGTAGTGGTCCCTATTTTTCTATTTGCATTTTTTACGTGCTTTCGAACTGCTAGGTGGGCAGAAGCTGGGACGAGTAACAGGCGCTCACTCTGATACGCGGCACTCGGGATTCGACCCGCCAAACTGCCGACCTTCCGATCGACAAGTTCAGCGTCCTAACCCACTGAGCCACCGCGTCCCTTACTATTGTGGGTAGCCTTTATCTAAAATTGTTCTCCATGAAGTAATGATACTATAATTGTTTTTACCAAGAATGGATATAGCAATAGCAATTGCTAGTTGTATTTGTATCCGTGATGCTAAAACAGCAGTTTATCTCTGTGTTTGTAGCTGTGTGAACTTATTTCCCTCTGTCTCTCATTGCAATTAAATAGAATATGGATTTCTTAGACACATCTAGTTTGGTGTTCATTTGATGAGCTTCTTTCTTTCTCCATCTGCATAACAATCCATATCACTGGAAGAGGTTTTTGTGGAGTGATATGTTTAAAACAAAGTTAAGATGGTGACCATCACTGTGTCATCTAAGCTAGCAGGTCCCAACCTTTTGGTTCCATGGAGAGAGCTTTTTCCATGGACCAGAGACGGCATGGTTTTATGTGATGCCTCCTTCCCACTGATGGGCCTTCACTTGTTTGTGTGGCCCAATTTTTGGCATGCTGCAGTCCAGTGCTGGTCCATGTACCGGGGGTTGGGGACCCCTTATCTAATCCATTTTTTAAGTAAAAGGGGCAAAGACTTGATTACATCCTAGCAGCTGCCATCTTGACTTTTTTGACCCTCTCCTGATGCCCCTGTCACTAGAAATACAGTAGAAGAGAAAGTGGGAACACTGAACATTTAGATCCATATATTAATTTTAGATGTCTCAAATATCTAGAAATAAAAATGTATGCTAAGTTCCTTTTCCAGATGGTGACGTTCATTCTCAGAAACTTAAATGCATGAAATTTGCATATGTGAACCCAAACAAGCATCCTAGGAAAATGTAGGAGAAAATGAATTTCCTGTGTACACTAAAATGGCTACAATATTGAATGCATCCAGAGAAATGTTCATATGTAGTTGTGCCAGTATTTTTCTCTGTTGAAAGCATAAGTTGTTCTGTAAATGAATTTGAACAGTTTTTGTGAGAAAGTCAGTGAAAAGGGAAATTACACATGCTGTTACAACACACACTGTAACTTTGAACGGTCACTAAATTTATTTATTTATTTATTTATTTATTTATTTATTTATTTATTTATTTTAATCCCATTTATATCCCACCCTTCTCTGAAGACTCAGGGCGGCTTACAATTTAAGCACAAATGAACTGTTTGCAAGTCAAGGACTATCTGTACATATAAATGAAAATCAAATCTAACATGCACAATATCTTCTATAGTTGGTGCACCACATATGTTTCTGGATATGTTTGCCAATATTTTACTACTATGAGAGGTAACTAAACCTGTGTGCATTTTGGCTTCCAATATGAAGGCCAGATCCTGAAGTTGAAACTCAAATACTTTGGCCAGCTAATGAGAAGGAAGGACTCACTGGAGAAGAGCCTAATGCTGGGAAAGGTTGAGGGGAAGAGAAGAAGGGGACGACAGAGAAAGAGGTGGATGGATGGAATCACTAAAGCAGTAGGCGTGAGCTTAAATGGACTCCAGAAGATGGTAGAGGACAGGAAGGCCTGGAGGAATGTTGTCCATGGGGTCGTGATAGGTTGGACAAGCCAGTAAGAAGCCATAGCAGAAATACGAAAATAATAAGAAATAGAGGAGACCACTGCTGGCTAAGGCTTTTAGCACATATTCTGGGGAGAAATTAGGGATGAATGGGGTTTTATGACTATGACCCATTCATTCCAGGAGTGTGACTTTCTTGTTGTTGTTTTTTCTTCAGGTCAGATGCCAAGGCTGATGGAGCAAATATAAATTTACTGCAACAAGATTAGATTGTAGCCAAATTGTCACATTTGAGACTTGTCTCAGAACAGCTCAGAAAAAATAATAAAACTTCAGCCATCCTATCTCTTGGGTGCCATGCTTGCAATAAGAACAAATTTGTTCTCCGTAAAACAGATGCGCTATCACTTTTCTTTGAAAACTTTTTAAACACACTAGGAAAAAAACTATACAACCTGTGCTTGGGAAAAAAAGGAATGATTCAGCTTCTTTATTATGGATAGTTGCATAATAATATGCAGATGTTTAGACTGGCTTTGGCATTTTTATTCACCGATCAAGTCCTTCCCAAGGACCTGGAATAGGGAGATGTTGTTGTTTGATGGTGTTAAAGGTATTGTCGCAGGATATGTTCCAAGTAAAGCTGCTTTTGCAATTGACTGATGGTGATTTTGTTAATGCTGATGGTGTTCGAGTGACACTTACGTTAAGTGATGTTCATGGATAGTCAACTGGATGTTCAGATTGAATTTGGCTTGTCTGATTGCATCTATTTTAATGGATAAACTAGGGAACCCTCCCAAATCTCTGCTAGGCTTTATTGTTGTCTAGTATTTGTGAAGGTGTTTCTGGGAGGATGAATAAAGCACACTTGTCTTCACCAATAGTACATTGCAGGTGGTCCTCAACTTGTTGAGTCCTTCCCAAGGAGCTAGGATAGACAGATATGGATGTTTGATGGTGTTATGGTTGCAGGATATAAGTTGTTTCAAATTAAGCTGCCTTTTGCAATTGACTGATGGCGAATTTGTCAATATTGATAATGTTCAAGTGGTGCTCCAACTATTTGGGGATTTCACCCAAGGCACCTCTGACTATTGGTACAACCTTTGCTTTCTTTTGCCACAGTCATCATATAATCTTTTTTTGGACATGATTTGTAATAACATATCATTAGTTATTTAAGTCTTTGTATATTTGTGATGGGAAAAAAAACCTTTTTTTTTTGCCCATAGTCCCGCAACTACTGGCCTTGGTTGCTCAGCCAATAGACCTGAGTCCTGTATTATTATTACTATTGCATTCTCTCTACGGAATGACCAACATGGGCCTACTGTGCTTTGGATAGTATATTTAAAATAGAACACCTGTCTAATTAAATTCTGATTAATTAGGAATGAAAGTCCAATTAAATTTGTCAACTGTATTTTGTTTGGTTACTTCTTTTAAAAAAACAATTCTGGAGTGTATATATGCATGGTTGACATGTCTCAGCTTTGTAAAAAGAGGAAGGAAGGAAGGAAGGAAGGAAGGAAGGAAGGAAGGAAGGAAGGAAGGAAGGAAGGAAGGAAGGAGGGAGGGAAGGAAGGAAGGAAGAGAGGGAGGGAGGGAGGGAATTCTTGAGGTGATTGGAGGTCAAGGATGACCAATGCCATCTCTGAGCTTTAAGTTTTCAAGTAGGTTGGATTGGAATTAATTTTCATTAGAGAACAAGACATTGGAAACAGGAATGGTGGTCTGTGAGTCATATGATATAAACTGGTTAGACTATGTTTAATTATTTCCTTTGGCTACCACTGTACACCTTGAAAAATATCTAAGTGAATAAATATACTTATTGCTAAGATCTTACTTCTTCCACACTTGCTACCTCTAGGTTTTCTAACTAGCACTGCTGAAGCTAGAACAATTTCTGTGCAAATAATGTGTTCTGTTGCTATTCTATTTTTCCTCCCAAAGAAAATACTACTTATCCCATCATTAAAAAGAGGGAAAGAACTCTATGTCTGAGAAAGGAAGAATCACATTGGCTTTCTACTGTGGGAATCAAAACAATCCAACTGCAGAAATGAATTCTGTATGAACCTCACATAGCAGGTGTCTGTAACAAAAATAAATATGCAGTAAACTAACCTGAACTTTGAATCCTCCAGGATTCAGAGAGCAATTAAAGACCTATATTAATCATATGTACATTGATTAGCTTTGCTACTCTTCTCCTTCTTGGCTAGAAAAAACAGCTTAATACAATATCAAAATGTTTATTATTTATGCCCTTAGAACGGTTTCTCTATCTCTCCACCCAGCGTAGCTTCCCTAATTCCCAAAGACAACATCAATTGCTGGCATCAAAACTAATCATTCCAGCACTGAAACACTAAAATATAGTGTAGGATTTCACACTAAATAATGCAGATCTCCCAGCTTCCCCATTGATGCAAATCAAGAAACAGAATAATGGATAAAAGCAGAAGACAGGGAAGGGAAAATCAGCACCAAGAGGCAACAGAGTCTTCCCAACACTCTTGGTATGTTCAGTATTGATCTGGCAACTCTGCACAGCATTTCTACAAAGTTTTATGTAGAGTTTAGCTGAAATCTGCCCTAAGTCAAGAAACCAGAGTTCAACACCAAATAAGTACCAAACAAACTACGACCCCCAAAACCAAGAAATACACATGGTGATGCAAGTGTCTTTATTGTTCCACACTTATAGACAGAATCTCAGCAAACTGAAGCAACCTATTTTCTAAATCAGTGGTTCTCAACCTGTGGTCTACGGACTCCTGGGAGGCCGAGATAGCATCACAGGGGATTCTCAAAGCCTTATGATTTAAATCTTGAGTGAAGTCTTGGTGGTCCATTCCCATGGTCTGTGGCTACCAAGCGGGGTGTGTGTGTCTGTGGTGAAGAAAAAATTGAGAACCACTGATTTAAATTAATCAAATAATCTGTGAATTACTAAGGAGGGGCTGTCTTCATCCTCTTTCTCTAACACAAACTCTCTGAGTTGAGCTGCCTCTTACTTCTCTTTAATGGATCCTCTCCCCCCTCTCCCTGGGAATCTGGCCCATTACATTCCATCACAATATGCTTGCAGACTTAGGAACATTTTAGATTTCCATGCAACATGAAGACCTATGAATCAGGGTCGAGAATGGAATATTCTTAGCACTGAGCATATTTGGGTTACATCAGATCAGGTGCTGATTAACAATGTTATCTTTATGACATAATCATTTCTACACTGTCCAATGCCCCATTGGATAAGGAAATTACTTATATTTATAAGCAGGTGGATCTGCACTTAGGCATATAGAGAGCTAATCCACCAAAATAAATGGAATATAAATTCATCATGGCTAATTTAATTTCAATAGCACTTTTAGGAAGCTGAAACTAACCCCTACATTTTTAGATATACTGTATCATGTGCCTCTATATCTGCTTATGTTGCTATTTGTTTGTGTGTTTGTTTGTATCTCATTATACACACACACACACACACACACACACACACACACACAAATAAAAAAGGCCAATGGACATATGCAAAACACATTCCTCCTATTTTTCCCCATAACAACAACATAACCTTCCTCCTCCTATTTTCCCCCTGTGAAATGGGTTGGGCTGAGAGGGAGCGACTGGCCCAAAGACACACAGCTGGCTTTCATGCCTTCTGAAGTTGTTGGTGCTCCATCACGGTAGATTTTCAAGAAAATATTGGACAGACGTAAATATCTCTGCACTGGGCAGGAGGGTTGGGTACATGTCCTCCCAGATCCTTTTCTACCCTATGATTTCTGAGTGTGTGTGTGTATATATATATATATATATATATATATATATATATATATATATATATATATATATATATATATATATATATATATATATATATATATATATATATATATATATATATATATATATATATATATATATATATATATATATATATATATATATATATATGTTTTCTGAGGTTTTCGCGGGTGTTTGTATGTGGATGTTTGGTCATTCGGGTTTTTCCCCGAGTAGAACTAAAGGTGTAGGAGCAACGTTTCGACGAAATCCCATCCGTCATCATCAGGCTAGTGGCTTCAGCTTCCTTCTTCCTTCTAAACAGCCACATGCTTCTCCTAGAAGAAGGAAGCTGAAGCGACTAGCCTGATGATGATGGATGGGATTTCGTCAAAATGTTGCTGCTACACCTTTAGTTCTACGCGGGAAAAAACCCGAATGACCAAAGATCAACATACAAACACCAGCGAAAACCTCAGAAAACACACACACACACACACACAGAGACACACACACACACACACACACAGACACACACAGACACACACAGACACACACACAGACACACACACACACACACACACACATATATATATATATATATGTATATATATATATATATATATATATATATATATATATATATATAAATTTTTTATACCGCCCTTCTCCCGAAGGACTCAGGGCGGTGTACAGGGCAATAAATATTAAAATACGAAATACAAAATAATTATGCCTGATATAATATATTAGTTAAAATCCATGTTAAAACCCCAAACCCCAAACCCATCAGACCAGGCCGGCTTGTTCAAATAAATGTTCAAATATATGGACATCAGCTGCCATTAACATTAGAATAACATATATATGAGGCATATTCTTTTGGATGATGAGTAGTGCTTGCTTGATAAAGTGAGCATAGTCGAGATTCAAGGTTAGAAAATGAAGCTACATTTATACTGAGTGCAAATTTTTATTTCCAATGCACTCATCAATCGCTTAGAAAGCTGATGATAATCAGTTTCCTGGTTTTAGGCCTTTGATTTTCCCAGATGTCAATGCAAATCTTATGGGATCTTTTATCTCAGCTGAAAACTGTTAACTTTTTATTAATCAAGAATGTTTGCTAGGAAAAAAAAACAATTTAAATTTTATATGCATCGTAGATTGAACAACTTCATTCTACTATCTGCTTTCCTATGAAAAGAGAGGGGGAGGGAGGGAAAGAGGAAAGGAAGGAAAGGGAGGGAGGGAGGGAGGAAGGAAGGAAGGAAGGAAGGAAGGAAGGAAGGAAGGAAGGAAGGAAGGAAGGAAGGCCCTTTAGAGAAATGTTGTGTTTTCCAGAAGGTTATTCTAGTCTGATAGAACAACTGTAGTTCTAGATTGGAATTCCAGATATATGTGTTATAATTTCACTCTAATAGTCATACAAAATGAATATTATCAAAGCATTTCCATTTCAATCAGTTAAAATTATACATGGTAAGCTTGTATGATGTACAACACAGCAGCTGAGCTTTTCATGTGGCGTAGGGAAACTGGAAGGCAGATGGCTAACTGGAATTGAACAATAGGAGCTTTGCAAGAGTTCCATTATTTTAACTATAAAATACACTGTGTTAATGTGCAACAAAGACGGAAATGAATCAGCTCAGATAGAAAGTGGATATGACAGCATAGTATTCACATGGAAATGCTACCAGTCGGGGAGTGGTGGATATCATGTTTCTAGAAATGACCTTCCAGGTCTTTGGCAACTTCTCAAAGCATGGCTTTCACATAGTTTTGATTAACAAGGGATGGAATTACAAAATGTTCAGCACCTGCTATTTAGACCCCATTATTATCCTAGCACCTTAGGGTGCATTTTCTGTTTTCCTTTCTAATAACCTTCCTGTGATCTGAGGAGGAATGAAGCTTTCTGCTGATAACCAAGAAGCTTGCAGATAGGTTTGTCTATAGTACTTTATATAATGCTGTTTATAATGAATGGACCGACCATTGCATCTCTTGTGTAACACAGGAGAATATAATGTGACTGGTCAAAATAGGACCTTTTTTCTATCACCATCTGGTTGGATCTGTTATCCAGTTAAAGCAGAAGACCCCTATCTCAAACAAGTGACCCAGAAGAATATTACACTTGAAATACTCAGCAAAATTTCTGAGCAGAGATATATTTGTAAATGCCAGAGAGTGCTGCTTGGGGCAAATTATGTCAGCTCATCACCTTGACCAAGAGAATTGTGTCACCTCTACTCTATGAAACTCTTGGTTGAGGCTAATTCAAGATCTGTACTCTTAAAGAGAGAAGGGACTATTTAAATGACCCCTATTCATTAATTCTATCCAAAACAATTCTAGATTTAAAGGGTCCACTAGGAAGAGCTATTGATATATTATTATTATTATTATTATTATTATTATTATTATTATTATTATTATTATTATTATTATTATTATTATTATTATTATTATTATTATTATTATTATTATTATTATTATTATTATTATTATACAAAATTACTTGCTGACTCATTACAGCCCAAAGAATTTTATTTGTAAAGTATTCGGGTGATCAACTTGTCTATGAAAGGAAACAAATAAAAAAAACAAATACATTTCTTGTACCAAACTAGATTGTTGCCTTTAGCTACATGATATTAACCAAGACGATCAAAAGCCAAGCCAATATGGTGCTCCTTTGTTCTTTAAGTGGACAGTCTGCCAGTTTTTTCACCAAGGAAATACGCTCATTATATTAATCTCTGCTAAATAAAAGATCAAGTACTAATTACTGTATTCTTCTATCATATGCATATTTTTTCTCTCAAATAGTACTTCCGAAATATTTCTTTTAAAAATGCTTATTAAATGGAACTTTAGTAAACCTTAAGACATTTATCTGCAATATTTATTAAGTTATCAAGACCAGTAGTATTGAACAAGGTCAAGATTGCAGAGGGCAAACTGATAAGGCCTTTGCTCCAGCCTGTAGGTTTTAGAGATTAACAAAAGTGACAGCCTAGAACAATTTTGATTATACTTCCCAGAGGCCTTCCTCCCAAAAAAATCTTTTATAAATAATCAATAAATACAAACTAATCCAGCAAATGTCTGGGAAAAGTGGAGTTTAAAAGAGCATTAATTTGGATACTGCCATAACTGTAAATAGCACTCTTGAACAAGTACAGTGATGGATGAGATTTGTTTCCTGAACCTCTGATTAAATTTATCAGAGTTCAATAATGGGACAAGTATAGTGGAAAAGTATAAGACTACCACCACACAATTCCTTACCTGTTGACTGACATTTTTATATGTATTGAGCATTAAGTATTTTGGTTCTTGCTTTAATTTCATCAGAATTATTTCAGCAATGGAAGAATTATAAGATCCTCTGTGTCAGCCACAACGAACCAGAACAACAATGAGAATTTCTCAGAGTAGTATGCGTACTGCTACTCTCACCTATTTACAAGAATCCTAGACTAACTGCACTCCCTACAGAACAACTAGATAAGCACCACAAGGTTTAGGGAGGGTCTGCTCTCCTTCAGCGATTCCAGGCTAGCCACTGTCTTAATTACTCTCTCCCCACTTAATCTCGGGGATCACCTGCTGCCGGCGTCAACTTCCCTCCGCCCTGTGCGTTAGCACAGAGAGGGCCTCCTCAGGGTGCCACCGGTCAGAGAATGTCGTCTGGTGGCCCCCAGGGGGAGGGCCTTCTCTGTGGGTGCCCCGGAACTATGGAATCGGTTGCCGGTTGAGCTCCGGACGGCGCCTGACCTTCGCTCCTTCCGACGCGATCTGAAGACCTATTTATTTGAACAAGCCGGCCTGGCCTGATGGGGGATGTGTTGGGGTTTTTATTGCGGTTTTTTACACTATTATTTATTGTTTTAGCTTGGGCTTATATTTAATTCTCTTTTAACTTTTGTACTTTGTATTTTATATGTGCCCTGTTCACCACCCTGAGTCCTTCGGGAGAAGGGCGGTATACAAATATAATAAACTAAACTAACTAAACTAAACTAATCTGCAGATTCCACCACATCTAATAGCCAGAAATGATCGACACTAGTTCACCCACCAAAGCTGGGCCATTGGAAGCTTCTGTCTATAGTTAGACAGGTTCAAGAAAAGTCTTCTCTTAGAGATAAACCTTCCTTTCAGATAACAGGGATACTCCATTTCTGGCTCTGGATAGGTTGCACTGTCCTGTACAAAAGTGGTTTGTAACTGGAGTTTCTCTTGGCTTCATCGTTTCCACTTGAAGAGCAGGTGGCAGCTGTGGTTAAGGGAGCATTTGTATAAATACATCTGGTGCAACAATTATGGTCTTTCCTAGATTGGGAGGTATTGCCCATGGTCAACTACGCCTTAATCACCTTTTGTTTAGACTACCACAATATACTTTATAGGGCGCTTCCCTTGAACACCTCTTGAGGTGTCCAAAGTGGTCCAGAATGAAACAGTTTGTGTAACAATAGAAGCTTCTCATATAATATTTCTACAGCAAGAAGTGCACTGATTAGCAATTTTCTTCCTGTTTATCACTCCTAAAGCTCTACATGCTTAGAAACTGGATATATACTGTATATATAGGGAAACTTTACATTTTTATATAGGACATCCACCCCAGTTTTTTCCTCCATCCCAAAATGAATGAATATTTCCATGGTCCTGCCACATACCAGCCAATAGTTTAGATGTGACAATGGTGTTATAGTTACTTCTTTATCTCCTATTAAGTGGCATTCAAAAGAACAAATTATTCTTATTGCATTTACCATTGGAAAGGAATAAATTGAAACCATTTCAAGAAATAGTCTACATTTTTGATGTATCTGGACAATGATAAACCACCTAATGATGAACAAAGAAGAGCTGTTGGTGGCACAGTGGTTAGAATGTAGTATTGCAGTACTGCAGGCTAACCCTAACCTGCTGCCAGCATCAAGTTCCCTTCGTCCAGTGCGCTCACACAGGGAGGGTCTTCTCAGGGTGCCGCCGGTAAAAGATTGCCGGCGGATAACACCCAGGGGGAGGGCCTTCTCTGTGGGTGTGCCTGCCCTCTGGAACCAGCTGCCCGTGGAGCTTAGGACTGCCCCTGACCTTCGTTCATTTCGCCGGGACCTGAAGACCTGGCTCTTTGAGCTCTCTGGCCCAGGCTGAGAATTTTTAACTGGGGTTTTTAATTTTAGGGATGATTTAATCTTTTTTAATTGTTTTTAACTTTTGTACTGGTTTGGTTTTAAATACCCTGTAAACCGCCCTGAGTCCTTCGGGAAAGGGCGGTATATAAATCTAATAAAATAAAATAAAAATAAATAAATAATTCTGCTGACTGTCAGCAGTTTGATCCTGACTGGCTCAAGGTTGACTCAGCCATTCATCCTTCTGAGGCCAGTAAAATAAGTACCCAGATTGTTGGGGGCAATATGCTGATGCTGTAAACCTCTTACAGAGAGTTGTAAAGCACTACGAAGCAGTATATAAGTCTAAGTGCTATTGCTATTGCTAACAATCACCCTTCCTTTTTTAGGTTTCTCTAGAGTCACAAATCAGGGTCTTTAGAAGAGTCAAACTGAAAATGTTGATGGGAAAACAGGAGAGGAAATCCAGTGCTGAAATTTGGAATTTCTTACCAAAAAAACATTTTACAGTACTTGGGATATTATCCCAAGAATCATAGGATTATGTGCTTAATCAATAAAATCTCATTAGTTAATTATCTAAGAGATGTTTCATTAACTCTAATTAATATAATTAGAGAACTACAGTAGTAACATTTTATTAGAACTTTGGGAGAAAAAGAAGAGTCACACTTTCCAAAGCTAAAAAGTAGTTTTATATTTAGTCATTTAGTCTTTTATGGATTATTTGATCATTTTCAGATACAAAATAAATGTGCTTAATGTTGCTTTGGAGTCATCGCATTATATGCTGGTTCTTGGTCATGCCACATTATTTGGCTATATACTGGATATATTAGGAACTATTTAATGTAGTAACCCAATTCCTCAAAATCATGTGCAAATCATTTGAAAGTGCTTTATACAACAGGTGGGAATATATACAAAAACCCTCTGTTCCATTTTGGTATAAGTTACAATTGGAGACCAAAACACAGTTACTTTAAAGTACAAATTGATTTATTGATAGCTTAGGTCCCAGTGACCATGATTTCTAAATAAACTCTATTTATAGAGTTACACAATTTATTGTTTTAATATGTTACATCACAATTACAGTTAATTAGCAACAATACAGTGTGACATTACAGTTCATGTGATTGATAAGATTAACCTTACTGATTGAGTTAATTTGTTAATTCTGTCAAAATGAGAGATCATGTGTCTCCTACTCATGGAGCATTTAAAGGCATAATAATCTGTAGATATTTTTTTATTAAAACTAAAGTATTATCCAAAAATCCTTGGTTCTATGTGTTTAGTGTTAAACTGTTCCCAGGCATAGATTGTTAAGGATTGTGGCTATTTTGCATTGTAGTTAACACTTTCACTGTTTCAATAGAAGAGAATATACTGTATGTAGCTCAGGGTGGAACTGTGGAGTTTGTGATGTTCTCTGAGCTTGGTTGCTTGCGTGCAGATGTTTCATTACCCATGTAGGTAACATCATCAGGGCATTGGTGATCAGTGCACTGAAAATGTTACCTAGTTGATGAACTTACCAAGTTGGGTAATGAAAAGTCTGAAAGTAAACAACCAAGCTCAGAGAAGAACAAGGACTTCATTTTCACTACCTTGTTAGTGCTTTGTAATCACACAAGCCAGCATTGATTGCTTTTAGTAGAATTCACAATAGTACTATATGAAAGTAGAGATAGAGAGAACGACAGTGATGGCAATAGAGATGATGGACATAGAGATTATGCCTTTAAATGTTTAAAATCAAATCCCTCAAGTTTTCTCCTAACTGCTTTGCACAGAAGTTTTGATTCTTTTGGAGATTTGTTATGATGTCCCCGAAAATGTAAAATTGAGATGAGGATTGTGTCATAAAGCTGCAACACTCTTTTAATTCAAGTCACCAGTTTGACCACTTCTGTGGATGCTGCTGCTAATAACATTGTTAACACTATCTCTTCACCTTTATGCAACACATTATTTGCATAACACAGCGGAAATGACTTAGCAGGCTTACTGAAATAATAGTGGATTTAAATGGGGAATATGTGAAAGTCACCCAAACTGTAGTTTATCAATTTGGCACATTGTATAATAACGCTTTGGTTTGCATTCATGGGTACCAGCAGTGGGAATACAAAAGGCTTGTGATATGATGTCACTGTGGCTTTTTCTGCATAACTGTATCTGCATTTCAACAATCTTCTATCTATTCTTGAGGGTAAACAAGCTAAACCTCCCAGCATGTTGAAGCATGGAAAGAGACAAAAATCTAAAATGATAAATAATTCTCTGCTCTGAAACACCTTTTCCCCAGAGGACGGATACAATATATTTCCAACATAATCAAGGGAAAAATATTTTGTCCCAATTTTACACATAAGGTAGAACCCAGCCAAAATTAGAAGTGTAGTTAGAATATTGGATTTAAAACCAGAACACCTAGGTCAAAATGTCAAAAACAATTGCTGAACCGGGACTGGTCCTGTCTAATTTATGAATCAGTGCTATTGTGAGGACAACCGAATACATCAACTTGATATCCATAGGGGGAAAGCAAGATAACAATGTTGTATAGGAAACAAATAATTACGCTGCAATGTTGACCTTCAGGAATGTGCAGCGTATATTATGTATTTCAGAGGCCATCCTCTAGTTCCATAATAACTAGAGTTATGCCAAATTGGGCTCTAAGCAAGAAAGTCAGTTCTAATTTGGAGTTGTTTTATTTTGATTTTTTGTGTTTCCTTTGGGTGGAACATGTCGGGGTTGTACAGAAAAAGTAAGAAGCCTCATTAAGATCTGTGAAATGCCTCAGGTGAAGGATGCAGAGATTCCTCCCCCCCCCCCAATATGAGCAGAAGGCCTCTGAAAGAAAATTCAAGGTGAACACAGTGTACATTTTCCTTGTTTTGCAAAGAGAAGCCAGAAGCATTTTGATCTGCTTCACAAATTTGCATAGGGGATTTTCACACTTGGCAAGAGAAGGAAAAAGAGAAAGCTAAACAAAGCTGGGCTTTCTGTCTAACAATGAGGAAAAACCATTTCTTAAATTGTAACATATGCCATCTTCCTTCAATATGATAAAAAAACCTCTATTTTTCAACTCGCCAATTAAAAATAAATAATAATTAGAAAACAACTAGAATGTGGGGGCAGAGGAGGGGTGCAAAAAAAAAGTAACTAATGAGCATTGTTAATTTCTAACCCATACTGTAGTTGTGTAACTGGGGGACTGTACCCCCCAAATGTATCTATCTGGTAAGACCCAAAAATGTTTTGGGTTTTTTTTTCAAAATGCAACTGGACGTTCTTTGTTTTTCCTTGAAGACGTTTCACTTCTCATCGAAGAAGCTTCTTTAGTGTTTCAGAACAGAAGAAGCTTCTTGGATGAGAAGTGAAACATCTTCAAGGAAAAACAAAGAAAGTCCAGTTGCCTTTCAAAAAAGCATCTTTGGGACAACCATGACCTGGAAGACTGAGAATCTCCATAGACATCTAATTGGTAAGATTTCATCCCAAAGTAGAGGGAAAACTGATTAAAGAATTTTTAAAAAATGCAAAATAAACAAACAAAAGCTAAATAAGAATTTAGTTTACTAAAAAAATTAACCAATATCTTTGTAGGAAGATAAATTGTTTGGTCTATTATTAAAGAGATGATTGGATGAAATTTCAATATACCCTGTTTCCACGAAAATAAGACCGGGTCTCTTTTTTTTTTGGTGCCTCCAAAAGAGGCACCAGGTCTTATTTTTGGGGTAGGCATTACCTCACCTCTGGCAGTGACAGCCCCATCCAGCTGGTCCACTTCTTCTGGGTCCAAAGTTCTGCAGCTGCATTCAGGCCTGTATTTCACAGTCAGGCCTTTCCAGAAGGCCTAAGCAACAGAGTACCAAGCTATGGATTCAATCCATAGCTTGGTACTCGGCTGCTGAGGTCTTGCAGAACGGAGCTATGGATTGAATCCATACCTCAATTCTTGCCTGCGCAGGCCTTCCAGAAAGCCCTGTGACTGAGAAATGCAGGCCTGGATGCAGAAGTGGTCTCAGAAGAAGAAGCGGGCCGGTGAGGAGAGGCCTGGCTGCAAGGTAAGTCGGTGCGGGGTGGGTGAAGCAGCTCCACAACCCCACACCCACTCTAGCTTGATTTTCAGGTGTGTGCCTGGCCCCAAAACTAGGGCTTATTTTTGGGATAGGGCTGATATTAGGCCCACCCCAAAAAATCAAGCTAGGGCTTATTGTTGGTGTAGGCCTTACTTATCCCCTTCTCATCTGTATCAGTGGTATGAATCTTTCTCAATCTCAAGTCTTCCCTAGGAGTTTGAGATTCTGTGGAATATCTCAGCTATGCCTTGCACTGCACTTTTCCAGACAGTGTGTGTATGTGTGTGTGTGTTTATGTGTATAAAAAATGCATTTATAAAATATATCATTTATATACAGGTAGTCCTGGACTTACAACAGTGCATTTAGTGACCCTTCAAAGCATTGAACAGCCCTGGATAAAGTGACTTAGGACACTTTTTCACACTCACAACCGTTGCAGCATCCCCATGGTCATGTGACCAAAATTCAGATGCTTGGCAACTACTTCATACTTATGATAGTTGCAGTGTCCTGGGGTCATGTGATCATTTTTTTGTGACCTTCTGACAAACAAACTCAATGGGGAAGCCAGATTTACTTAACAACCGTGCTACTAACTTTTCAACTGCAGTGATTCACTTAACAATTCTGGCAAGAAAGGTCGTAAAATGGTACAAAACTCACTTGATAACTGACTCACTTAGCAACAGAAATTTTCGGCTCAATTGTGGTCGTATGTCAAGGACTACCTGTACTGTGTCACTGGCATCCAGAAAAGTTGAAAAATTTGTTCTTTTTTATTTACTTCCTTTGCTTTGAATGACTGATACTGTACAGTAACTGAATTTAAAGATGGAGCAGAATAACAAAAACATATGCCAATGTTTGTGAGTCATTAATGCCACCGCTTCATAGGCTCTCCAAATAAATAAAAGCATTTTCACTTGTTCGCTGTTTACATTGGCTAATACTTGTATCTGATTGTTAAATGTCATGTAATTCCTTTCAAAATGTGTCTGATATTGTCTTACTTCTCTTCATAATCTACAACTTTTATTGAATTAGATTGTGGCAATTAGAGACCTAACTTGCACATCCCCAATCCCTGTTAAAATATGCATGGTGTTGATCAAAACACTAACACTTCCAAAAGTCATTGAATACCAGAATGTAACCTTTTGCCTTTTTATAAAATGACCAAGAAAAAATAGAGTATCAAATGCATTGAAAAACAACAACAACAATGCTGTTCTCTCAGTTCTCCAGTAGAGATTCCACCAGATAATGTCGAATGGTTCTGCAATATTTATAGATCGAAGAACAATAGTAGATTCAATGGAGTAGTGAAGCCTGTCAAAAATGTCAGTGGTGCTAGTCACATAGAATTATACTGGATGTATTGTAGTCGTATCTCTTTGATCCCCTATTACACATAAAAAAAATCAACCCACAATGTTGGGCTAAAACTTTCATATAGCTACAATTAAAATAAAATTTGAGATGAAAGTCTCTGTTAATCCTGTTCTGGCACATTCCCTCTGCTCTCCCACAGAACTCTATATTAACAGTTCAAAATGTATATTAAGGATGACAATGAATGTCATAAGAAGCTATTTTAGAGTTTAAGGCTAACTCTCATTATGTCTTGGCATCAAACTGACATCCATAATACAAGTCTCTGATTCTTTCCAATCTTTTCCCCAGAGGTCTCCAGTAATTGAATGCACTTTTAAGAGTTACATCAGAGGCATTGACTGTGTTACCACAGCATGTTCTGCGATATTTAGCCTTAGGAATAATATATATACTAATCTGTTGAATTTCTGCTGTCAGGACCAAATACTCCATATGGCATTTCCTGACTCTATTTATTATTAAAATCTGCAACAATTAATTGTAAACTATTTGTAACTTATAGTAACAGAATGTAGCATACAAAGATAATTCATATATTTGCTATGTACTACATGTAGGTGATATGCTATGCCTGGTAGGATTTTTAGGAAGTTGAAGAGAAATACAGTGGATAATTTTGTAATAGTGGTGAATATCTGTAGCTCAGGTGTAGGTTCGTTCTCCGAGCTTGTAGGCTGGTTTCTGAATGTGTTTTTTTTTTACCAGGCTAGGCAACATCTTCCACAGAGGTTAGGGGATGTCAGCGTTCTATTTATAAGAGCTTCAGGTGTGGGTGTGCCAAGTGAGGGTCTATGATGGATCTTGTAATGATTCTTGTGATGGGTCTTGTGATGGGTCAGGTGTGAGTCATCAGTGAGTCTTATGATGGGTCTTGTGATGGGGAGGTTACACCAGGTCAGGTCATTGAGAGATGAACCTGGCACTCCACAAGCAATTCCATCAACAGACACATTGACCGACAACCAGCTTATGAACCCCTTCAGCCAACTGAAGACAGCACCCACCCATGCAAGCTCCCCTTCCCTCCTCACATGTGAATGACCTTGACCTGATGTAACCTCCCCATCACAAGACCCAACACAAGCCTCTCACTGATGACTCACACCTGACCCATCACAAGACCCTCACTCAACACACCCACACCTGAAGCCCTTATAAACAGAAGAATGCTGACACTGACACCCGCTAAACTCTATTGAAGATGTTACCTAGCCTGGTAACAAAATGTTCAGAAACCAACCCACAAGCTTGGAGAACAAACCTTGACCCTCACAGTGGACAGAGGACAAAATTAAGAAGACAAGTAGAATGTCCTTGGAAGACCCAATTGATATGTTAGAGATAGATCAGGATGGCAGGCATTATTAGGTCATCAAGAACTGGGTCTGTCTGAATGACACCTAATTAACTGAATAATAGGACAGTGCAATGCTTCAGTTTCAAAACTAAGTGGGTGTTTTGGTCCATGTGTGACATCTATGCCCAGCTCTTTAAAGCAGTTCCAACCTCTCTCAGGATTAAGCAGCTGCCATACCTAAAGCATGAAATTATTCTGAACAAATACATGCTTAAGGCATGCAAACAGGTGTTACTTTCATACCTTAACACTCTCTAAAACAGCTTGTTGTCTCAAATCTAAAAAGCTGCAGAGCCCTACTAACTTAAATACAATTTGAAAGTTAACAAAAAAACTATGCAGGTTCCAATCTGGGTTGGTTCACCAGGACCAGAGTTTTAGTCTTCTGAGCTTTTGGACTTAGGCTGGACCCCATCCTCAGGGAAACTCTCTCTACCAAAATGTAGTAGAGAGAAGTTCCCCGAGGAACTTTGGTAAAGACACATTCCCTGAGGATGCACTGCAGCACAAGTCCAAAAGCTGAAAAATGAAATGTCCGGCCTGGGGACTAACCCAGGCTGGATTCTGCAACTTTATCCCAGGACATGTATATTTACCTTGATTTGTAAAAGAAAGTATGTTGGAATATCTATCGCTGGAGTGAGGAAAATATATATATATATTTCCCATAAATCCTTTGTGAATCATCAGAAAGTTATATGAATATTTCAGACTTCATGTTTATAACTCTATGTTCATCTCAGTGATGATAGTGAAAGTGTGCACTATATACTATTTTATTTGAAATAAGACTGTTGGGCTACACTATTTAGGATTGGGCAGATCAGTCAATTCTTAGGTATTCAATTCAGAAACTCTTGTTCAGTTTGAACGAATACATTGAAACTTCAGATTTGCTTGATTTTATTCCAATTTCTGCATTCTTTTTCTTTTAAAGCCGCTTCTTTGCATGCACAGAAACATCAAAACAATTTGAAGTTATCTGGCAGCATTTGATTTGATGATTCAGATGGGCTTTCTGATTAGTTTGGCAAAAGTGATTCCACTTAGCAGTTCCACTGCCTTGCTTCAGAACAAAGCCTTTGAACTGAATATTTGTACAGATTAATGACCCATTGTAGAACAAATGCACAAATAATGGAACGAAAAGAAACATACCAAAAGGAAACAGGAAGTTTTTAAAAAAGATTTTCTGCTTGACTAGCTGACCTTATTATCTATAGTCCTTTAAGTTTGCACTGCTGTTTTTTAAAAAACTTCCCATAATCCATAAGGTACAGTGGGAAGATAAACAGTCTTGTGAAGGAAATGTCCTGTTACAACTGTTTGCCTCATAAAATCTCATCCTAAACTTTACAGAAAGAAGGAAAACAACTGAGTAGCGATTTATAACAGATTAACCTTTATTTCTTTAAACTGTGAGTTCAAAAGATTTTTTTTTTTTTGAGATTAGATTTATTGTGGGATTTCAAATTTTCCCTTTTCTTAGGCTTGGTAACATCTGAATGTCCCAAATAGCCTAATCTTTACAGACAAAGTGGTTCCTCAGGTATTTATTCATTTTTTTCTCCTAAAACATGCCCCACTATTTAGAAATTTTATTTTAGATGACACTGAAAATAACAGTTTTCATTCTGTGATTTTTTTAAAAAAATGTAGATAAAATGGGAACCCTTCTTTGATTTGACGGGACTGTAGAGTAGATCACCTGAGGATTCTGAACTGATTTTGAACTGAGCGCCTATTTTTAGCGCTGAATATTAGAAATAAAAGCAAAGGAGATAATGGCAAAGTTTGTTGGGAAATTAAGTAAACATTTCTTATGAAATGAATGAAAGTTGTAAGAATAAAAATAAAGAGGTTATTTACAATATTATGCAGTAAAGTTATGGGTCCTCAGTTAACCAGGGAGAGTTCTGCTTTGTTTGTCTCTGTCGATCGGAACCTTAACGTAATGATTATGACCTGCAGTGACCATCATTTCAACTCCCTATGAAATCTTAATATATATTGCCTCTTAATTGACCAACCGTAAGCATGTTAAAAAATGGGACGCGGTGGCTCAGTGGGTTAGGACGCTGAGCTTGTTGATCAGAAGGTCGGCAGTTTGGCCAGTTGAATCCCGAGTGCCCCGTAACAGAGTGAGCACCTGTTACTCGTCCCAGCTTCTGCCAACCTAGCAGTTCGAAAGCACGTAAAAATGCAAGTAGAAAAATAGGGACCACTACAGTGGGAAGGCAACAGTGTTCCATGTGCCTTTGGCGTCTAGTCATGCCAGCCGCATGACCACAGAGACGTCCTCGGACAAGCACTGGCTCTTCGGCTTTGAAACGGAGATGAGCACCAACCCCTAGAGTCGGAAACGACTAGCAGGCATGTGTGGGGGAACCTTTACCTTTACCTTTAAGCATGTTAAAAATATTGCAGATTTCCTTACAAATCTGTTTACCCATCGCAAGTTGGTTGAAATTTTGAGTTATGGTCCAGACTGCCAAAGTTAAGAAGGAAACATTTGCTCTTACAATAATATATCAGGAAGTTCCCATCCTTTCGTTGCCTAAGAAATACTATTTTTCATGACACCCTAGGTAAGAAGGAGCTGTCTCATCCCAATGGGATTGGCCCACCTCACTTGATCTTGTAGAGGGGGCAGGCTGTGGACCCAGTCGGTCAAAAAGGGACTAGGAGGAGAACATTTTCTATTGTGGCTCCTGTTCTTTGGAACATTTTGCTGCCTCAGGTGAGGTCTTCCCTCACCATTTTGGTCTTTAGGAGGGATCATAATCATAATAGTAAAGTTGGAAGGGACCTTGGAGGTCTACTAGTCCAATCCCCTGCTCATGCAGGAAACCCCATGTTAAGACCTGGCTCAGCTGAATGGGTCTTGATGGGGGAGCTCTAAGTTGGAGGTGTTTGGTGGACTAGAGAACATGCTGCGTCTGGATAGTCCTGGCTTTCAGGGTTTTTAAGTTTATTGTTGCTAAAGTTTCAATATTTATGATTTTAATTTTAAACTGTCCAAAGTCACTTTGCAGAGATGGGTGGCATGCAAATTTAATATATAAATAAAATAAGAATTGATTTAAAAAAGCAATTTTTTCCCCTCATATGAGTTATAAAGAACTTTATAAATTCTCTAATATATATACAATATATATAATTATGGAAGCCATCGAAATAGACAAACACCCCCACAACATGAATAAACGTGATGATACCTCCCGCCTACCAGACATTTGGAAACTAGCCTTAGTCAACAAACGAGTCCCAGCCACAAAAACCGACACCGGACCCACAACAACACAGGACGCCACCACCAATCATTCTCACCAGACTCAAACCCAAACCCACCCCATAGATGAAATGCAACCACTATCCAGAAGCCAAACCACGGCGGCATCTCCAGCTGCTGCACCCTCTCTCGACCCCCACACAAAGCAAACTGACACATGCCATGAACACAAAGCCAGACCGCAAACTCGGAGCCAAACCAGAGCCCGGGATGTTACACCACAGCCTTCTCCCCAGGACATTACATCACAGAACTCAGGAAGTTTCAATACTAAAGCTCAGGATGTCACAACACAGTCAACCACCCAGGATGTTGCAGCCCAGAACTCAGGATATCACTACACTAGAGCTCAGGATGTCATCACACAGCCCATCACCCAAGTCGTTACAACACAAAAGACTAATGGGCACACAGCCAACACCTCAGCCACACAGGATGTTACAAAACAGCCAACTAAGCTGCAAACAATAACTCCATCATCCAATCAGGATGTAACAACACAGCCAACCAACCCACTTACAGCAATAAAGCCAGCACCACACACAACCCCACCAATATTTATAGAGAGATGGCAGCTCCGATCACGCTTTGCTCGCACAAGCACGAAGCCGAAGACACCAGCCTGAAGATGACGAGTGAGACCTCGTCGAAACGTCACCAAGGCACTCTCAATCTTACACGGGAAAAGACCCAAATACGCCAAAACCTACATACCTGTACCCATGAAAATCTACGGAAACATATATATTATTTTTTTTTGAACACCTTGCCGGCCCAAATACAGGCCAAATCTTTTCTTGCCTATATCAGCCCAAACTCAGGCCGTCCACAGGCGGTAGTCACAACTTTAATTCTTTGTTAGCAATCCAAAAATTTATGCAAACACACACACACACACATATACATACATACACACACACACAAACACAGACCTCATGGAAAGAGTTTTGTAATAAAATTGGTCAGTCTGAAATGGTTCTATCAGATTCCTACTGATTCAAAAATCTTCACGACATAACTACTTACCTTGCAGAGATAATACTTAGCAACAAAGTTTATCCTGTCTGACTATTTTGTTAAACCTATCCCTTTTTGTTAATTTTGTGTATAGGATAGTAAGGCAACTGATAATGTAGTGCTGAGGAAGAATAAATGAAGGAAATGGGAAGGAATACCATTATGAATTTTTCTGCCAATTGCAATTTTAGAATCTGAATGTGGTAGGGTTTTCAAATCATTTAATTTTATTAATAAAGTTCCCTGTCTCTACTCTTGTTCAGAGCTCTGTGTTATCGCTAGCTGTAATAATGAATAATGGAACTAACCAGATCATGAGGAATAACCGTACCACACTGACTGGAAACATAAAATGAAAATGGATTGTTTAATAGAGACAAATAGAATATGAATGAAAAGGCAATGAGCCAGACTTACATACAATTGTTACAAGGAAATCCATGCGGCCATTTCCTTCGGGTTCTTTGTCACTGTTCTTTGGTAGAAATGAAATTTCAGAGATCGATTGCCAACTAGCATAGTTGCATAGGATTAATGACTTTGACATTGTGGAAACATTTGAAAATGAGATAAGTTCCAAGGGTCTGAAGGATAATAATAGAGAATCAGTGAACTCTGTCAATATTTTTGTAGCTATTCCCTTCCTGGGTTATGTGCTGGGATCTGCTTTGAATACTGATTGTCCACATTTTGGTGGTGATCTTACCTGAATTTGATGAGAATTATGGAGTCCTGAAATGTCATGGTTGCAGTCAGAAAAAAACATTGAAGGAAATATGTACATGTGTGTTTAGCTTTAATGAGGCCACAAAGAAGATTTTAATCAAGACCACAGCCATGGTGTACTCTTCTTTCTCCATCATGGTTCCCCTCTTTACTCCCCCCCCCAAATCTTCTACCCTGATATGGCAAATAGCAATGGGTATGTGTGACTAGTAAGGTGGAATAAGCTTGTCCTATACTACATAACAGGAGTTTTCAAATTGTGTATCGTGAAAACCCAGGATCCACCTTGCCTCTGAAGATGCCAAGAATAATTGCTGGCAAAGTTTTAAGAAACCTTTAGTTTTTAGACTAAAAGTGCCATTAAACCCTGTAACTCAATGCTGTCCAAAAACCCCCCAAAATCTTTCATTTGAATGTAGAAAATGTCTCTATTTCTAGAGCTTTGAATTTGATGAAAGTTCAGGGAATGTTGTTGTTGTTTTAACTAACAGGTCCTATAGCCTGAAAATATTTGAAATTAGATTTTTGCCTAGATCTGCGGTTTTGTATGAGAATGTAGACTGCTGATTTTCCTCATGGCCATATTTTTCTTTGATATATCACATAGGCACTAACTATTATTGATAATGTTCACTGGCTAGTTGCCATTGAGCCCTGGCCGAATCTCCACAAAATTAATTTCATAGCCATAATGGATCTGACATCTTAATCATTTCCAGGTAATTCTTTACATATACTATGGAATTTGTATTAGATATGAAGTTCCTCCAACCTCTGACATATAGCATAGGATACCCTAAGGTTCTTTATGCTTCTGGAAAAACATGAAGTATTATTCTAAATTAAAATATTTGTCCAACTAACTATGGTTCTTGAAGGAACAAAAAAGTTGTTTCTTTTTCTGGATATATAGGCAAATTACTTAAATTGTAAGCATGGTCACTGTTTTCCAAAGAATAGCAAGAAGACTGTGGCCATTTCTTTTAACTTTAAGAATGTTGAGAATGTAGATAAGCATTTACCAGCTTGTATCTATTCTCTCTATACCTGGCATTATATCATTGAGCGTTCTGGAGTAAAAGAAAGAAAATGTAGCTATATTTTAAACACAAAGATGGGAGAAATTACTGATGAGAGGTAACATTTTTCCTACAAAGGCTGTGGGGATGAAACTGAATATGGTGCATTGTGTGGTTTCAAATGACAGCTACTTGATCCTTTAAAAATGATCGTTGCTTTGCAGCGATAATAAATTCACTTCATATGAAATTCTTTATCAAATCCTCCTTTGAATTCTGTCCAATGAGTTGGAACCAATCTGAATTAGCATGATCTCATGACTGTTACCCCAGTTAGTGGCGTTCCTTTCTACGCTGAACCCTTTCGTTGACTCAGATGGATTAAGGGCCTTTTTTTAGCTCCTTCTACCCTAAATTTTTAGACTTGGCAGTGGGTTCATCTGGCTACATCTCAAAAGGAAAATTAGAGCAGGAAGAGAAAAAGGGATCTTGAAGGAGGCAATAATGAAGCACTTTGATACATTTTCTGAAAAGTATGGATATAATAGAATTAACAGAATAACCGAATTGGAAGGGACCTTGGAGGTCATCTAGTCCAACCCCCTGCTCAGGCAGAAAACCCTATATCATTTCAGCCAAATGGCTGTCCAGTCTCTTCTTAAAAACTTCCAGTGTTGGAGCATTCACAGCTTCTGGCGGCAGGTTGCTCCACTGATTAATTGTTCTAACTGCCAGGAAATTTCTCCTTAGTTCTAGGAGAACTTGATTAGTTCCCATCCATTTCTTCTTGTCCTGCCTTCAGGCACTTTGGAGAATAGCATGACTCCCTCTTCTTTGTGGCAGCCCCTGAGATACTGGAACACAGCTATCATGTCCCCCCTCATCCTTCTCTTCATTAAACTAGAAATACCCAATTCCAGCAACCTTTCCTTATATGTGTTTGCCTCCAATCCCCTAATCATCTTTGTTGCTCTTCTCTGTACTCTTTCTAGAGTCTCAACATATTTTTTACATTGTGGTGACCAAAACTGGATGCAGTATTCCAAGTGTGGCCTTACCAAAGCATTGTAAAGTGGTATTAACACTTTACATGATCTTGATCCTATCCCTCTGTTAATGCAGCCTAGCACTGTGTTGTCTTTTTTGGCAGCTGCAGCACACTGCTGGCTCATATTTAAGTAATTGTCCACTAGGACTCTGAGATCCCTCTCACAGTTACTACTATTGAGCAAGGTACCACTTATACTACACCTGGGCATTTGGTTTTCCTTGCCTAAATGTAGAACCTTACATTTTTTCACCACTGAATTTCATTTTGTTAGATAGCGCCCAGTGTTCTAGTCCGTCAAGATCCTTCTTAATCTTAAGCCTGTCCTCTGGAGTGTTGGCCATTCCTGCCAGCTTGGTGTTATCTGCAAATTTGAGTTCCCCATCTATTCCCTCATCCAAATAATTGATGATTAGTTTCCATCCATTGTTTCTTGTCCTGCCTTCAGGTGCTTTGGAGAATAGCTTGATTCCCTTTTCTGTGTGGCAACCCCATAGATATTGGAACATTGCTATCATGTCACCCCAATCCTTCTTTTCATTAAAATAGACATACCTAATTCCAGCAACCATTCTTTATATGTTTTAGTCTCCATCCCCTTTATCCATGCCAATATTCTGTTTGGCCTGAGGGAATTTTTGCAACTTTTATTTCCCCTTGGATCATAAGCATTTTTTTCAAAAGAGAAAGTGTCTTCATATATGTCGGTCTTCATATAAGAAAGCCACAACTTTAATCATTTGGTAACTTCAGTTTGAAAAGATTATAGACAAAAACTTGGGAACAATCAAGCAAGTTAAAAAACAAGGCTATATGACCCATGAGAATGGAAGTTTTTTTTTTAAAAAAAATAATAATTTCTAAACCTTTGTGGAAATAGCCTCTTTTGAAACATTGAATACATATTCTAGTTAATCTTATGTTATTTATTTGTTTTATTTCTTTCCAGAGATACTGTTCTGTGGACCCTGCAGAGCAGAGATGTTCACGTTTTCATTTTCATGTGGGCTTTTAATTTTCAGTGAAAGGATGGTTTGTGATTTCCAATTATTTTTCTTCTTTGTGTCTTTCCTTGTATAGCCATGTCTTCAAAGAAAATTGTAAGCCTCAAAGCAAAAACAAAAAAGTTATTTCAAGGGACACCCCTCCTTAAAAAAGTTTTTGAACACTTTCTGACTTGTAAAGAGATTGGATGGCAATATATGTACTAATTTAATATCAGTACTGAATTTATGTGGAAATGGAAAGTATATGGGTTTGTAAATATGAATTGGAGATGGTTTTAATACAATACCTAATTATAAGATAGGTGTTTCTTTAGGGAGAGGGTGTCAAAAAGTCAAAATTATGGACACCAACGTGAGATTGAAGTTCTGCCCCTTTTTATGGGTGTCATATGACCCACACATGTAAAAAAAGGGGGGAGATGGGACTTCAGATATATATACAAAAGTAATATCCTGATTCCCCTTCCTTCTTTTACTATTCTGATTTGCCCACTTTCATTTTCTTACCTCTTGGAGTTGTAGATGATCCATCACAGGAGGTTTCAAAAATAGACTGGAAAACCATTTGGCCAGGATGGCATAGTGTCTCCTGCTTTGAACAGGTGTTGCACTAGAAGACCTCTGAGGTCCCTTCCATGTTCTATGTTCTTTATGGATGCCCCTGATGTGAGAATAGCTTGAAACATGGGATCAGGAACAAGCTGGTTCAGCACACAGTGAATCATGACTAGTTCCTTATGCCCTTGCCCTGAATTATTTCCGTCCTTTGATCTATACGTATGGCTTCCCTTCCTGTAAAGTAGATCATACAACTATGGCACAATTTGCATTAATTTACTTATTTCTTTCCATAATTTGACAAAAGGCCCAAAGAATTACCTGTTAATGAGGAATTGTTGAATTTAGAAGTTAGCAAGTCTTTTAAAAACCTCAGGACAAAGATCAAAGCGGTCCTCATAGAGTTAGTGAAAACAGCAAGGAAATCAATTGCTATTCTATCGACAATATTTATTTTCAATAGGGTAGCTGGCCTCCTTCAGCTTTCTCAATTCAGTAGATTGGGTCAGCTAATTGCTGAGCTATTATGCCTTTCCCCACTCCCATAAATAAATAAATAAATACTTGGCAGCCCTCCAAACACATTCCCATTTGAGTCACTTTAGTTTATAAATCAGTGTTTTCTTGCAAATTGGCTTAGCTCAGGCCTGTCCAACCTTTTGGCTTGCCTGGACAACATTGAGTGAAGAGGAATTTGTCTTGGCTACATATATATATATATATATTTATATAATTTATTTATTTATTTGTTTTTATATACCGCCCTTCTCCCGAGGGACTCGGGGCGGTGTCATATATATATATATATATATATATATATATATATATATATATATATATATATATATATATATATATATATATATATGGATAAATAGAAAAATCATATGATAATGTTAAAAGTTTACAGTATTTGTAGGACCAGCTGTCCAGGGCCACATGTGGCCCATGAGCTGCAGGCTGGACATGCCTGGCTTATCTTGTGGTATGAATCCAGGCACTGTTCTTTGTAAAATATGAGTTACAAACTTGGAATGTTAGTCAAACAACTCTTCCCTTTCTCCCCATGTTTATTTATAGCTTATATTTTATTGTAATTTTAATGTGATTTTATATATTTATGGTTTCTGTTTAATGTTGTAAGCTTCCCAGAGTCTGCTTGGGGTGAGATGGGCGGCAGTCAGATTTAATAAATGATGTTTTATTAATAGCCAGCTGGCTTATTTAGAAAGCCATGGTTAAATAAAACATGGGGTTGATGTGTGAATCTAGTCATAATAGTACATTTTAAGAAAGATTCACATACATTAGAACATGTTCAGAGAAAGACAACAGATATAGGCAAAGGATTTCAAAAATTGAATCAAAGATACTTTTTTCAAAATACAACTGGACTATGTTGCTTCCTTGAGGGAGACATTTCACCTCTTATCCAAGAAGCTTCTTCAATTCTAAGTGACCGGAGGAGATTAGAACTGAAGAAGCTTCTTGGCTGAGAAGAAAAATGTCTTCCTCAAGGTAAAAACATAGTCCAGTTGCCTTTTGAAAAAACACCTTTGGATGATTGAGTATCTCCATAGATATTCCAAAATGGTAGTTCACAGCATACGACATGCTGACTTTGTGTTTGGGCTTAATGTCAGAAGCTTGAGAGATAAAAAAGAGAAACAAGAGTAAGTCATGCATTCTAGAGATGCAGTGCTGGTCCTTCCCAAGGCCTGGAGAGAATCCTCTTGATAGCCTTATGGTTCTTCTAAAATAATAATGAAAAATAAGAGATGAACAAATATATAGGATCATCAATAATGTCTGAATGTGGATTATCTGAAATGACCATAGGGCTTATGCTATTGTAAACAACATACGAAAAAGAGCAATGTTTTTCTAACCAATGAAGTTGGATTACTTGCTTTGCTACTAATCAAATTAGAATTTGACGATTTCTTCGTATTTGATTAAAATGGCACCATCTCATAAAAAACTGGGAGGGTAGTAATGTAATGGAGTGCCTATAACTGCAAGGCTTAGTCTGATTCCCTTTCATCTTTTTGCACTTAACTTTTAGAGCTGAGAACAAAGGTTATCTACTCCCCAGAGCAACAAATTGACAGGATAGGAAGAAAGTAGACCAGTTCAGCTACAATTCTTCTTTTTAATATTTCCACATTTATTTTAATTTCAGCTTCTACCCCCAGAGATTTTTTTCTTCTCTATCTCAGAGCTGCATCGTGCAAGTTATAAAATTCAAGCTGCACATTATGATTTCTGTTCTTTCTTAGGCTTGCTGTTTGGGGCAGCATATGGAGAAAACCTTGATGAAAGATAAACCATGATTTATTTGATTGGGTTTAAACTTACTTGCTTTTATTCCCCCCTGGATTTGTGATTCTTCTGTCTGCCTCTTGCATCGAGAATTATAAGAGATGTTGTCAGCTGTTAACATTAACATTCATGTGAAAATTCAAATGGAGCTTTTTCATATGTTTCCAATATAAACACACATGTATGTATGTATACCACAGCCGTGGTGGCTCAGTGGTTAGAATGCAATATTGCATGCTGACTCTGCTCACTGCCAGGAGTTTGATCCTTCCGAGGTTGGTAAAATGAAGACCCAGATAGTTGGGGGGCATTATGCTGACTCTGTAATCTGATTAGAGAGGGCTGTAATATAAATCTAACTGCTATTGCTATATCCCTTCTCATTCTTATGTGTCTGCCTCAATCTCAGATTCTCTGTTAGAAGCCTGGGAGTTTGAATGTTCTGTGCAGGATCTTATCTATTCCTAGCACTGCACTGTTCTGGATAGAGAGCTTCATTCCTGGGATCTGTTGGAGCCCCTCTCCTGGATTAAGTGTCACAGCCCCAAGTACTTTATTTTTCTCTACTTTTCTCTGGGACTGCTTTGGCCTTCACTTTCCACATTCTTTCTAGTTCGTCCTTCAGGGCCTAATACTTCTTCAGCTTCTCCTACTCCTTCCTGATGTTACTGTCACTTGGCATCATTACATCGATCACCACCACTATCTTCTGGTCCTTGCCTACTATCACGATAGCTGGTGGCCAGTACTACCTGTCTGTCTGGATCTGGAAGATTCACAGGATCTTAGCCCTGTTATTTTCCATCAACTTCTATGGAATTTCTCATCTGAACTTGGGATGGTCTAGCCTGGGGGGGGTCTCCAACCTTGGTGACTTTAAGACTTGTGGACTTCACGTCTTGCTGGCTGGGGAATTCTGGGAGTTGAAGTCCACAAGTTTTAAGGTTGCCAAGCTTGGAGACCCCTGTGCTAGACCATCCCATACACTATGCAGACATTCCCGTGCACAATGCCAACTATTTGGTTGTTCATGTTGTTCTTGCCTGCATCTTACACTCTGTCACTATGTGTTGGGCTGTTTCTGAAGTCTTTCTGTGTAGTCCAGACCTTGGAGCCTGTCTGGTGTGGGCTGCCTTAAAGACTACTTGGAAGCTTCAGCTATTCTAGAAGTAGTTAGGTCTAATGACAATCATAATTTCCTAATGGAGAAGTGGCACAGTGCACTGCCTGTATCTTGAATTCAAGGCTGTTGTAATACCTAAAGCATAACTCACTAACAGACACCCCTTTTCCTTACTCACTCAAGTTTTGATAGTACATGCCATATTTACTTAATCCAGGCTTAAAGCATGGATTAAAATGGCTTTATTACATTAGAAAGGGACACAGTGGGTTAGGACGCTGAGCTTGTCGATCAGAAGGTCGACAGTTTGGCGGGTTGAATCCCGAGTGCCGCATAACAGAGTGAGCGCCTGTTACTCGTCCCAGCTTCTGCCAACCTAGCAGTTCGAAAGCACGTAAAAATGCAAGTAGAAAAATAGGGACCACTACGGTGGGAAGGTAACAGCGTTCCGTGCGCCTTTGGTGTCTAGTCATGCCGGCCACATGACCACGGAGACGTCCTCGGACAAGCGCTGGCTCTTCGGCTTTGAAACGGAGATGACCACCGGCCCCTAGAGTTGGAAACAACTAGCACGCATGTACGGGGGAACCTTTACCTTATTACATTAGAGTTTACTACGTTTGGGAACATGAGCCAGAGATCAAGGTCTCCAGTCATCTACAAACTTGAACATGAGCTTGAACATGGATATTTCAGACCCCTTCCTGTGTTAGCCTGTTCCTCTTTTCTCACTATCTCTCCCTCTCTCTCTCTATCTGCCCACCAGAACACAATTTCCTAGTTCCAATGCTCATCAGTTCAGCAGACTATTTCCTAACTTCTCATTTCCCCAACTGTCTCTTCAGAGCTAGGTGACAGTCGTGATAGTCTTGGAAATAACCACAATAAATCTCAATGAATTTGAAAAGAGCAAATTCTCTTTTCTTCCCCTGGCTTTACTCTCTACTCTCTGAAATAGGATGTCATGTCCAAGGAGGACATTTTGAGAAAATGGTAAAGTCATCTGGTCACACTTTCCATAACTAGCTCCTTTGCCAGTAATCTTTCAGTTGGCTGCTGAGAAACCTTTGTGGGCTCATTATAGGACATTATTAGCATTTTTCATTGTAAGCTTGAATACTTGCATGTCTTTGATACAGAATTTCATTTCTTGGCATCTGAGCTCTTGTCACAGAACAGACTGAGATACAAATACGGAGAAAAACAGTTTTGAGAAAATAAAAAGAAAATAGCTTTTTGAAGTCATCCAGAAATATTTCTTTGTTAGTGGTATATTGGCATAAGAAGGAAACTGAACCCCATTCTCTCTTGAAATAATTTATTAATATCTCCTTTGAACATTTAGGAATTGATTACAAAAGTACTTTGATATCCTACTCTCACATTCCTCATCCACCTTTGTGAAATCTAGTAGCCTACAAATAAATTGGCTCTTAAAATTCTCCAGCTGTTGTGCATGTTGTTTGGGGAATAATGTGAGTTGAACTCCCATCATATCAACCAGGATACAAGTCTGGAAAGCTAATGTTATTATTGGTTGTTTTTGTTCATCTTTCTATATTATTCCTCTCTGAAAACAGATATTGCTTTGTTTAACTTTGATAACTGTTTAGCACTATCAAAGATGTACACAAATTTGTCCATAGCTATATCTAATGAAAACAAATGTTCCAGGCTTTGTGTGTGTGTGTGTGTTAAGAGAGCTTCATTTATATCCCTATAGGATTTGTAAGGGGACACAGTGGCTCAGTGGGTTAGGATGCAGAGCTTGTCAATCAGAAGGTCAGCAGTTTAGCGGGTCGAATCCCGAGTGCTGCGTAACAGAGTGAGCACCTGTTACTCGTCCCAGCTTCTGCCAACCTAGCAGTTCAAAAGCACGTAAAAATGCAAGTAGAAAAATAGGGACCGCTACGGTGGGAAGGTAACAGCGTTCCGTGTGCCTTTGGCGTCTAGTCATGCCAGCCACATGACCACGGAGACATCATCGGACAAGCTCTGGCTCTTCGGCTTTGAAACGGAGATGAGCACCAGCCCCTAGAGTTGGAAATGACTAGCACACATGTGCGGGGGAACCTTTACCTTTACCTTTTAGGATTTGTAAAAACTGATTCTAACAATACTCAGAGATATTTTGGAGAAGAATTACTGCTGCACTTCCTTGTTCCAACATGCCAGTTTTTAACTTGGTACAGATAGTCCTCGACCACAATTGAGCCTAACATTTCTGTTGCTAAGTGAGACATTTGTTAAGTGAGTTTTGCCCCATTTTGCGACTTTTCTTGCCACAGTTGTTAAGCAAATCACTGCAGTTGTTAAGTTAGTAACATGGTTGTTAAGTGAATCTGGCTTTGCTATTGACTTTGCTGGTCAAAAGGTTGCAAAAGCTGATCACATGACCCTGGGAGACTGTAACCGTCTTAAATACAAACCAATTGCCAAACATTTGAATTTTGATCATGTGACCATGAGGCGACTATTGTAAGTGTGAAAAATGGTCACAAGTCAGTGCTGTTGTAACTTCAAATGGTCACTAAATGAACTGTTGTAAGTCAAAAACTACCTGTATTTTAAATTACTTTCTGACTTCTGAACTACCAGTTAAATAATTCAGTGGCTCCTGAGACTGAAAAGGTTATCTAATTCCTTTTCCCCCCCAAATTAAAAAATCTAGTAGAATGTAGGGGTGAAGGTTTTCCATTAGGAGGAAGACCCAACTTCAAATTTACCCTCTGCAGTGAAAGCTCATTAAGTGATTTTTATTAGTCCTTGTCATTCTGTGTCCTTTCCTTCACAATGTTGTGATGAAATAATGAACAAAGAATTGCAAGGTAGGCCTTGTCCAGTCCCTAGAGCAGGGTTTTTCAACTTTTTCACCAATTGTACCACTTTTAGGATATGGCAATATCCGAGTACCACCAGTTGCCTAGCAAGGTGTCAAAAAATTGATGACCAAAAAAAGAGGAAAAAAGTTATGAAGTACAGGTAGTCCTCGACTTACAACAGTTGGCTTAGTGACTGTTCGAAGTTACAATGGCACTGAAAAAAGTAACCCCAAGCTACAGCCAAGCAAGACACCTGCCTGTCCGCCTGGCAGCAGTCTTCCCCCTGTCCGAGGTTTTCATTGTTGTGAGCATTTCTGTTGAGGATTGGCAGTGGGGGTGGGGTGGGGGGGTGTTTGGTTTTTATTCCCCCTGTCTGTTGGGTAGTTGCAGCGGGTTTTGGTCACTTCACATGACCCTGGGACACTGTGACCGTCATAAATATGAATCAGTTGCCAAGCATCTGAATGTAAATCACAAGACCCTGGAGATGCTGCAACATAACAGCTGATGGGTGCTTCTTCTGGGCTCAGAAGCGCCAGGATCAGTGCCGAGCTCCAGCTGAAGCCTGGTGCTGATCCTGGCTCTTCTGCTGAGCCCTGACAGCCCTGCAGCTCCAGCCGTCTCTCACTCAGGCTTGTGCGGTGCTGCCATTCCCCTCCCCTGCTACCACTTTTCTAGGATGGTTGCGTACCACCTGCCAGGTGCCAATGTACCACAGGTGGTACCCGTACCACTGGTTGAAAAGCCTTGCCCTAGAGGAGAAAAAGCTGGAAGATTCCGGTTTCAAAGAAACAAGAACAATTTTTTTTTTTTTTTGCAGAAATCCAACTTTGAGAAATAAAAGGTGCAAATTGTCCACCACTGAACTTTTAAGGAATGGTTAACAAATGTGGTCCATCAGAATTGCTGAATTATGAACATATTGATTTTGGACTCATGCTATACTCAACAAGTAATTTTTTTCTTCAATTCACTGCATTGGGACAGTAGCATTTCCTTAGCTACGTCTCTGAAAACTGATTTACAGTTGTGCTCCAATTTTTTCTCAGTTTTATCTTTTCCCCCCCAAATGAATGTTCTAAACCTAGTATAGTTTCAGCACTTTGCATCAATTGTTTTGAATACTTTTATGAGGGAAAAACATAGGTTTTCTCTCAGTGTCACAGTATGCTTTTATACTGCAGAAACCTTCTCAGGGGGAAAAAACGGTTTTGTTTCAGTTAATAATATATTTGAATGTTCTTTTTAGATTTTATTTGAAATTTTTCTTTTTAATTACAGCGTTTTAAAGCAAAGTAGGTTTAATAGGGTCACTATTTTCTTAGCCTTTTCATGGATCTAGCTAGAGGAGATCTCCAATAACATTCATTTCATATTACAATGGCCTGACACACCCCATCATAGTTCTCCAAATTGACTCTGAGGAGAACAAATTGTAGAACAAATTTATTAAGTTTGCAGAAGAAGAAATGACTAAATAGAAAGTAATGTAGTCCTAGATTTTTTTCTTGCTTGATCTTCTTCTTTTAAAATCTTGTTATTGATCCTGATCTTGTTATTTTAATGTTGCTAGTTTTGCTACCGTTGTTTTAATATTGATTTGCTGCTAACCAAGGACGTATATTTTTAAAGAAACATGTGTTTCTTTTTTTGGGTTAAATGTTTCATAAAGGTCCTTTGGGCTGATGGTTACCTACCTACCTATCTACCTACCTTTCTTTCTCTTTTTTTCTGTTGAATTGTGATCACTTCTCAAGGACTGCCTGGACAAGTCCCTGCAGGGTTTTTTTGGCAAGGTTTTTCAGAAATGACTTGCCATTGGCTCCTTCCTAGGGCTATCCTAAAGGAAATCAACCCTGTCTATTCTTTGGAAGGAGAGATACTGAAGCTGAAGGTACAACACTTGCTCACCAAATGAGAAGAGAGGACTCCTTGGAAAAGGCTATGATGCTGGGAAAGATGGAAGGCAAAAGGAGAAGGGGATGGCAGGGGATGAAATGGTTAGATAGTGTCATTGATGCAATGAATATGGGTTTGGGTGGAGGGTTTAGAGCCGGGCTTTTCAACCTTTTCACCCATTGTACCACTTTTAGGTTATGGCAACATCCGAGTACCACCAGTCGCCTAGCAAGGTGTCAAAAACCTGATGACCAAAAAAAAAAAGGGAAAAAAGTGATGAAGTACAGGTAGTCCTCGACTTACAACTGTTCACTTAGTGACTGTTCGAAGTTACAATGGCACTGAAAAAAGTGTCCCCCAAGCCACAGCTGAGCAAGACACCTGCCTGCCCGCCCAGCGGCGCTCTTCCTCCTGTCCGAGGTTTTCATTGTTGGGAGCATTTCTGTTGAGGATTGGCAGTGGGGGTGGGGTGGGGGGGGTTGTTTGATTTTTATTCCCCCCGTCTGCTGGGTGGTTGCAGCAGGTTTTGGTCACTTCACATGACCCTGGGACGCTGTGACCATCATAAATATGAATCAGTTGCCAAGCATCTGAATGTAAATCACAAGACCTTGGAGATGCTGCAACATTGCAGCTGATCGGCGCTTCTTCTGGGCTCAGCAGAAGCACCAGGATCAGCGCCGAGCTCCAGCTGAAGCCTGGCGCTGATCCTGGTGCTTCCACTGAGCCCTGACAGCCCTGCAGCTCCAGCCGTCTCGCTCAGGCTTGTGCGGTGCTGTCACCGGTTCAGCTCATTCCCCTCCCCCGCTACCACTTTTCTAGGATGGTTGCGTACCACCTGCCATGTGCCAATGTACCACAGGTGGTACCCGCACCACTGGTTGAAAAGCCCTGGTTTAGATGGTCATTAAGAGTTGGGCAAGACCTAGTGACTGAGCAACAAAATCCTCTTAGGGTTGAGAGAGAGAGTGACTGGTCCATGATCACCCAGCTGACTTTCATACCTAAGGCGGGATTAGAGTTTATGGTCTCCCAGTTTGGGGCTTGATATTTTAACCCAGGGGGGGGGGAAACAATGGCCCTTTTATAATTTGTGGACTTCAACTCCCAGAATTCCCGAGTCAGCCATAACTTTGAATGATTACTAAATGAACTGTTTTAAATTGAGCACTTACAATCACAATTGGGACCAGAATTTATGTTGTTCAACAAGACTGTGGTTAAGTGAGTACTGCCCAAATTTATGATCTTTTTTTTGCCATGACTGTTACTCAAATCACTGCACTTGTTAAGTGAATCATGAAGTTGTTAAGGAATCCAGCTTCATGCATTGACTTTGCTTGTCAGAAGCCGGTTGGGAAGCTCACAAATGGTGATCATATGCTTTAGCCACTACCTCAAACTGACTCTAGCTATCAATAAGTGCAAGATAAATATAATGATCTATAGGTCTGATAATTTTGCAACATGCATATTCTATTAGATAACTCCTGCTTGTATTGATACAAGTGTAAAAACCGTATTATTCAGACATTACGCATGGCTGCTTCAGAAACACAATTGCATTTTCCATGTCAAAAAGCAAGCCATGGATGCTATCCTGAAAATTAAAAATCTAATCTGGCTTTCTCGCAACTATGAATATTCAAAATAATGAATATTGTTCCCTTGTTGAAAGCTGACGAACAGGACGTGTTCCCTCCACCTCCCATCTTTTTTGATGATAGAAAAACTCATTAGAAATGTGATGTTATTAGCAGTTTCCCTTGAATTGCAAATTTCTATCATACTATAACTAGTATTATGATAATGATGAAATTAAATTAAATTAGCATATCACATACTATACAGGAAAAGTGTTAATACATTATAGTAATACAAGACAACAGATAATTGCCAGCTTAATAAGAATTTGTCCTCTGAAAAGATCATTTGGCTTACATCTTCTTCCTGCAGGCTTGGAAAAATGTTGCTCATATTGGTTTATTTGGTAAAGCCAATCATAGGTTAAGTAAAAGACTATATTTTACAATACTATGGAATTGGACAGTGTGTGTATATGTGTGTGTGTGTGTATCCTTTATTATTTTTATAAATAACTCAAGGTGATGAACATACCTAATACTCCTTCTTCCTCCTATTTTTCCTACTACAACAACCCTCTAAGGTGGGTTTGGCCAAGAGAGGGTGACTGGCCCAAATACACTCAGCCAGCTTTCCTGCCTGAGGTGGGACTAGAACTCACAGTCTCTTGGTGATTATCACAAAGTCACCCAGTTGGCTTTCATGCCTAAGGTAGGACTAGAATTCACAGTCTACTGGTATCTAGGCCAACACCTTAATCATCCAAGTTTGATCAACTGACCAGGTTTTGTCTGGTAGCTGAGGATTTGTCATAGATAAATAATTGCATAACTGTTTTCTGAAAGCATCTTTCATTCCCACCTTGACTTCTCTTTCTCTTTGTTCTTGCAGTTCCTCCGTGGTTTATCACTCACCCTTCAAATCTCTATGCCTATGAAAGTATGGACATCGAGTTTGAATGTGCTGTCTCCGGAAAACCAGCCCCTTCAGTACAGTGGATCAAGAATGGAGAAGTTGTCATTCCTAGTGATTATTTTCAGATAGTGGTAATTATCACTACTTGTTATTACAGCTTGCGAAACCAGTTCAACAGCTACTATCTAGATCAGACATGTCAAACACAAGGCCCGGGGGCTGGATCCGGCCCACAAAGTGGTTTCATGTGGCCCGCGAAGCCATCCTGGAAACAGTGAGGGAACGACCCCCACTGCCTTGGCCCTGGCCCAGAGACCCTCCTTATGCCAGAGACCCTCAGATCTGTCCCACTCCTGTCCGGGCCCCCATAGGCACCCTTGATGTGAACGATGTAGAGCTGGCCACGCCCACCCAGTAAGCCATATGCATCTAGCCATGCCCACCCAGTAGGCCACGCCCACCCAGGCCACACCCACCTGGCCCCTTGAGGGCAACCACAACGCTGATGCGGCCCTCAATGAAATTGAGTTTGACACCCCTGATCTAGATTGTAAAATGGTTCCAGTGAATCTGGGTTGTTGTTCTTTTTGTGGTACTATAACCAAGATTTCATTATTAGCGCTTAGCTAATAATGTAATAAGGCACACAGATTAAATTATTGTTTTGAAAGTAAGGATGGAGAGGAAAAAGGTGAAAACCATTTCCCCCATGACCCTCTGTATTTTTTTTAGTCACTCTTGCTCTTTTCTAATAGCTGAATTTTTTCTTCTAGATGAGTGATTTTAATTACCGGTAGTCATCATCTATTAGGAGTAATGATATCATAGCACTGTGCTATATTTCAGCTAGATTTATAGACCAAAACAGATCTACTCACTTAATGTAGGTTAAGTGAGAGAGTCAATAACATTTTAGTACTCCTTGGAAAAAAATCCTTCCAATAATATCCTTCCAATTCTGACATATGTTTAAGGCAATGAAGTAAGCATATCTTATTTGTACTGAGCCCTATTCAAAATGTACTTTATTCAGAGATTTCTCCTCAGCCATGACCTGCTACACTCAGTATCTTTGACCTCACCAGACAGCTTACAGATAAATGAGTGTTTTTCAACCTCAGTAAGATGTGTGGTCTTCAATATCCAGAATTCCCCAGCCAACATACCAAAAATTCTGGGAGTTGAAGTCCACATATCTTAAAGTTGTTGAGGTTTGGATGGAAACTAATCAAAGAAAACCCTTAGAACTAAGGAGAAATTTCCTCACAATGAGAACAATTAACCACTGGAATGACTTGTCTCCAGAAGGTGTGCCATCATTGGAGGTTTTTAAGAAGAGATTGCACGTCCACATTTTTGTAATAGTATGGAGTCTTCTCCTTGTTCTGGTTAGACTTGAAACCTCCAAGATTCCTTCCAACTTTGTTATTCTGAGAAACACTGCCTTAAAGGAGACACAGAACTACCATGCCAAGCAGTCACATTCTGATTTTGCTTCCTCCTTTAGTTATATGTTAAAAAATAGGGGTCTTTTGTACTGAACATGCACTTTTTAACAAGCCAAAATGAACTTCTTCCCAATAAAAACTATACCTTTGAAGAAAATTTCCTGTCAGGAGGACAATAGAAGAAAGAAAACATGAATTCCCCATTTTCAATCTTCTACAGGTCCAATAGTTATCAAATGGTGTAGTAGTGATTTTCATGTTTAAATCTAAAACCAGGGCAAAAGGGAGTCCTTGAGGCCAGGAGGTTTAAAGATGTCTTCAGTTCTGAACTGTTATACTTTCACTTCTGTAAGAAGAAATCTGGTTGTTTGCAGTTAAATTCTTGTAAAATCTTGTACAAGATTCCATGATATCCTCATACCAGTGAGCACTGACAGGGTCCATAGGAATGAACTATCATTTCAGACCAGAGAAAGCACTGTAAAATATATCTGTGAACAATATGTTTTTTCTTTACGGAAGCCTCTGCCTTTGAAGGGACGCAGTGGCTCAGTGGGTTAGGACACTGAGCTTGTCAATCAGAAGGTCGGCAGTTAGGGGGGTCCAATCCCGAGTGCTGTGTAACAGAGTGAGCGCCTGTTACTCGTCCCAGCTTCTGCCAACCTAGCAGTTCGAAAGCACGTAAAAATGCAAGTAGAAAAATAGGGACCACTACAGTGGGAAGGTAACAGCGTTCCGTGCACCTTTGGCGTCTAGTCATGCCGGCCACATGACCACAGAGACGTCCTCAGACAAGCGCTGGCTCTTTGGCTTTGAAACGGAGATGACCACCGGCCCCTAGAGTCAGAAATGACTAGCACGCATGTGTGGGGGAACCCTTACCTTTACCTTACCTGCCTTTGATGGTCTTAAATATGAAATACATAAAATTCAAGGGTACATCAGGTTCCCAAGAAAACAGAGAAAAATTGTCAAAGAAGTTATTCAGCACTATAAATTTGTAGCCTGACCTAACCAGAAATAGTGTAAGAACATTATCACTATAGAAATATTTGGATTTTTATTTTATTTTATTTTTTTTAATGTGAGGCCAAGATGCATCTTCAGAGAAAAATGAGGTTGAAATAAAAAACCAGTGCTTTTTTGTAAAAAAAAAAAGGTGCCTGAACTCACACATGTCATACAAGCCGCCTTGCCTACCCTACAAGGTTCCATCCAAAAAAGGTGCCGGAACTCCGTTCTGGGCGTTCTGTGACCAAAAAAATGCCCTGTCAAAAACTGTAAAGAGTATTTTTAGTTCAGAATTAAACTATTAGGTTCTTGGTGCTCTCTGAGCCTGGTTGTTTTCTGGCTAGCACTGAGGATATTGCCTAGTTGGGTAATGAAACATCTGCAAGAAAAATAACCAAGCTCAGAGATCACCAAGAACCCCACAGATGGAACTATGTTACTTTGATCTGTGGGGTCCTTGGTGGTTTCTGAGCTTGGTTGTTTTCTTGCAGATGTTTCATTACCCAACTAGGTAACATTAACAGTGACTGCAACTGTGCTGCTGTAGAAAAGGCCCATCATTTTATGAAAATTAAGAGTTTATCAAATAACATATACACACATATCTCAGAAAGGAAGCACACTGAAACAGAATATCTGTAATATGTTCAAGAGAACTGCTAAATCAAAAATTAATATTCAGTATTGTAAATGGATGGGATGCGGTGGCTCAGTGGGTTAGGACGCTGAGCTTGTTGATCAGAAGATCGGCACTTTAGGGGGGTCAAATCCTGAGTGAGCCCCTGTTACTCGTCCCAGCTTCTGCCAACCTAGCAGTTTGGAAGCACGTAAAAATGCAAGTAGGAAAATAGGGACAAGCGCTGGCTCTTCGGCTTTGAAACGGAGATGAGCACCGGCATGTGCAGAGGAACCTTTACCTTTACTATTGTAAATGGATGCCTGTGTGACAACTCTGCACTCACAAATGTGGCATGTTATTTTTATTCCAGAAGAAGCTTACTGGGGCTTAAAACATTAGGACCACACGGTATTTTTCCCCATTTTTAACAACTTAGTTGTAAGAGATTTAGCACATCTCATACATAAGGACGTTAATCTGCTGACACAATACCCTTTTGTCAATAAATGGACAATGATGATCTAAATCAAACACCTTTTAATTATAAATGGCTTGGAATCATTTCTCCTTATTTTCAGAAAAGACCTGTTTGGTGGTAGGAACTTTCAAGACCATACAACCTTAACCATAAATATATTGTTATTGCTTATAAGAAAGACAATCAGATAATGCAAGTTTGCTAGCCTAGAATTTTATTCTGCAGTTTCAAGCAAAACCTTCTATTTTCCTTTCGGCTCTCACTTTAGAAATCAAAGTTTTATGGCAGAGGATGCCAACTTAGAATTGTGTAGCTATAGAACAGAATGACCTTCAAATTATTTTTCTTACTCAGAAGGAATATTTAAAAAACAAGAAGAAAACAAAGAACCTTCTGACAGTGCAAAAATATCTCCTATGCAAGATAGTGGAGATGTCTTTTAATGTCAATTTTAAGTGCTAGATAAGGAATTTGAGTTATTTTCTGATCTGCAGCATTATCGTTCTTTTAACAACATAGTCTTGACTTTATAGCAGTGTAAACAAATTAAGAGTCAGCACATTTGTTTAAATAAATATACATTTCATTAAAGTTCTAGGATAGTGATAAGGGGAGATAAAGGTAAAGGTAAAGGTTATGATAAAGGTTATGGGTTGAGTAACAGGCTCTCACTCTGTTACGCGGCACTCGGGATTCGACTCGCCAAACTGCCGATCTTCTGATTGACAAGCTCAGCGTCCTAACCCACTGAGCCACCGCGTCCCTCAAGGGGAGATACATATGAATAAATATCTACATGTAGAATAGAATAGAATAGAATAGAATAGAATAGAATAGAATAGAATAGAATAGAATAGAATAGAATAGAATAGAATAGAATAGAATAGAATAATAACTTTATTGTTAATTTGAATGTACGCTAATCGGCATACATTAAAATGAAATTTTGTTGCATACAGCTATCAAAGGGTCACCACCTCCAATATACACTACATAAATATGACATATATATATATATATATATATATATATATATATATATATATATATATATATGTGTGTGTGTGTGTGTGTGTGTGTGTGTGTATGTGTGTGTGTATATATATATATATATATATACACACACATACACACATACACACATACATACATATATATATATATAAAACGGCATGCACGATATGGATACAAACAGCGCAAGTACTCACAGAGTGCTTCATTGAATCAAAATCGAAACTGCACAATCATACAATCACCCTGTATTGTAGAACACAGGGAAGAAGAGAGACAACCACCTAGAGCGTCTGGTATAAGAACACGGGCAATGCCCAGGGCTATGGCTATGACACATGGAATGAATAACAATCCACTTTTGACAACAGACACTCAGGGACAACCGCATTCCCCAAAAATGGATGCGAAGCAGTTCAAAGGAATACGGCCGGCCGCAACAAACAGACTGGTGACACACTCTATGAGTGGAGCGCAGAAACACTGACAGTATAAATGTGATCTCCCCACCCAGTTTTCATCCTGACGATGTTGGCAGTTAGCAAACGAAAGCTTCATCTTTTAACAATGAAAACTGTGTTAGTTTTCTTGTTCTATTCCAGTGTTCCTTTGGTTTGCTAATTTTAATATGCCTGGGATTCGCATTTTTAGTCTCATTAAGGAATACACACACACACACACACACATAATTATGCATATACATATATGCATATATCTGTCTCATTCAATGTTTTCTGAATGAAGTTAACTCAGGCTTTGAAATATTAACTTATTCTATAATTAGGAATCTCACGCTGAACATATTAAGATGTAATGTATTAGTAATGTTTAAATTTATTTTTTTATTTATTTTGCTATTATCTTCTTCTATGTTCCCCCCCCTCCTCCTCCTCCTCCTCCTCCTCCTCCTCCTCCTCCTCCTCCTCCTCCTCCTCCTCCTCCTCCTCCTTCTCCTTCTTCTTCTTCTTCTTCTTCTTCTTCTTCTTCTTCTTCTTCTTCTTCTTCCTCTTCTTTTTTAACAAACATCCTGGGCTAAGCTATAGTTTAGAGATACCCCTTATGATATACCAGAAAATTTAGAAAAAAACAGCATCGTATAACAATGCCTGCTGTTTTTAAAAAGGGAAAATACAGAAAATAAAAGATATAAACATCATTATCATTTTTATCATTTTTCTCAGGTGCCCAGCTGGGCTTGGTATGAATCATCTTTATCTCCCTGAGGAAAAAAAATCAGGAAATCAACATTATTTCAGAAAATAAGGATATATGACAGCTTACCTTTTTTCATATAATTTTATTAAAGCTCACAATTAGAAAGTAAAAAGTAAAACAAACTATAAAAATGCATAAAAATGTAAAAAAATAGAAGAAATGGAAGCAGAGAGAAAAATACAATTTCTTCCTGACAAGTACAAACAATGTCAGTCACTAATCTCTTAAAATACAACAGATATAGTCTGCTCCTCATAACTCATCTCTTAACTTTGAAGCTCATTATTCACTTCTAGATATGTGACAGCTATCTCAATATTTTGGAAAGTCCACTTAGAGGGAAATGAGTGGTCCATCCCATTTCACAGTAGTTTTTTGGAAATTCAAGTATAATGTATAGTTAAGGAAATTAGGTTTGTCCAGCCTATCAAAGAGAAAAATTGGGGGACATGACAACTATCTTCCAATACTTGAGGGGAAGTCACAGAGTAGAGGAGATTGACTTATTCTCCCCTACTAGAGGATAGGACAAAAAGCAACGTGTGGAAGTTCATTGGAGGGAGATTCAACCTGGAGCTAAGGAGAAATTTTTTGACAGAACAATTAATCAATGGAATAGTTTGTCTCTTGGAGTTATGGGTGCTCTATCAGTGGAGGTTTTCAAAAATAGACTGGATAACCATTTGTCTGGGATGGTATAGAGTTTCCTGCCTTGAGCAGGGGGTTGGATCAGAAGACCTCTGAGGTCCCTTCCAGCTCTATGATTCTATGCTCTCTACATGTTGATTATTCAATTGATCACAGGATAAAAAAAAGATTCAACAAGGTGACCTGATTTCTGAGGTAACAATGATTTGCCTGCCAAAGAAAGAGCAGACCTAAGAGCAGGAATATATACTCAAATGCTGAACCTGACAAACAAATTTAAAAATGAATTTTGTATCTAGAAATTAATAGTATTGGAAGGAAGCACAAAGATTATAATTATTAAAATTGTCCCCTTCTGTTCCTGGGAATCCATTGCTAGAACATTCCTTAGAAATGGTCAGACAAGCTTTTGTTGAAGTGACTCTACAAAGGAGAGTCCACAGTGTATGTTCTGAGGAGGTCTGATCCACTTTTGGATAGCTCATACAGGTAGCCCTCAACTTACAACCATTTGTTTAGCAACCATTGAAGTTACAACATCACTAAAATAAGTGATATAAATAAATAAATGACTTCCTGATTAATTTGATAACTGCAGTGATTAACACAAATAGTTGTAAAATCAGATGTGATTCACTTAACCATCTTGCTTAGCAACAAAAACTCTACTCCCAATTCGAGGACTACCTATACCCAAAGCAAGTTGTTCCTAATGTGATCCTTTCCTGGAATCCATGGCTCCACGATAACCCTTTGGCTTGTGTCTATCTCTTTAGGGAGGCAGCAATCTGCGGATCTTGGGCTTAGTAAAATCAGATGAAGGCTTCTACCAGTGCATAGCTGAAAATGAAGCTGGGAATGCACAAACCAGTGCACAGCTAATCATCCCTGAACCTGGTAAGCTGCAAAGAATGTTCAGAATTTCCTGTTTCAATTTATATGATTAACAGAGCTTTGAAATACGCACCTTCCTCTGATGTATGGCAGCATTCTTACTCACAGGCTGGTTGGTTGCAATGACAGTGGTGGGTAATCACTCAGGACATGCGTCAGCAGTTTCTACTTCAGGAGGAAGCCATTAGGATTGCCCTTAGAGGGAAGTGAGACACCTCTGAGCTCATCAGAGCTATGGAATATGTTAGATAGATACATAAAGTATCTCCCTTGAGAAGAAACCCCACCCTGGTGGGTAGAAACACATCCATGTCTAAGTGGTGCTTTTACTTTTCCTGCTGACTCCTGCGAGGAACTTTTCAGGAGCTTTGTGTCATCTGCAAACAACCAGACCGATACATGCAGAGTTCAAGCTAACTATGTTATTATAAAGCAGTCCCTGCAGATTTTACTACAATAGTTATTGCTGACAATAGGCGGGGGGGGGGGGGCTTCTCATCTCCATTTCAAGGCCGTTGAGCCAGAGCTGTCTGAAGACATTTCCATAGTCATGTGGCCAGCATGATGTCATGGAGCACTGTTATCTTCCTGTTGAAGTGGTACCTATTTATCTACTTGCATTTGCATGCTTTCGAACTGCTAGGTGGACAGTAGCTGGGACGAGGATGGGAGCTCACCCCATCATGTGGTGCTTGGGTCTCAAACCTGGACTGCTGGCTTTCCAGCCAACAAGACTCTGGGCTTGAGTCTTAACTACTGAGCCAATGTGTTGTCCCAACTACTTTATTACGTTCTGTCTAAATTACAGGAATCTCCCCAGACTGGCAGACTTCTCTTGGGAACCAATAGATAAGGCTCCAAAGGTTGGTCCTTTGGCATTTGTGCAGTGACTCCATGCTAATTCTGCACTTGAATCCTACTCCCTGCCGGGCTGGGTACTTCCCAATACTTTGTGGAAAAATCAGGGAAAATTCTCTGTCTCTTTAGTGGCTAGTACATTTTGATAAACAAACCTGAAAAACAAAAATGTGCATCCAATCCAATCTATATCCAATCGGTGTCAGTGTGACATTCCTCCAGATTTAATCTATCAAACAAATGCATTGTGATCTTTTTTAAGCAAAAAAAAAATCACTTGCCCTACATAATACATATTTTAGTTTGTATACGTTTTCCCCAACGTACACTTGCATGCAATTTATCCTTATATATTCATTTTATGTAACTAGTCTTAATACATAATGTTGTTTACATGAACACTCCCAATGCATACTTTTCTTCCTCCGCATGCTGCCAAATGTATATTTTTGCCTGCAGACACATTTTTCTATGCAGTGCTGGAGTTTAAAAATATTTCGAGACAACTGATATGGTATAAAGTACATGACTGTTCGTGCCATAGCAGTTTCTCTTTTTTTGATGGATTACAGAATTGTTCTTGGAAAGACGCATATAATAGATTTTTTTTTTACATCCCTGATGGAAGATAATGTCATTCATGGCCCTGATTATCCCTGTTGCAAACTGTTTATTTCCATATGGGCAGCTATAATTAAAATACTTTGCATTGGAACAAAAACATCATTTGAGGATGCTCAAACAGAATGCGTTATCAGGTTATTTTAAGCTTTCTGGCACTGGACTGTTGTTTCAGTATTGCTCTGGAAGGAGGGACAGGTGAAACTAGGAAAAAAATGTATGCGGCATCCACTATTCTTCAGTAACAATAATTACTGGATTGCAGAGTCTTATATGCAGTTAGAAAAGTACAGTAGTGAAAAGGAAGGATTAAAAAAAAGCAGGGACACACTGATTAAAATGAAAATACTGTAATAAAAATAATAATAGACATAATCCTTAGAATCATTCGTTTAGCAACCATTTGAAATTATAACTGCACTGAAAACAGTGAATTATGACAGGTTCTCACACTTACAACCATTGTAGCATCCCTATGTTCACGTAATCGAAACTCCGGTGCTTGGCAACCAGCATGTATTTATGACGGTTGCAGTATCCCAGGCCATGTGATCATCATTTGCAAACTTCCCAGCCTGCTTCTGACAAAGTCAGTAGAAGAAGCTGGATTCACTTAGGACCATGTGATTCACTTAACAACTATAGCAAAAAAAAAGTCATAAAATCAGGTGGGACTCGCTTAACCACCACCTTGCTTAGCAACACAAATTCTGAACCCAACTGTGGTCATAATTTGAGGACTACCTTTACCTGGTTTTCTGCTTTCTTCCTCTTCCTGTTCACTGCTGTTTTCACTATTCCTCCAGGTTTAAACAAACTCATTGTTTGGAATAGAGGTACAGTATATGCAAACACATCCAACCCAAAGGCTTTTGAACAGGGATGCTGAAAATAATCTGAGTCATTTCAACTATCTATTGTTAAGTGTACCCTTAACAAATGTATGTGATGTGTGGATCAAAAAAGTAGATTGAATACTCTTGTTGGAGACTTCTTTTCAAATGTTCTTCTGAACCTGTGAGAATTCCATCTAGTGATAGTGTTTCTCTTTTTATGTCCATGTACTCATTCAATGTGTTTCGTTCACTAATCTTGTATTTAGCTACTTCATCGGTATCTGTGACCACAAACACTATATTGCAGTCATTTAACAGGAACAAAATTCATGGCAAAACCAGAGAGCAGTAGCCTCTGGAGGGACGGTTCATAGGTGACATGGACAGCGTTCTGATGTCCTGTTGCAAATACTTTTTGACATGTATTGTGACATTTAACACAAGATGTGTTGTTGTCAAATAGTGTGGAAAGACGCTAGATGTAGACAGTTCTCTGTATTGAACTCTCGTGTATTAATAAAAAAATCTATGAAGTGATACTGAATTTATCTGTGCTGATCACATTGATTCTCTCTCCTCCCATTTCATTGGGACAGCATTCCATGGATGGTGCTTTGTTCCCCATCCCATTCATGTCAGAAGCACCAAAGTGCTTTCAGGTTGAAAAGATGAGCCGGTGACATTTCTGTTGCCCAGGGGATGCCTGATTGGGGGCTCCTTTCGTGTCCCCGTTAAGTTGCCCACCAAAGTGGTACCCATCTATTTGTGGGCACTCACTTTCAAACTGCTGGGTTAGCAGGAGTTGGAGCGAGTGACGGGAGCTCACCCTGCCACACAGCAGCCACAGGCTCTCAAACGTAAGCCTGACAATTGTCAGCCCACAGTCCTAACCATGCAATCCATTGCTTTGATTGTTAGCAACATGATTGTGAATTCATATGTTACACAACAGCATGTATCTAGTTCACTACTGTCATTCAGCTGATATTTAATTGGAAGCATCCATATGGTAGAAAGCACTTTATTGATAGAGTGGAAGCAAACAAATATAGGTAGAATTGCTCTGGGTTGCGAGAAAAAATGAGGATGCAGATGTTGGAATCATTCTTGTGTAGAAATTGATGCTTCCGTGTCACTTTTGTCCCAGGTGAGCAATGTAGATCCCTTTGTGGGATTTCTGTATCCACCCAGATATTCCCATTCCCATTTCCTAGTTATCTATCTATCTATCTATCTATCTATCTATCTATCTATCTATCTATCTATCCGTCCTATCTATTACCTTTCTGCATATCATCTGTCTATGAATTCCATATATAAGAGATGTCACAATTCACAAATGTATACTTCCTTAGTTTTGGACCACTTATAAAATCCAATGGGGATTGTCAACATTTCTCTTCTCTTCTCTTCTCTTCTCTTCTCTTCTCTTCTCTTCTCTTCTCTTCTCTTCTCTTCTCTTCTCTTCTCTTCTCTTCTCTTCTCTTCTCTTCTCTTCTCTTCTCTTCTCTTCTCTTCTCTTCCCTTCTCTTCCCTTCCCTTCCCTTCCCTTCCCTTCCTTTCCATTTTCTATTCCTCTCTCTCCATCCACCCATTCATCCTTCCATTCTTCAATCTTTATTTATTTATAAAATGTATTAGCTGGCCATCTTACCATATGAGTGGCTTACAGTCATAACAATATGTCTATACATACCTTTCCTTCCATCCCACTTTGGGAGCCATCAATAATCCTGCAGGGTAAGGAGGTCAGGAAACAGTGACTAACTGAAAGTCACCCAGTGAAGTTACATAACTAAAAAAATGTGTGGGTTTTAGTTTTCTAAAGTCTCTATTTCAACATCTTGACATTATAGCATTAATAATTCTTCATACCACCAATGATCAGAAGGCTGTCTAGACTTCTCTTAAGAACCACCAAATCCACATCCTATTTCACTATTAGCCAACCTAAAGTTGTAAGGGTATTTTATTTACCTATTTATTTGTTAATGAGAAAGCTGAATTTCCATGTTCAACTCACGGTATTTCGCACCAATACCAGCCCTCCCCCCCCTCTCCCTGGTATAATGCAATTTAATTCACCTCTGAGATCTGTAAAAAAAACCCCAACCACCTATATAATTCATTAGCATCTCTGTCTAAGTGTTTAAATTTCTGTTCTTTGAGCTTATGGGCTATTTTTTAATGGCTTGACATTAGACTAAAATGAAAGTGAGCAGAAACGAAGGCAAATCTTAAAAAGTGACGGAGATCCCATTGTAAATGGTCTCCATTCCCTGCCCCTATCAATGATGGATTTGCTTTCCCTTGGCAATTTAATCAGATCTCCATACAATGTCACTCTTGATTCCTCTGAGATGTTGAAAACGACAGCCTGCACAGATGGCAGAGGGGAGGCAGAGAAAGATAGAAATGAACCACTGGGTTTGACCACAACAGGAAGAACACTGCCCTCCCTGTTTAAAATTTTGTCAATAAATGGGCACCATCCCTTGCTCATACAATGTAAATGCTGGCTCCACAGCTGTTCTGTTCATCCTTGTCCATGGGCCATAGATAAGGAGTTACCCCTGGCAACTAGGACAATCCTCTTTCTGCTGAGGCCCAGACAATAACCTATTAAAGTCCCCATTTGCTCTTGGTGGATATTTATAAAAGCCTAATGAGTTTTCGATATAGTATTATGAGTGGTGTCCGGCTTATCCTTCTTGCAATCATTACAACTGATGAAAGGCTAGGAGGAAGGTGTTAATGGAAGATGGATCTCTGTATGGAGAGGCACCATCAGAGATAATTCATCCCAAATGATTGAACGCTAAATCTTTTCAAGTAAGGCCAAAAGCCTCATTTTAAAAATGAGGTCGGGTTTATGTTTCAAGGCTATGGGAATATAGAAATAAATGTTCACCATTTTCTGTGGGCTTCAGCTTTCTGGGAATCTCATTTTTTTCTCCCTCTTTCATTCTTAAAGCATATTTTACCCTTGAAAACCTGTTGATTATTACCAATTTTCAGAACATGGAAATGTATCTTAATGACATTTCCAGAGATCCAAGTGGGAGTAGCTATCCCTCCTCAGACCTCTTCACATACTAGTCATATACTAGTCTTTACTCTCCTACCATTGGGTAGGAGATATAGGAGTATAGCCAGCTGTACCAACAGGCTGAAAAACAGCTTTTATCCATGGGCTGTTAGGCTTTTGAATGGGATATAATATCTGTGAACGTTTGCAGAATTGACTTGGGAGGCCGGTGTGTGGTGTAGTTGGTTCACATGGTGTGGTAGGATGGAGGGTTTGTTGTCACTGTGTGTTGGGGGGAGGGAGCATGGGGTGAGGCTCAGCTAATCTCAATGTACACATGTTGTACTTTGACAACATGCTACCTATTCTGACGTATGGGTAATAACTTAGGGTTCTGTCTGTAAGAGTTGCCTTGTGGTGAGATGGGCAGAAAACAAATTGAATGAATGAATGAATGAATGAATGAATGAATGAATGAATGAATGAATGAATCCACATCAGCTAAAGCTATCAGCTCCCCACAGAGGCAGGTACTCACACAACCTGAAACCATATCTTTGATACATTCCAGACAATGGTAACCATATTAACTATTTTACAGATTCTGAGTAGTTTGAAAAGTGAAATTACACAAATTGATTTTTAAAAAATTGATTTATTTATTTAATTTATATGCTGCCCATCTCACTGTCATGTGACTCTGGGCACTTTACAGTTTGATAAAACTGTATTCCAAAAGAATTGTAGGACAATAAATATAGCATTAAAATTATCAGAGAAATAACTAAGATGGGGGTGGGGGGACATACTATGGAGTGGAAGTGGGATCTTCTATTTAATGCAGTAGGCACCTCCTGGATGACATGCCCCCATCCAGCCTCAGACTAAGTGGCAGAACCAGGTTTTTAGGCCCTTACAGAAAATCAAAAGGGTGGGGGCTGTCAAGTGGAAAAAATATAACAGGCCCATGCATGAAGGTCCAATTAAACAGATTGTTACTTCGTCTATGCACAGGAATCTTCTCAACTAACAGTTAGCACCTGTTTTGAGTTAGATGGAGTTAGAGTCCATAGAATTCAAGGGGGGAGGGGTTGGGCTTAGTCTGGTTGTGGCTACATAAGGATTCTAGGCTGATGCCCCTTTTCACTCCTCCCCCAGGTTCTGCTACTCCTTCTCCTATATCGGCAGACCGTACATATTTGATTTTGTGCAAAAGGATGCAAATACATGATTCACTTCATTAGTGTGATAATGGTACACACTTGCCCCCATTGTGGATCCTTGTTGCACCAGAGTTTTTTAGGTTTTTGAGGACAGAACATTTAAACATAAAAGAGTCGAATTTTATTAAGCTGTTGCTTTACATTTCAGAGAGATTCTATGAGCCATCAAAGCCATTTGGGAAACTGTCTTCCACTGCAGTGCTGGCCAGCAGATGGACACTAGAATGGCTGAGAGATTGTCATTTGTATTTCAATGCTAGGGGGGGCGGAAAGAAAAGGAAGCAATAAAATTAGTGGTCCTCCTGCTTGCCCCAATTTTGCTTGCATTTTGGAGCAAGCCATTTTCCATGATTCCCGGAATAACTTTCACATATCATTATTATCAAAGTTCAGAATTTGAAGCCCATTTGCCCAGGGGACAAAAAGCATTGGGGCCATGATAAATATTAGAGCCAATTCACTATATATTCGATTCTAAATTGAAATAGTATCCACTGTTGAGCATATGTCCTTGGAATCAGTTCTTGTTAATAGGATCCATTCCATGATGAGGTTCATTCACTTCTAATACCTGTGACACGTTCTTAGCATTTCAGCTTCCCTTTTAAAAAGAAGATGATATTGCTAGTCCTTTTATTTGTGTGTGATTTCAAAAGCCACTTTTCATTATTAAAAATTATCCCAGGGTGGAAGGAGAATATGCAATAAAAAATAAAGCAACATGAAATTCCAACAAATTAAAATATTACAAGAAGAAAGAGGAGAGAAAAAGCAACGCAGCCACGGAAACACATGCAGACAGTAATCTAATCAATTGCTCACTCAGAAGTAAATTGACTCCCACTTTCCAGGAGTCTGGCTAATGAATGCAAAGCTGGTGAGATTTAGACAAAATGCACTTGCCACTTATGTTTAAACATTATTACAATTTTATTGCAGTACTGTATATGGGATTAATATTTAATACACTCTTTAATATGCATGCACACACATCTACACCATCCACACTATGCTACCTGTGCTTTGATGTTTGCTTTGATTCTATGATCGGTAGCAGGATCACCGTAAGCCTTGTCATTGCAAAATTGCCAGTAGGCTTTTCATTCACTCTCATGTAATGTAATTCTTTGCCTCTTATTCTGGGGAAACCCATAAGAGGAATCGGTATGGTGTTAGCAGCATCCTGAAACAGAGAACAGAGGTTAAGTCTTGATTAGGAGTGGTAGCTTACTATCTCACCATGCCTATAGAATAGTTTAGCAGGCATCTCACCATGACAGTCGCTCCCAACCTTAACTCTACGTGCCTGTGGCTCTGTTTCTCAACAGGTTCATGTTAATAAGATTGTTGGAAAGAAAAATCTTTCAGGAAATACGGACATTCTTAAGAGCCCTGAAATAGATAATACCAAAATAGACAGATTGTATTGGGATTACGAGAGATTGTTTTGATGAGTAGACAAAAATAAAGGTAAAGGTAAAGGTTCCCCCGCACATGCGTGCTAGTCATTTCCGACTCTAGGGGCTGGTGCTCATCTCCGTTTCAAAGCCGAAGAGCCAGCGCTTGTCCGAGGATGTCTCCATGGTCATGTGGCCGGCATGACTAGACCCCAAAGGCGCATGGAACACTGTTACCTTCCCACCATAGTGGTCCCTATTTTTCTACTTGCATTTTTACATGCTTTCGAACTGCTAGGTTGGCAGAAGCTGGGACGAGTAACAGGCGCTCACTCTGTTACGCAGCACTCGGGATTCGACCCGCCAAACTGCCGACCTTCAGATCGACAAGCTCAGCGTCCTAACCCACTGACCCACCGCGTCCCCTTACCTTTAGACAAAAGTACTGACTAATTAAAAAATAAAAAAATAAAAAAATACAGATGTATGAATACTAACATTGAAATATTGAGTTCTTTAAATGATATGGGTTAAGATGTATATATGTTAAAAATGATAGAATGTAACTAATATACTTGGATGTAGGGATATGAGAGGATGTATTAAATGTTGAAATGGAAGAAATTTTGGTTAATGTTTAATATGTGGAAACTATAAATGAGAAACAAGAATATTATATTGTCCTCCTCTTCTTTCTCCTCCTTGCAATTGGTATTTTAATGACTGCTATTCTAAATACTGTATGACTGATATGGATATGAACATGAGATAAATAAGAACTGGATTACATTACTAGGTATTGGAGAAAATTGTGTAAAGGGAAAGGAGGTTATTTAGCAATAAGAAAATGAGAAATCTTAAACGTTTAATTTCAATGTCAATGTAAAATTAAAGCTAGAAAAATATATAAGGTGTTTGATGTTTTAAAGATGGAATGTTAAAATATAAAATATACTAAAATATTGATAAATATAAGAAAACTATTTAATGACTGATGGATAGCAATGAGAAGTATGTTAATTTAGATAAGAAATAGTATGTATTAAAGGAAAAAAGAGAGAGGAACTATTGGTTACAATAATTTGGAGATTTGTAATAATATGTATTTGTCTGAAATGGAACTATTGTAACCCGGATACCACATTGCTTTTTAAAGATACTATTGTAGTATTGGAAAACTAATAAAAAAGAAAGAAAGAAAGAAAGAAAGAAAGAAAGAAAGAAAGAAAGAAAGAAAGAAAGAAAGAAAGAAAGAAAGAAAGAAAGAAAGAAAGAAAGAAAGAAAGAAAGAAAGAAAGAAAGAAAGAAAGAAAGAAAAAGCTTTCAGTTAAGGTTGGCTAATGTCTTGGGAATCCTGTCCTTTCTGGAATCCAACAGAATAGAAACACTGTGCAGGTAACTAAATACCTATAGATGTTCCTTTCAGTGTTTATATAAATATAAAGTTGAAGAGGGTGGACATCAAAACGTCACTCATGTATGGTCACTCATGTCCAGATTTGAGGTTAGGTAGGAATTGGACATCTTTTATTTATTACACCTCACTAAGATACAACCTGGCCTAAATTTGTGCCAATGTGCAGTCATAGAAGGCAAAAATGGTGGAAGGAAGGAAGGAAGGAAGGAAGGAAGGAAGGAAGGAAGGAAGGAAGGAAGGAAGGAAGGAAGGAAGGAAGGAAGGAAGGAAAATGTGCTAGCCTTGTCTTTAGGAGAGGTATGGTTTGTTTTTCAAGTGATGCTTTCATGGATGCATTAATTTATTCCATGAAAAAAAATAGGGGAGAGAGAGAGCAAGCATGATTAGCTTTTCTAGCATCTAATACATACTCAATTGGATAAATGAATTAATATCAATTTCAGACCAACATTCTTCTTGCTAGGTTGCAAACATGACTCTGGCCATGTGAGAACATTATTAATCTTTAATAGCTGTAGATCTTGTTTGGGGTGCTAATTTACAATAAAAAATGTCTTACAAACAATAGGCTGCTAAATAGCTCTTGGCTAGATTCAGTCACCCAGTGAATACATTATAGTCCACCCTGTAATCACTTGCAAAAATTACTTGTTATGAATCATTGGCTCACTCTTCCTACTTTTTGTAAGCATTCCTCTCTCCATATGGGAGGGAATTCTGGTAGATTAAACCTGATCTACTGGTAGATTTTAAAATGGAGTTAAGCATTTTGTAGCCCTCCATTCTTGCTACACCAGGGGTCTTCAAACGTGGCCCTTTTATGACTTGTGGACTTCAACTCCCAGAATTCCTCAGCCAGGCATGCTGGCTGAGGAAATTTTGGGAGTTGAAGTCCACAAGTCATAAAAGGGCCACGTTTGAAGACCCCTGTGCTACACAAATAATGCTTTCAAGAGCATATGGAAGAATTTGAACCAAGTGGTCTTAACTACATTCATATAGTTAAAGGGCTGTAACAAACTTCAAAACACACTGAACCCAATTCACCTAGGGAAATATAACTGGGTATCTACAACAATCTTGGAATACAGTTTACAGGATTGACATAAGACTGCTATTATAATTTAGGGTCAACATGGGGACTGCTCTGGAGATCAAGACCATTTAAGATTGTAGCATTGGCTTTTTAACTCTTTATTAAAGCATTGGAAAGCTAAAATCATAGGTATAAGTAAATCCCTTGTGTTTAGAGTGGGGGGGGGGTTGGGTGGGTGGTGTGGTGGTGGTGTCCAACCTTAACAATTTTAAGACTTGTGCATTTCAACTCCCCAAATTCTCGAAGTTGAAGTTCACAAGCCTTAAAGTTGCCAAGGATGGACACTCTTGTTTTAGAGTTTTATTTCCTCCTACTGAATGTAAAAATTAAAACTCCAACATGCCTAAAACCATACATATGCTCACACACTTGAGAAATATAATTACTTTTTGTGTGTGTTTTAAGGCTATGTATCTTTCCCTTCAAATTTTTCTATTAGTCTGCCTCATGATCAATAAAGACTTTGATTTTCACTGTTGATTGATCTCTCCTCACCCTTTTTATCTTTCCTTTTTTTATCCATATCCTTTTATTCAGACTTCCATATTTTAATGGGAATGCTTTGTTCCAAAGGGAAGTTTAAAGAGATTCCCCCCCCTTTCAACAGCTACCATAATTTTAGGATATCCTATTTTGAGGCTGAAGAGATCCATCATTCAAGCCAGTGCTTGTTTTGGTTGCCATGATGTAAAAAAAGATGTTGAGATTTAGGGAAGAGTTCAGTGAAGAGCAACAAGGATGATTAGGGGGCTGGAGGCTAAAACATATGAAGAACGGTTGCAGGAATTGGGTATGTCTACTTTAATGAAGAAAAGGACTAGGGGTGACATGATAGCAACTCTTCCAGTATCTGAGGGGCTGCCACAAAGAAGGGGGGGTCAACGTATTGTCCAAAGCATCTGAAGGCTAGACAAGATGCAATAGATGGAAACTAATCAAGGAGACAAGAACTAAGGAGAAATTTAAAACAACTAATCAGTGGAAAAACTTGACTCCAGAAGTTGTGAGTAGGCCAACACTGGGAGGTTTTTAAGAAGAGATTGGAGAACCATTTGTCTGCAATGGAGTAGGGTTTCCTGCTTGAGCAAGGCATTGAACTAGAAGATCTCCAAAGTCCCTTTCCAACTCTGTTAGTTTGTTATTTTGCTTGTAGCATTGTGGTGAACATTTTGTTTTCCAACAAGATTAAGGGAGATGAATCCTCCATTCTTTGTCATTTCATTCCTTGTATGATGAAAACATCAATGTATGTAGAAGAACAGGAGCCTAGAAGAATTATGAAGATGTGTTGGAGATTGAAGCATTCTAGCTATGCATGTGAACATTCCCATATCAGGAATCTGACATGAACAAGGATTAGTGAAATTGGTTTTATAATTATAACAAAAAGGTTATTTATTTGCAAGAAAGTCAGTATAGGCAAAACTTAGCACTTATAAAGAAGAATATTTATAGCTCAGGGTTGAATGAGGGATCCTTGGCGATCTCTGAGCTTTGTTATTTTTTTGCAGATATTTCATTGCCCCAAACTAGGTAACATCAGCAGTGCTAGAGTACTGTCAGTCTAGCACTGATGATATTACCTAGTTTGGGTAATGAAATGTCTGCAAGAAAACAACCAAGCTTGGAGAGCACCAAAGACCCCTCACTTAACACTTAACTACCGTGTTTCCCGAAAAATAAGACCTAGTTTTATATATTTTTTTGCCTCCAAAAGAGGCACCAGGTCTTATTTTGGGGGATGTTTTACCCGCTTACCTCTGACTGCCGCAGCCAGGCTTCCCCCGCCCTGACACCTGTCGTGTCACTGCCTGAATTCCTCTGCGGCTACTTGCAGCCGCACGCCATATGGTGCATCGTGCTGGTGCCACCATTCACGGCAGGAGGCTATGTGACTCATCGCATTGATCACAAATGGTGGCACCAGTGCAGTGTGCCACGTGGCATGTGGACACAAGCAGCAGCAATGGTGAGACAGGAGTCAGGGAGTGGAAGGCCTGGCTGTGGTGGTCCTAAAGTAAGCAGGTGCAGGGCGCATGGGGCAGCTCCACCCTCCCACCCTGCTTAACTTTAATTTTATGCATGCACCTCGCCCCAAAACGAGGGCTTATTTTGGAGGTAGGCTTATGTTAGGCGCATGCATTAAAAATCAAGCTAGGACTTATTTTCAGGATAGGTCTTATTTTAAGGGAAACACGGTAGGTACTTTCTGCAAGGAAGAGTGTTTAAGGCCATGGGCTCTGGGCATGAGATTGGGGGAAAGAAGGCAGAAAGAAATGATATCAGGTTAGTAATTACAAGTAGTTTTTTTTTAATCCCATTTATATCCCGCCCTTCTCCGAACACTCAGGGCGGCTTACAATCTAAGCACAATCAATGTGCTTAGCAATAGCCTTCATTCTATGTATATGCCTGCTTATTAGGGCTTTCACACACACCCCAAGCGGCATTATTACAAAGTCAGCTTAATTGCCCCCAACAATCTGGGTCCTCATTTTACTTACCTCGGAAGGATGGAAGGCTGAGTCAACCTTGAGCCTGGTGGGATGCGAACCTGCACTAATTGCAGGCAGCTGGTGTTACTTAAGGAGGCATTAGCCCACTGCTCCACCAAGGCTCTTTTTCTCGACTAACCGCCATTCATTTAGTGACCAAAGTTACAACAGTACTGAAAAAAGTGACTTCTCACTGGTTTTTTCCACTTACAACAGTTGTAGCATCCCCATGGTCACATGACTAAAATTTGGACAACTGGTTCATATTTATGACAGTGCCATGTGATCACCTTTTGCAGCCTTCTAACAAGGAAAGTCAGATTCACTATACAACTGTGTTACTAACTGAACAACTGCAGTGATTCACTTAACAATTGTGGCAAGTAAGGTCATAAAATGGGGCAAAATTCATTTAAAAACTGTCTCACTTAGCAACAGAAATTTTGGGCTGACTTGTGGCCATAAGGCAAGGACTACCTATACCTGGCAGAGTGACACAAAAGGGCAACTGACAAAGTGAGACAAAATAACAACACAGACTAAACCCCTACATCTCTGTGTATACCTTAAGGTAAAGGTAAAGGTTCCCCCGCACATGCGTGCTAGTCGTTTCCGACTCTAGGGGCCGGTGCTCATCTCCGTTTCAAAGCCGAAGAGCCAGCGCTTGTCCGAGGACATCTCCGTGGTCATGTGGCCGGCATGACTAGACACCAAAGGCGCACGGAACGCTGTTACCTTCCCACCGGAGTGGTCCCTATTTTTCTACTTGCATTTTTACATGCTTTCGAACTGCTAGGTTGGCAGAAGCTGGGACGAGTAACAGGCGCTCACTCTGTTACGCGGCACTCGGGATTCGACCCGCCAAACTGCCGACCTTCCGATCGACAAGCTCAGCGTCCTAACCCACTGAGCCACCGCGTCCCTGTGTATACCTTAGTGCCCCCTTAATATCAGTGGATCATATAGAACTGAAAACTCCATATTGTTAATAATGGACCTCCCTCAATCAGATTCCTTCTCAGTATTCTTCTCTTTCTCATCCTATAAACCAGACAAAAACTGCTTTTTTTTAAACATAAATATATTGGGTGGTTCATATTAGGACAACACCTGAGTGGAGTGGTGGCCTAGTGGTGAAGACACTCATCTCTCACTCAGAAGGTTGAAAGTTCAATCCTAGGTAGCAGCAGATATTTCTCTCCTAGGGCACAAAGGAAAAAAAACAACACACACCTGCTGTGAACTCTGCATGGCGTTAGGAAGGGTATCCGGCTAGTAAACACTCAGCTTTGACTCTACCCTGAATTAAGAGATTACAGGGTCTCATAAAAAAGGGAGTTTTATTAGGACAATATCTCTGGAGGACTTTTAGTACACTCCAAATAAGATTCTTCCATGCCACAAACTTGCAGATTAAAAATAATCATAAATTTGCACCTAGAAACGTTTTTGAAGATGATCCCAAGTAGGGAAATATTTCTACATTCTTTCCATCTCTGTGCTGCTACTCCATTAAAAAATTGTACTGACTACTTTTAACCTTCAAAAACTTATTGGGAGATCTAATCATGAACTCCCATGTCACGTCTGTTTTATCGTGAGAAAAAGAAAGAAAGTATCTTTTATGAAATCAGTCGGAAAAGGAAATTACTGAGCCAAATGAACAAGCTGTATTCAGAAGGGGCAGAGGGACTAGAGAATACCCTACAATCTTAACATCCAAAGGACAATGAAAAGGGCAAGGGAATTTGATTTCCATTTTAATTATTATAGAAAGGCTTTTGACCATGTAGGCTGCAATGCATTGTGGATAGTCCTTAAAAAAAACATAGATGTACTTATCTGGTTGGTGGTCAAGAAGCAACTATTAGATCAAACATGGAGCAACTCTGGATGGGGAGGAACAGACTTCAGCTCAATCCCGACAAGACTGAGTGGCTGTGCATTCCGGCATCCCGGGACATTCAAAATGTTCCATCTCTTTCTATGGGGGGTGAGTTCTTACCCCCCGTGGATAGGGCTCGCAACTTGGGAGTCCTCCTAGACTCACGGTTTAATCTAGAAGATCATATAGTAGCCGTGACTAGGGGGGCTTTCGCCCAGGTTCGCCTGGTGCGTCAGTTGCGGCCCTATCTGGACCGGGATGCCCTGTGCACGGTCACTCATGCGCTCGTGACCTCTCGTCTGGACTACTGCAATGCTCTCTACATGGGGCTTCCCTTGAAGACCACTCGGAGGCTCCAACTGGTACAGAATGCGGCCGCGAGAGTTGTCTTGGGAGTTTCCCGGTACTCCCATGTTACACCTTTGCTCCGCGAGCTGCATTGGCTACCAGTTGTCTTCCAGGTGAGGTTCAAGGTTTTGGTGATGGTTTTTAAGTCCTTACATGGCATGGGTTCGGAATACCTCGGGGACCACCTGCTGCCGGCGTCGACTCCCCTCCGCCCTGTGCGTTCCCACAGAGAGGGCCTCCTCAGGGTGCCTCCGGTCAGAGAATGTTGGCTGGCGGCCCCCAGGGGGAGGGCCTTCTCTGTGGGCGCCCCGGCTTTATGGAACCAACTGCCGGTGGCACCGGATCTCCGCTCCTTCCGGCACGGGTTAAAGACCCATTTATTCGAACAAGCTGGCCTGGCCTAATGGGGGAATGTCTGGGTTTTTATGGGTTTTTATATTTGACTGTTTTAATTGGGCAATTTATTTAATCTTTTTTAACTTTTGTATTTCTATTTATATGCCCTGTTCACCGCCCTGAGTCCTTCGGGAGAAGGGCGGTATAAAAATCCAATAAATGAAATGAAATGAAATGAAATGAAGTAGCTTTGATGAGAAATGTTGGTCTGGAAGAAATAGAAAATGGAATTATTTCCAGAAGAAACATCAATAATCTCAGATCCTAACACTGATGCCACTTTGATGGCTCACAGAGAACATGATATAAGAATATTGTGTTGAAAATAAAGAAAAGAATGCATATGGAAGTAGATAGATAAGTAGATCAAAGGATAGTACCAACACAATGCATATATGTACAGAAGGTGAAGCAGACAAATATCTATGAAGATTATCAATCATCCAGGTCATGGTTATCCCAAAGGTGCTTTTTTTTTTCAAAAGGCAACTGGATTTTCTTGGTTTTTTTCTTTGAAAATTTTCCACTTCTCATCTAAGAAGCTCTTTCAGTTCCAATCTGCTCCAGTCTGTTAGAACCGAAAAACTTTTTGGAGGAGAAGCAAAACATTTTCAAAGAAAAAAAAACAAGAAAGTTCAGTTAATGTTTTTTTAAGGACTCTTGCAAAGCAGAGCACAAATTATAGTTGCAGATATACCCTTTATTGTTGACTTTTTACCGCTTACCAAAATACAAGGAAATAATTGGGTAACTAGAATGCCTCAGAACAAAATGCCAGCCCATTTCCCCATCTTTGTTTCCAAGAATGCCTCTGGGCCTTACTTGGACAGTATAAATTTTCTTAGAAACTTTAAATATATAAAAAATGGGGAGCCACAGCCTAGTTCTGTGTTTGCTATAGTCCATGCCTCTCTTAGAAAGAAATAGGTATTTCAACAGAAGAGAATATAAGTAGCTGAGGGTTGAACTATGAAGTCCTTGGTGCTCTCTGAGCTTGGTTGTTTGCTTGCAGACATTCCGTTGCCAAACTAGATAATATCATCAGTGTTAAAATGGGATGTGGGGTTTGCTCCTTGTTTATATACTGTAGCTTGCCCTGCCAGGATTGGTGGAAATGTGATTAGAGCAATTGATTAGGAAAATAGATTACCAAGGAGAAAATAAAATACCTCTATAATACTGGCAGGGCAAGCTACTGTATATAAGCAGAGAGCAAGCCCTTCACCAGGGGAAGGCAACCTTGGCTCTTTTATGACTTGTGGACTTCAACTCCCAGAATTCCTGAGCCAGCCATGCTGGCTCAGGAATTCTGGGAGTTGAAGTCCACGAGTCATAAAAGAGCCAAGGTTGCCTACCCCTGCTACACCAACTAGCACTGATCATAGCAGTAGCACGTAGACTTGTATACCACTCCATAGTGCTTTACAGCACTGTCTGAATGGTTCACAAATGTCAGCATATTGCCCCCCCACCAAAAAAAATAATAATAAAAAAATCTGGGTCCTCATTTGCTGAGCCGAGAAGGATGGAAGGTTGAGTCAACCTTGAGCCAAACAGGATCCAACTCCAGGCTGTGGGCGGAGACAGTCTGCAATACTGCATTCTAACCACTGCACCACCATTGCTCATGATGTTACCCAGTTGTGTAATGAAACATCTGCAAGCTCAGAGAGCACGAAGGACCCCGCAGAAACAGATACCATAATTTAGAGTTGGAGAAAAAGACTTGTGTGTGTGAGAGAGACAGATGGGACAGTCATTCCAATTCATGACCGCCATGTTATGAAGGAGCAAGCCACACACCCCAGTATATGTTTCTTGAGAATGCCATGATGTAATTTCAACTTTTCAAAAGCTCATATACCCATCAGACTCAAAATTATGAGTACCCCTTCTGAGGTTCTTTGAAGACAATGCTTTTGGTTCATGTAACTATTCTTTGGAACAGAACTGGGTACTTTACAGAGCCCTTTGGCTGTCCTTGTCTGGCTCGTGTGAGCTCAATGGAAGTTAGAAAATAAAATATAAATAGGTAAAGGTAAAGGTTCCCTCATACATGCGTGCTAGTCGTTTCCAACTCTAGGGGCCAGTGCTCATCTCCGTTTCAAAGCCAAAGAACCAGCACTTGTCCGAGGATGTCTCCGTGGTAATGTGGCCGGAATGACTAGATGCCAAAGGCGCACGGAACGCTGTTACCTTCCCACCGTAGTGGTCCCTATTTTTCTACTTGCATTTTTACGTGCTTTCGAACTGCTAGGTTGGCAGAAGCTGGGACGAGTAACAGGCGCTCACTCTGCTACGTGGCACTCGGGATTCGACCTGCCAAACTGACAACCTTCTGATCGACAAACTCAGCGTCCTAACCCACTGAGCCACCGCGTCCCTAAAATATAAATAAGTGTGCTGAAAAGTGCAGGAGCTGAGTGCTCTCCTTTAGACACCTGGTGGGAGAAGGAGCTTTCCTGCCTCTGTGGCAAAAGAGCAGCAGCCAGATTGGGGTAAGGTGGGGCAAGGCTCCCCGCTTCCTCCTTCCTCAACATTGTGGGCGCCAATGGCAGAATTAAGTTCCGCCTGTTACGATAGTTCCAGTTTGTCCTGTATCTCTTTGGGGAAGTGAATTGCCCATCCCTGCTTTGGAACAATTTTAATTCCTGAATAATCCTTTCTCTATAATCCAATTCTTCACAGCATTTGATCTTGTTGTGGTTTTTTTAAAAAAAAATGTATGTTCGTCCTACGTGTACCGTGCCGTGAATTATTTGATTAAATTTACCTTCATCCCTACACCTACTTGAATTGAATTGCAAGATAATTTATCATCCCTGTGCCCACGCTTTTTCACCAACTGCAACTGCAGGAAAGATAGTAAAGGAAATTGGTTATTTTGTTTTCAGAAAACAATCAAAAGTCTCTAGGATTACAGGGTGAGCATTCTTTTGCGGAGATAAAAAAGAATAATTACAGAGTTTTCTGCAACGCTCCAGGATCTTTTTAAAATTTTATTTGTGACTGGATTTGTAGCACTAAAGTACTTGCATAATAGCAACAAAATAATGTAACGTTTAGTTCCATATTAGTGAGTTTCAGGTAATTAAGTATAAAGGTTAACACACTGTAATACATTTTGTGTGTCTCTGTGTGTGTGTGGGTGTGTATGTGTATAAATGGAAAAACCGTTGGTTAGTTGAGGTAGCTGTGAATCATAACTTGCATTGCAAACACGGCAGGCAATTCTGTTTTGAATCTGCATTGTGAACTTTTGGTGGAGGCCAGCATTTCATTTTGTGTCGGGGTTTGGCCTTATTATATTTGCATCTTTGGTTGAATTTCAGCAACAGAATGTTCAGCTTATGCAGAAATGAGCTGCACTGAGTATATTAGATTTGTATACCTTCTAAGTTTTGCTTCTCTTAGAAAGATTTTTTTCAAATGCAGTGGGGAGAGTTTAATATCATAAGCTCATCTGATAGTGCCTCAATATGCGCGTGTTTGTGTGGGGGAGGGAGGGGGGAGAGAAGGAAGGAAGGAGGGAAGGAAGGAAGGAAGAAAGAAAGAAAGAAAGAAAGAAAGAAAGAAAGAAAGAAAGAAAGAAAGAAAGAAAGAAAGAATGAATTGGGAAAAATAATAAACATTTTTCATGTCTTCTGAAGTTGCACCTCATTGTACAATGATTAGGAATTTTGGGGAAGAAACGTCCCTAAAAGTTGGTCAGTCAAGGTCTCACTAAACCTTAATGTCATTCTATTAGAATACTATAAAAAGCTAAACCTTTTCATGTTTAATATCACATACCTTGTATGCTTATTTATCTACCTTTTTTGTATTTGAATATTGCTATTCCCAAAAGTATTTTGCATCTAATCAATAATTCTTTCACAAAACCACAGAGCTAAGGAATGAGCTGACTATGAGTTTTGGTCTATTCACTTGCAAGCAAGGCCTTTTCTTCTGCCACTTCCACTTTATGCCACCAGTGGGCGCTGGAACGTTCGCAAACTGGGTTCACAAATTGAAAAAAAAAAAGAATGGACACTCCAATATTGGAGATCTGTGAGTGAATGGCTCAAATGCTACTGATGCATTAAATGCATATGTTCTCTGACAGATGTACTTAGTGTTTGCTAAACTCTATCACCAGATGTAAACTATCTCAGTTAAACTAACCCAGCATGCGATAACAAATACCTTCCAATTTGGATTATAAAGATGTTTGCATTTGGAATAAAGAATAGGAAGTGCAAGTTATAATACCGATGTGATGTTTGGTACTAATATGGAATCATTAGTACAAAATGTATGCTATTGTTTGGATGTATGACTTAAATATATGAAGCTGCCTGTTCACTAAATTCAGTCCCAAAAATGAAAAAAAAAAGAGTTTGTGCTAAGATTGATGTGTGTAGATTATCAGCATAGATCTCAATACTATGGTAACTTTAGATGTTGAATACAACAGACTTTTGAAAAACAATATCTATCATATCAGGTTATACTGCTGAAACCCTAAAGATATTTAAGAGGAAGTAAACTTCAGAGAAGACTTCTTCTTCTCCTTCTCTGCAAGGCAATCCCTTTCAAACAAATATACATAATTTAGAATAGAAGAGAGCTGGAAGGGACCTTGGAGGTCTTCTATCCAGCCCCCCACTTAAGAAGGAGAAGCTACACCATCTTAGACAAGTGACTGTGATGGAGTACCCACGATTTCTGGAGGCAAGCTGTTCCACTGGTTAATTGTTCTAACTGTCAGGAAATTTCTCCTTAATTCTAGGTTGCTTCTCTCTTTGTTCAGTTTCCAACCATTGTTCTTGTCCTGCACTCTGGTGCTTTGTGGTAGCCCCTCAAGTACTGGAACACTGCTATCATGTCTCCCCTATTTCTTTAGCCTAGCCAAGTCCTGCAGCCATTCTTCGTATGTTTTAGTCTCCAGGCCTTTGATCATCTTAGTTGCTCTTCTCTGCATTTTTTTTCCTAAACTCTCAACATCTTTTTTGTGATATGGTGACCAAAATTGACTTCAGTATTCCAGGTGTGGTCTTACTAGGGTTTTAAATCAATACTAATACTTCATGTGACCTTGATTCTATGCCTCTGTTTATATAATCCAGGATTGTATTAGCTTTTTTTGGCAGCTGCTGCAGACTGCTAGCTCATGGTCAAGTGATTGTCCACTAGGACTCCAAGGTCTGTCTCACAGTTACTGTTTTTAAGCTAAGTCTTGCCCAGTCTGTACTTGTACCTTTGATTTTTCCTGCCTAAATGTAAGACTTTGCTTTTTTCCCCACATTGAAATTCATTTTGTTGGATAGGGCCTATTGTTCAAGTTTGTCAAGATCTTTTTGAATCCTGAGTTCATCTTCTGGGGTCTTGGCTAGTCCTGCCAGTTTGGTGTCATCTGCAAATTTGATGAGTTCCTCTTCAATTCCCTCATCTAAGTCATTGATGAAGATATTGAAGAGTATTGGGTCTAAGATAGAATCTTGTGGTACCCCACTGCTTACTTCTCTCCATGTGGATGTAGTGCTGTTGAGGACTACTCATTGAGTATGGTTTGTCAGCCAGCTACAGATCCATCTGGTGGTGGTATTGTCTATTCCACCCTTTTCTAGCTTACCAAGGAGTAGGTTGTGGTCTACTTTATCAAATGCCTTACTGAAATCTTAGTATACTATGTCCACAGTATTTTGCTGTTCTATTAGTTTAGTCACTTTATTGAAGAATGAAATTAGATTGGTTTGGCATGATCTGTTTTTGACACACCCATGCTGGCTACTAATTATAACTTTGTTTGCTTCTAGTTGTTCGCAGATCTGTTTTTTGATTTTCTTTTCCAGGATCTTGCCAGGTATTGATGTTACACTGATTGGTCTGTAATTTCATGGTGTTTTTTTCCCTTTCTAGAAGATGGGAACCACATCAGCCCTTTTCCATTCCTCAGGTATTTCCCCGATGCTCCAGGATTTTAGAAAGATATGGTGCAATGGTTCTGTGATAACATCTGCCAGCTCCTTCAGAACTCTTGGATGTAATCTGTGTTGTCTTACCATTTTCTTCCTTATTTTAATTTTTTGTTTCTAGTTTGTCTTTTGCAGTGGTATTTTTGGTATGTACGGCTATAGTTTCTTTTTTTGTGAAGACTGATGCAAAGTATGAGCTAAGCAGTTCTGCTTTCTCCCTGCTGTCTGATATTTCCTTGCCATCTTTTCTCTTTAGTGGACCTACAGTTTCCTTGACTTTTTTCTTGTTAATATATTGGAAGAAACTTTTTTTTATTATTCTTGATTTCTGTTGCAAGTCTTTGTTCGTTCTGAGCCTTTGCTTTCCTGACTTAATCTTTGCATGTTCTGGCTGCAAATAATCAGCTTTAGATATGTGCCCCTCTTTCCATTTTTTGTATTTGTCCTTTTTAATCTTTCAGTTTGTCAGAGAGATCTTTGTGCAGCCATGCTGGTTTCTTGTTGAGTTTCTTGTGTTGTTTTTTTCCAGTGGTATTGTGTTGGTCTGGGCTTTTATGATCACATTTTTCAGAGTTTCCCAGGCTTCTTGGGTTGTTTTCCCATTTAGGATTTTCATCCATGGGATCTTTCCTAGATTCTCTCTGAGTTTGTTAAAGTCACTCTTTTGAAGTTTAAGACCCTGGTTGGATTGTTTTCTGTTGCTAGTCTTTGCGTTATATTAAATTCCAGTATAACGTGGTCACTTTTGCCCAAGGTTCCAGTAACTTCAACTCTCTCTATCACATCTTCTCTATAAGTAAGAATTAAGTTCAGTATGGCTTTACATCTAGTTCCCTTCTCCACCTTTTGGGTGACAAGGTTGTCGGCTAGGCTGGTTAAGAATTTGTTTGATCTCCCACTTGCTGCAGAGTTTGTCTACCAGTTGATATCTGGATAGTTGAAGTCTCCCATTACTATTGTAGTATGCTTCCTACGTACATTTGTTAACTGGTTGGCAAAGAGTTCATCTATTTCTTCTGATTGGTTGGGTGGTCTGTAATATACACCTATGGTAATGTCACTTTTTTCTCTTTTATATTGACCCATATGCATTCTGGAGAGATTTTATCTTTGATCATGTGCATTTCTGTAGATATGTAGTTTTCTCATACACATAGTGCAACTCCCTCTCCTCTTTTTATAGGCCTGTTTCTTTTGAACAATTTGTACCCATCCATCAGTCCATTCCATTCATGGGTTTCATCCCACCAGGTTTCTGTAATACTAACTATGTCATACCTTCCCTCGTGTGCTATTGCTTCTAGTTTGCCCTGTTTGTTTCCCAAGCTTTGAACATTTGTATATAAGCCTTTAAGGCTTTTATGCTTGTCTGTGGGTATGTTTCTTTCATCTCCTGAACGTTGTTTGATATTTTCTTTTTTTCTCATCTCTGCCCACCTCATTGTTTGATTTGTTTTCTTGGGATTTATGATTGGTTTTGGGTTCTAGAGATTCTGAAGATTGGTCACCCTCCCCCCCTTAATTTTAGTTTAAAACCCCCCTGATGAGTTGGGCCAGTCTTTTTCTGAGTACATTCCCCCTGTTTTTGTGAGGTGAAGCCCATCCCTTGCCAAGAGTCCTTCACGAAGGAGATGCAGTCCATGATCCAGGGAACCAAAGTTTTCTTGGCCACACCAACCCTTTAGCCAATGGTTTATTCCTAGAATTCTTTTTTTTCCCCTCAATGGGTGTTGGCCTTTTGTTGGGCGTACTGATGAGAACACTATTTGTGCACCTAGCTTCTTAATTTTATTGCCTAGTTCAGGGGTGTCAAACTCAATTCCATTGAGGGCCGCATCAGCATTGTGGTTGCCCTCAAGGGGCCAGGTGGGTATGGCCTGGGTGGGCGTGGTCTACTGGGTGGGTGTGGCTAGAGTGTGTATGGCCTACTGGGTGGGAGTGGCCAGCTCTACATCGTTCGCATCAAGGGTGCCTATGGGGGCCTGGGCAGGAGTGGGACAGATCTGAGGGTCTCTGGCAGAAGGAGGGTCTCTGGGCCAAGGCAGTGGGGGCTGTTCCCTCACTGTTTCCAGGACGGCTTCACGGGCCATATGAAACCACTTCGCAGGCCGGATCCGGCCCCCAGGCCTAGTTGTTTGTAGTCTCTCACTATTGTACTCAGGTTCTTTGTTGTGTCATTCATCCCAATATGGAGGAGGAAGAAGGAGGAGTAATCTGTAGGCCTAATTATTTTGGTTAGGTTCTCAGTCACAATAAAAAAAATGAACAATTCACCATTTAAAGAAAAAAGAAAAGAACACGACAAAGAAAAACAAAGACAAAAAGCCTATAATTACAAAATTGTTCCCATTTTACCTAATTTTTTATAGATCATTGGGGAAAAAAAGTTAAACCAAGCCTATTCCAAGAATTATTGTTCCAGAGGAAAAGATAATGTAACATTTTCTCATTGGCAGAATACATTGGATAATTTCCTTAAAACCGCTAGATGACAGATCTAAGCTTTTAAATCTGGAGTTTAAGTATTTTTTTTTCCATTTTGTAAGATTATTCTTCTTTGCTATTTCTAGAGCATTAAAAACCATCAGAACATGTTAAATCTCAATAGTAGGACTAGGGTTTAATACAACGTGCATGTCCTTTAAAAAGGTTTTATCGATAATTCTGTCAATATATTGCAGAACAGTACTCCAAAAGGAATATAGAAAACACGGCCACAGTGTAAGAGTTAATGAGTTAATCTGCCTTTAGAATACTTCTTAATAGAGATTATTAGGCTTGATTTATATATATAAAAAAGTTCCTCTTTGTATTCTCACTGAGAATGTTACATAATAGAGAGACGTATGTTGCTTCCTAATGATTCTCTTGTTCAGCAACAAAGGAATTAATTAAATAAAATATTTGATTTTGTTAGTGATAAGAGTTTCAATGAGTTGAAGCAAAGAGCAGGTGGCATTCCCATCCTGCTGTAAATATGACTCCATATGTTGTATAAAATCTCATTTGTTAATCTTTCTTTTTCTGTATTAGGTTTGGGTTGTTTTTTTCCTGGTGCCTTGAAATCAGTGTTGGTGATTTCCTGGTGACTGCCTTTTCTAGACCTGGTAGTTTTTTGGCAGCATTTGGCAGAAGTGATTTATTTTTTTATTTTTTTTTTATTTTAATTCCATTTACATCCCGCCCTTCTCCGAAGACTCAGGGCGGCTTTACAAACATAGCAGTAGCCTTCATTCTATGTATATGCCTGCTTATTAGGGCTTTCACACACACCCCAAGCGGCATTTTTACAAAGTCAGCTTATTGCCCCCAACAATCTGGGTCCTCATTTTACCTACCTCGGAAGGATGGAAGGCTGAGTCAACCTTGAGCCTGGTGGGATGCGAACCTGCACTAATTGCAGGCAGCTGGTGTTACTTAAGGAGGCATTAGCCCACTGCTCCACCAAGGCTCTTAATATTTGCCCTTGTCTTCTTCTTCCTAGGCCTGAGAAAAAGAGGGACTGGTCCAAAGTCATTCAGCTGGCTTGATGCCTAAATTGGGACCATAACTCACAGACTCCTGGTTTCTAACTGATTTCCTTGGTGCCTTAACCATTACACCAAACTGGCTTTCTGTTGGTTGATTTGCATGATTTACTGCTGGTTTATTCATTGATTTTGTGAAAGGATAAGTGATTCCAAAATCAATTATTTCCTCTTGTCTATGACCAAAATATTATTCATGCTGGACAGGTTTCCATTTCCTACTATGCATGAATCCTCCTTATGTGTTTGGCATCATTTTTAAGTGGAGATTTTTAAAATTGGGAAGCAGGCATTGTGCCCGTTTGTCAGCTTTCCCAAGTAGACCAGACAGGAAACACAACTAGAAGAGCTAATTCTACTTTATGATAAAGCTACATTAATAGAAAGTCTGCAAATACAAACAGACTGATAAGTTAGGGAGGTTACTATTTGACTTTCTTCCTTTGCCTGTTATGAAACTGTGGGCTATGCATTCTCTTATCTTATTGCAGCTTTCCATCCTTCTGAGGTCAGTAAAATGAGGACCCAGATTGTTGGAGGCAATAGGCTGACTCTGACTGTCTGTCTTGTCTTGTCTTGTCTTGTCTTGTCTTGTCTTGTCTTGTCTTGTCTTGTCTTGTCTTATCTTATCTATCTTATCTTATCTTATCTTATCTTATCTTATCTTATCTTATCTTATCTATCATCTATCTATCTATCTATCTATCTATCTATCTATCTATCTATCTATCTATCTATCTCCCCTTCATGGATTACTGCCCTTTCATGGCAAAGGGGTTTGCCTAATTCAATCAAGCTATGACAAAACGTGATCCACTGGAGAAGGAAATGGCAACCCACTCCAGTATCTTTCCCATGAAAACCCTATGGACAGTACCAAAAGGCAAAATGATATGATGCTGGAAGATGAGCCCCTCAGGTCGGAAGAAAGCAAAATGGCTGTCTGAGGAAGCTTTGCAAATAGCTGAGGAAAGGAGGGAAGCGAAAGGCAAGGGAGAAAAAGAAAGATACACCCAATTGAATGCAGAATTCCAGAGAATAGATAGAAGAGATAAGAATGACTTCTTAAATGAACAGTGCAAAGAAATAGAAGAAAACAATAGAATAGGAAGAGTAGAGATATGTTCAAGAAAATTTGAGAGATGAAGGGAACGTTTCATGTAAAAATGGGCATGATAAAGGATCAAAATGGCAGGAATCTAAGAGAGGCAGAAGAGATTAAGAAGAGGTGACAAAGTTACACAGAAGAACTATACAAGAATGAGCTTAACGTCCCTGATAACCACGATGAGTTGGTCACTGACCTCGAGCCAGACTTCCTAGAATGTGAAGTGAAGTGGGCCTTAGAAAAGCTGAGCAACAACAAAGCTAGTGGAGGTGACAGTATTCCAGCTGAGCTATTCAAAATCTTAAAAGACGATGCAGTAAAAGTGCTACACTCAATTTGCCAGCAAATTTGGAAAACTCAACAGTGGCCACAGGATTGGAAAAGATCAGTTTACATTCCAATTCCAAAGAAAGGCAGTGCCAAAGAATGTTCAAACTATCGCACCATTGCAATTATTTCACATGCTAGTAAAGTTATTCTTAAAATCCTACAAGCTAGACTCCAGCAGTATGTGGATCGAGAACTACCAGAAGTACAGGCAGGATTTCGAAGAGGCAGAGGAACTAGAGATCAAATTGCCAGCATATGCTGGATCATGGAGAAAGCTAGGGAGTTCCAGAAAAACATCTACTTCTGCTTCATTGACTATGCTGAAGCCTTTGATTGTGTGGATCACAACAAACTGTGGCAAGTTCTTAAAGAGATGGGAGTACCAGACACCTTATTTGTCTCTTGAGAAACCTATATGCAGGTCAAGAAGCAACAGTGAGAACTGGACACGGAACCACTGATTGGTTCAAAATTGGGAAAGGAGTCCGGCAAGGCTGTATACTGTCACCCTGCCTATTTAACCTATATGCAGAGCACATTATGAGAAAGGCAGGGCTAGATGAATCAAAAGCTGGAATTAAGAATGCCGGGAGAAATATCGACAACCTAAGATATGCAGATGATACCACTCTAATGGCAGAAAGTGAAGAAGAACTAAAGAGTCTCTTGTTGCGACTGAAGAAGGAGAGTGCAAAACTTGGGTTGAAACTTAACATTAAGAAAACGAAGATCATGGCATCTGGCCCTATTAATTCCTGGCAAATAGATGGGGAAGAAATGGAGGTAGTGACAGATTTCATTTTCCTGGGCTCCAAGATCACTGCAGATGGGGACTGTAGCCAAGAAATTAAAAGACACTTGCTCCTGGGTAGGAAAGCAATGGCAAATATAGACAGCACACTAAAAAGCAGAGACATCTCCCTGTCAACAAAAATGCGTATAGTCAAGGCTATGGTCTTCCCAGTTGCAATGTATGGCTGTGAAAGTTGGACCATAAGAAACACTGAGCACCAAAGAATTGAGGCCTTTGAACTCTGGTGCTGGAGAAGACTCCTGCGAGTCCCTTGTACTGCAAGACGATCAAACCAGTCAGTCCTAGAGGAGATCAACCCTGACTGCTCTTTAGAAGGCCAGATCACTGCCACCTAATGAGAAGGAAGGACTCAGTGGAGAAGAGCCTAATGCTGGGAAAGGTTGAGGGCAAGAGAAGAAGGGGATGACAAGAATGAGGTGGCTGGATGGAGTCACTGAAGCTGTAGGCGTGAGCTTAAATGGACTCCAGAAGATGGTAGAGGACAGGAAGGCACGATGGGTCGGACACGACTTCGCAGCTAACAACATCTATCTATCTATCTATCTATCTATCTATCTATCTATCTATCTATCTATCTATCTATCTATCTATCTATCTATCTATCTATCTATCTATCTATCTATCTATAAGCTGACTTTGTAATAATGCCGCTTGGGGTGTGTGTGAAAGCCCTAACAAACAGGCATATACATAGAATGAAGGCTACTGCTAAGCTTGTAAGCCGCCCTGAGTCTTCGGAGAAGGGCGGGATATAAATGGAATTAAAATAAATCAATAAATCAATAAATCAATAAATCTATCTATCTATCTATCTATCTATCTATCTATCTATCATCTATCTATCTATCTATCTATCTATCTATCTATCTATCTATCTATCATTTATCTAAAATTATTTGCCACCATTCTCACTGTTCAGGCAACTCTGAGTGGCTTACAACAAGATATATACAGTACCATATACTATTATACCTTTTGATTCCTATATAGTATTGCCCCTGCACACCCAAAAATATTACCCTCTACTGTTTTGCTGATATTTGTTTATTTATTTAGAAAATGTATTTGACTGCCCAACTCAATTGCTTCTCTTTTACTGACAAAATTGAGTTTATTGGCAAGCTCAAACTGCAGGTGAAATGGGTGTTATCTAAATTTGATAAGTAAATAGCAATAGCAGTAGCACTTAGATTTATATACCACTTTCCAGCACTCTCTAAGCGGTTTAAAGAGTCAGCATATTGTCCCCAAAGAATCTGGGTCCTCATTTTACTGACTGTGGAAGGATAGAAGGCTGAGTCAACCTTGATCCGGTCAGGATTGAACTCCAGGCAGTAGGTAGAAAATGAACTATAAAGGGACACTTCTGTATCTGTATATAGGTGCAAAATGGGTAGCTTTAAAAATCCTCTCATTGTTAAAAGGTTAAAAAAATAACAGCCAGGGATTTCCATAGCATCAACAGGATTCACTGTTTTTAACCTGAAAATCCAGCTTCCTTGCTTTGATTTAGAAAAGGTCATGTGAGAACTTGAAAAGGTTCTTTGTGAGGAATTGAGTTCTGTTTAAATTCTTGGAAAGGTTATTTCGTTTTCTAACTCTCTACATCATAGATGCACACTGTGGATAAAGAAATATAATAATATATGTTTTTAATTTAAAGAAATGATTGCCTGTTTTTTTTCTAAAAATGTTTTTTTTATTATTCTAGGAATTTTCATATTGTGAATTTTTAACATATATTTTCTGATCAGTTTATTTTGGTGGAGGGTAGATCTTTTTAAGACTTGGTGTTTATGTTCATTGTATTATTAATACATCAGATAGATCAGAGTTTCTGTATTTTGATTAGTATCTGTTTCTTTTAGGATTCCTTGCCTCAATAGGTTTTCAATTTCAGATTTTAATTAATCTGGCATCTCATTCCCCTTCTTTTTACTTATAATGGTTCTTTGGTCTGAATTTTTTTGGGTGAGGGGGTGTGTGGGGTCCTACTAACACTTTTTTAAAAAGAGAAAGTGAGTTTGGAGGGTTTTGGTTGAATAGCATCAAAGAAATAAGGTAATTGAAAATATATTTTAAAAAATTCCCAAAGGTAATAGTTGATATTTGGGTTGTATACAGTTCTGCTTATGATGAAAAAAGAAGGGAAAATATAGTACATTTGCTTCTTGTGCATGCGTGATGTCATACAAGCCATTATTTCTTTTAAGAGAGAAATCTTTCTCCAGAACTAGGCAATAAGTATAGAATTAAGGAAACCCAGCAAATATTTTGTCACTGGAGCCCCGAGGACTGCATTTATTGATCTCATTAGTATTTAAAGATGTATTATTGAAGGACTGTCCATTTTTCTACCCTTCCTTTTGAACATGTGTGCCTTATTGTCCTCTAGGCCCTTTTAAATGCTGATTATTTCCTCTACTCTACTCTTATAAAAGATTAGAAGACTACAAAAGAAGAAGAAAGTTTAGGGTTGGCTTTCTGCCACAAAAAAAATCCATTTAATTTACCCTGACTAACCTTGTTATAGGGTTAAATATAGACTAAATAGTTTAATATGGATTTATGCAACACTCTTGTGTGTGGAGAGGAAACCCAGTTGAGTCTAGGAACTGATAGTCTCTTAATGAGATCAAAAGTGCATTCTTATATTGTGACATTTGGCTTTGTTTTTATTGTACCGTTAGAACTGTTTGTATATTTTTGGAACTGTGGTCTAGCCAACCCCTCACTCTTATTTACATAGAGCATTTTGCCAGATACAGTATTCCTAAAAAAAAAATAAAAGTTTTCAAATCAAGTATAAAATGCTTATAAATTATATTAAGAACGCACTGTTTCCTTTATACCTTATAAACTATCTCTAAAACACAAAAGCTTTGCAGAAAAGCTTTCCTTTCCGCCTTCAGTGGGGGAAAAAAATAATAAAGAATGCCATTGTGGGTAAAAATGCAAATACTGTCTAACTCTGAGTGACAGGATAAAATAGGCTTTGCATCCTTCCCCCAGCTCCCCTCTGTTCAGGAATAATATATATCACAGGCCTGATTTCAACATTAATTATTTAGCTGGAATGATCTGTTGATCATTTGTGGAATGGGATTCCTCCTAAGCCCTGGGATGCATGAATCCTGGAGAAATGGGTTCTCTTCGCACCCAGACATTTTCCGAACCAGGTTACTTGGCCTCCGTTAGATGCATTTGTAATTGATGTCTAACTTGGAATGGCAATGTCAGCCTCTCATTTTAAGGTTTCGACCTAAGCGTTGGGTAGCTGCATTTGTAATTATAATAGACTTTATTCTTATTTATATTCAGAAGCCGTTCCTTCCACTGGAAACGAAAGGTGGGTGGAAGGGAGCGCAGCTTCCACGGAGCAGTGAAAACCTTTCAGAATATGCTGGTTTTCTTCCCCAAAGTCCAAGAGGACTAGACTTTCAAAGAGATGATTTATGGCAGCATTAGGATTGTTTTGCTGGTTTAGTTCAGGCATTTAAATAAAGCAGTCATGTTTGGTATCCTTCGGGGCTATTTAGGAAGAGAGCAGACCAACCCACATTGTCTATTTGGGTGTGTGAAACAGCAGATTTGGAGTGTTTCGAATGAATAAAAAATAATAACAATTGCCGTTATTAGCATTCCTAGGTATAACATTTTAGTCCCATCTGATTTTCAGTGGAAGGAAAAAGATATGGGTGGGGATTTTATGCCTCCTGTGCCGATCCTGGGTGTATTCCATTCCCACCAGGGTTGGGTGTGTGTGAGTGGATAAGGGACTTCACATCCAGCAGCAACTTATCCTGAATCAGCTATGATACTCAGGTTCTCTTTCACTGCTTGTGTTCTTACTGGAAGGGCAGATTGAACCACAGGAGCTGGAATTAGTCAGATAACTGGGGCATTTCATAGCACCACCTTACCAAGCTATAGCTGAGTCTGTCTTGAATCATTACAGTGAAATACCAAGTGAAATGGAACCTTACTCCACATATCCTTGAAGTGATTGTGAACCATCCATCCATCCAACTAACCATTAAAGTTTACGATGCACACTGAAGTGAGGTTAAAGGTTTTGGTAATGGTTTTCAAGGCCCTACATGGCATGGGTCCGGAGTACCTCGGGGATCACCTGCTGCCGGCATCAACTTCCCTCCGCCCTGTGCGTTCCCACAGAAAGGGCCTCCTCAGGGTGCCACCGGTCAGAGAATGTCGGCTGGTGGCCCCCAGGGGGAGGGCCTTCTCTGTGGGCGCCCTGACTTTATGGAATCAGCTGCCGGTTAAGCTCCGGATGGCACCGGACCTTCGCTCCTTCCAACGCGGTCTGAAGACCTACCTATTTGAACAAGCCGGCCTGGCCTGATGGGGGATGTGCTGGGGGTTTTATTGTGGATTTTTATATTATTCTACTGTTTTAGCTCGGGCCCTTATTTAATTCTTTTTTTAATTTTTGTATTCTGTATTTTTATATGTGCCCTGTTCACCGCCCTGAGTCCTTCGGGAGAAGGGCGGTATACAAATATAATAAATGAAATGAAATGAAGTCCTGAGAGGCAGAGACGAGATGCAAGGCGACTACAATTTAAACAAAAATCACCATCTTCCTTTTATCTAGTTTGGGTATGTCTAGTCTAATGAAAAGAAGGGCTAAGGGAGACATGATAGCAGTGTTCCAATATATGAGAGGCTCCTACAAAGATGAGGGGGGGGGTCAAACCATTTTCCAAAGCACCAGAAGGCAGGACAAGAAACAATGGATGGAAACTAACCAAGGAGAGAAGCAACCTAGAACTAAGGAGAAATTTCCTAATGGTGATAGCAATCAACCAATGAAACAACTTGCCTTCAGAAGTTGTGTCTGGAGGCTTTCAAAAAGAGACTGGACAGTTATTTATCTGACATGGCATAGGGTCCCTTCCAACTCCATTATGCTATGTTCTATGTCTTAACTGCTCCCTTCAATCTGATTTATTCATCTAACTCTGGGTGCCAATATGCTATGGATATTTATCATCTCCAGCCTTCTGCCTCACATGATATTAAATACAATATTCATTTAAAAAAAAAGAGAGAGAGAGAGAGAGAGAGAGAAGTATTGTGTAAAGAAAACTAATCATCCCTGGCACCTTCTTTAGTCCCTAAAAAGCTTCTGAGATGTGATTCTTAACATGTCCACTTGACTTGAAAAAGGGCAAACAAGAGTAGCAAGAAAAGATTGGCAGGTACTGGTCTGGAAAATTGGTATTTTCTAAATAATTGATAGATGGGTAAAATGTCTAAGCAGTCATTTTGTAAGAGCACTGATGATATGTGCTCAAAATTTAAAGGGCCCTCCTACCAGGCTAAACGTTTGGAGTACTTTATTGAATCATATCATTCACTCGTCAGGATAGAAACCCAGTGGTGTTTACACTGGTGTAGATTTTCCTGGCCAATATCTATTGGGCAGTGAATTGACAGCAACTAGTTCTTTAGCTAGTGCTGGTCTTCATATGCATCAAGTTCATCCTAAGAACCTAGAATGTTGTAATTTGTGTGCATATTCTACAGTTACAGTGTAAAACTATTATGTTTGGTTTTTAATCCCATTTATATCCCGCCCTTCTCCGAAGACTCAGGGCGGCTTACACTCTAAGCACAAATCACTGGATTTGACATTTTTATCCATCTATTGCAGGCATGTCAAACTGCCAGCCCATGGACCGGATGTGTCACACCAAAACCACGCCCACCCCATTGCTGGCAATGGGGGAAAAGTCACGATACGTCGTGCGACATCATGTGACGTTGCGAGTTTGACATGCCTGATCTATTGAGTCCTTCCTAAGGACCTGAGAAAAGTAGATTTTGTTGAAGGTATTGAAAGTATCATTGACAGACTCTTGGCAGTTCTGTTGCCATGTAGAGCACCCCACCATCTCCCAAATAATGGTTCATCTCTTCCATGTGAGCAACACACATTTAAATTAGGTGGGGCTTCTATCACCTGGTTTCATCAGCCATTTTGACACTGTGGACTCTCTATTAACAGGATATTGTCTCCTTATTGATAAGGCATCAACATATTGAGACTATTGGAAATTTATATTGAACAATCTCTTATGTAAAGGAGAATAGAGTAATAAGTGATGTGCAAGTTTTTTAAGTTTTCAGACAATCACTATAACCATGCTTTTGCAGCAGATTGGTATGCATTGCTGCAAATGATGGTTTGTTCGTTTGCTGTCTTTCCAGGCTGAAGCAGGATTCATTCCGTTAATTTCTGAAGATTAAGTTGATGCCACAAAAGCGGCCTTGCCTGATTTGCTAGTCAAGTGGCTAGCCTTTCACATCAGTTAGAATTAGCTTCAACTTTCTCATTGTGTGAGCTTCTTTGTTATAAACCATTGATTATTTAGTTAAATATAATTTTTATTCAGATAAAGAAGTAAGATCAAGCATAAAGGAAACCAGTTTTATAGGTGTTTTACCAACATCTTACTTATCATTGGTCTCTAGACCAATTTTAATATTCCCCGCACATTTTTAAGCTCTCTTAATAGTTTCCTTTAGTGTTGGATTAACTATTCTCACCAAGTTGCCTTGTGTTCTGTTGCACTGAAATGATTGTTGTCAGTAGGAATGACAGCCACTTTAATCTTTGATTCACCAGTACAAATCTGATGTAATTTCATTAAGTGAAACAGATTTGTTCCAGATTTAAATTAATGCAATTCCCTACAAAGCAGAGATAGATAAAAATTGAGACAGCTGCTCACTTATTGATGCAGAACCAGGCATTAAATAAGAGCAAAACAATTTGGTGGTTTATTTTCTTCTCTCATGCTCCTTAAAAACATATCACCTACATTACAATAGCGCAACCCAGAATTCAATCATGTTTCTTTCTTATAGAAACCTAGTATTTTTTCTTATGGTATATCCTGATCTCCTGATTGCTAGAGTGGGCAGCAACCAATGTTTGGAGGAGGGAAGTACAAATTTGTCTTTTTCTCATCTCCCTTGCATCATAAATGTAACTTTCTGGCATGGTTTTCTGCTGAATTTTAAATAAGTCTTTTCATCATATGTCACCTTGTATGCATTGTGTTTTAGTTCACTGGCCACTTCACAGAGGGGGGGGGAATCACCCTTTAAAATCACCACACTTGCACTACTATCTTTTCCACCTCGCCTTTACCTTAAATTAAATCTTTTTGGATGCATTTTAAGATAGAAATTTCAGAGCATTATTTTAAAATCATATATCCAGATTCATATCTGTAAGTTTCTTCATGCAACATTATAGCAGAAAGAGCTGTAAAAAGGTAAAGCAGGAAGGGCCTTCCATATAAGTAGTGCAAACATCAATGCTGCAATGGACCTCAATAACTTTCTAAGATATATTATTAGTATTGTTGTTGTTGTTGTTGTTGTTGTTGTTGTTGTTATTATTATTATTATTATTATTATTGTTGTTGTTGTTGTTGTTGTTGTTGTTGTTTTGTTGTTGTTGTTGTTTGTTGTTGTTGTTGTTTTGTTGTTGTTGTTGTTGTTGTTGTTGTTATTATTATTATTATTATTATTATTATTATTATTATTATTATTATTATTATTATTATTATTATTATTATTTACATAGTCAGATATTTAGACTGAATTCTGTGTTTTTATCCACCTGTTGAATCCTTCCTAAAGGCCTGGGATAGTTAGGTGTTCTTGTTTCATGGTGTTAAAGGTATTGTCGCAAAATATAAGCTTTTTTTCCCCAATCTCTGTATATTTGTGTTGACTAAACACCTTTTCTTCCAGTTGTCCTACAGCTGCTGACTCTGGTTGCTCAGCCAACAGTCCCAAGTCCTGTAGTCTATTTGTCATCAGATATCCAGGAACTCAAACAACTAGAACAGTCCTTGTTGACCTGGGTGAGCAGTGGTACAGCAGTGGTCCCCAACCTTTTTGGCACCAGGGAATGCTTTCATAAAAGACCATTTTTCCACTGTCCATAGGGGATGGTTTTGATTTTGCTCGCTCACCTGACACTCATCTCCAGCTGTGCACCCTGGTTCCTAACAGGCCATGGATTGGTACTGGTCCGTGGACCAGGAGTTGGGGACCCCTCCAGTAGGAGTTTTTGTAAATTATGTCCCATCATATATTTTATGAAAGAGACACTCTTCATCTGGCTCCTCTGGTTTGACCTGTTCAGTATGGTTGAACCTCTGGTATAGCTCTTCCTCAGGGCACACAAACCCCACAATCATATCAAGGTAGTCCCTCACTGGGGGATATTTATTTACTTATTTATTGTATATACTATCCAACTTGCTGTCCAAAGCAACTCCAATATGGACAATATAGTGATGATGGGCCAAGCTGTTTAGTACTCATACTAAAGGTAATTCTTGCTCTTTGCTTGGATTCCAGATCTTATCTGCAAGGTAGACCATCCCAGGTCATGTTCTTGATTAATAAGAGAGAGGAAACTGTTAGAAGACATAGAAATACTATGTCATTTTGCTGTATGCATACTGTTCATGAAATAATAATTGCTGCAAATCACTCAAACACAATATTTTGATATCTAGTATTTCTATTAGTACTTCCACTATACAGGAATATACAAAGTTCCATAGAACTGAATTATTTGTACTGCTCTCTGCCAAATCAGTACAAATATTTTCAGAGGCAACCCCCTTCAAAGCTTTAAAGTAAATTTTAAAGAAAGGTTGCTTTCTTCATCTTAAAATGGCATTCAAAGCAACTCGTGTTAAAAAGAGAAAGGAAATACAATCAGATGCTGAAGATACAATGAAAAGCTACAATAAAATGCAGGGAAGCAAAGGCAAACATAACAAAATTCATAAACAGGTGCAATCTCCACATCATACCCAGCTTGGGTCTTATAAAGAACAGAGAACAGGACAGTAGACTAAGAAATTTGGACCAGGAGTTGGAGAATTTGAATGTTGAAGAACTGTGAACTAATTTAGGGAAATATATATCACCATTAAAGGGATGCAGTGGCTCAGTGGGTTAGGATGCTGAGCTTGTTGATCAGAAGGTCGGCAGTTTGGCGGGTCGAATCCTGAGTGCCGCGTAACAGAGTGAGCACCTGTTACTCGTCCCAGCTTCTGCCAACCTAGCAGTTCGAAAGCACGTAAAAATGCAAGTAGAAAAATAGGGACCACTACGGTGGGAAGGTAACAGCATTCCGTGCGCCTTTGGCGTCTAGTCATGCCGGCCACATGACCACGGAGACGTCCTCAGACAAGCGTTGGCTCTTCGGCTTTGAAATGGAGATGAGCACCGGCCCCTAGAGTTGGAAACGACTAGCATGCATGTGTGGGGGAACCTTTACCTTTACCTTTATATCACCATTAGAGGTTAGTGTTTGGAAGTCTAGCCTATTAATGCTGGTTGAAACCTGATCTAGTTGAACCCATTTCCCGATCTTGGGAAATATTAAAAAAAACTTTAATGGACAGGTTTGAAGAGATCAGTTAGCATTCCAAGCCCTATGGGGAAGAGACTATTGGGGGACCCTCCAAAAAAAGGCTTCTTTAAAGAGTAGGAAAAGGAATCAAAAGGAGGAGGAGGAGGAGGAGGAGAAAAGAAGTTTCTGCACATTGACTCAACTGTCTTGTCTAAATGTAGGATCTGCTGAAAGTCTTTTAGCAAAAGAAATATCTCCCACCTTCCAAGGACATCTATTTCATTGTCAAATCGCTCTTATGATTAGGAAACCTCTCCTAATATTTATCCGAATTTTGCTTCCCTGCAATTTCCACTCATCAGTTCCTTTACCTCATTCTCCCAAATCACCTCCTTCCCATCGTCTGAATATCAAAGCAAGAAGACCTAATTTCCATGTGCCCATCCCAATGCAATGGGAATCTGTTGAATATTCAGAGATTTACATCTTGAGTTCCTATATAATTATTGACACCTTCTCACCATTGATAGTCCACTCTGGTACAGCTGCCATGGAACATGTGTACATTATTGTTGCCAGCGCAAGCTGATTGGCATTCATGCATGAGTGTCTTTTTATTTTCTCCTTGGCTGCTGAGAGTAGCTTGGAAACTAAAGAGATTCATCTATTAGGCGTGACAGATTTGTATTTAGCGGTAAATGCCTGACCTTGCTTAGACTCCCTCATCCATTCCTATCACAACCACCCCTCCTTCTTCAGATGAAAGATTCTGCTTAACTCCAGTTTCCTGTCTGTTGCCTTGGAAACATGGACAAAGCTACTTGGCTAAGAGAATATTTAATAAGGGGATATCTCTGTTTTAAGGATGGAGGGTGTGTATGCATGCAGGTGCTTTGGAGTAGCCATAAGTGTGAGCAGTTTCAGTCAGTCAGAAAAGAACTGAGAGAAACCATGGAGGCCTTCTAGTCCAACCCCCTGCTCAAGCAAGAGACCCTAAACCATTTCAGACAGGTGGCTGTTCAGTCTTTTCTGAAAAAGCTCCAGTGATGAAGAACCTACAACTTCTGAAGGCAAACTGTTCCACTGGTTAATTGTCCTCACCAGGGCTTTTTTTTCTCATAGAACGCTCAGAACGGAGTTCCGGCACCTTTTTTGGATGGAACCTTGTAGGGTAGGCAAGGTGGGTTGTACTGTATGACATGTGTGAGTTCCGGCACCTTTTTCTTTTACAAAAAAAGCACTGGTCCTCACTATTAGGAAGTTTCTCCTTAATTCCAGGTTGCTTGCCTCCTTGATTAGTTTCCATCCATTGTTTTCCTCTGGTGCTTTGGAAAATAAGCTGACCCCCTCTTTTTTGTGGCAGCCACTCAAACATTGAAATACTGCTATCATGTCACCCTTAGTCCTTCTTTTCTATAGACTAGAAGGAAGACTTTTGTCTTCCTTCAAAAGAAAGGCACATGGTGAGCATGGTCCTGGGAAATAGTCTCCCACATAAATATGGTAGGAAGAGGTCAAAACATATTTAAGTGCTTGGCCCAACTCACTTCATTTCAATGGGACTTGTAAACCATACATAGAGCCCAAAGTTAACATTACACTATAATTGTACTGTCAAACTTTCCAATGAAATGAGATTAGCTTCCAGAAGATTTAGGTAAAAGGTAAAGGTTCCCCCGCACATACGTGCTAGTCATTTCCGACTCTAGGGGCCGGTGCTCATCTCCGTTTCAAAGCCAAAGAGCCAGCACTTGTCCGAGGACGTCTCCGTGGTCATGTGGCCAGCATGACTAGACGCCAAAGGCGCACGGAACGCTGTTACCTTCCCACCGGAGTGGTCGCTATTTTTCTACTTGCATTTTTAAGTGCTTTCAAACTGCTAGGTTGGCAGAAGCTGGGACGAGTAACAGGCGCTCACTCTGTTACGCGGCACTCGGGATTCGACTCGCCAAACTGCCGACCTTCTGATCGACAAGCTCAGCGTCCTAACCCACTGAGCCACTGCGTCCCCCAGAAGATTTAGGCATATGTAAAAGACTTTTTTGGCTAATAAAGCTGACCGTTTTTCCCCCCCTGCTATAATATTGGGAAATACATGTAGAGTTGTATGCTAGTTAACTAGTACATTTGGGCTCATGGAAAGCTCTAGGTATCATTCATTGTGAACGTTCAAGACTCCTGTCTCTCTTTGTTTTTCTGTCTCTCTCCTTTCCCTCCTCTCTCTCTCCTTCCTTCCTTCCCTCCCCCTCCCTTCCTTTAGAGTTGAAAAACAGGGGCAGTCTTCCTTAAGAGACCAAGCTGCTATCTTAAATGTATCTGCTCTGGGCATTTTAGTGATGTGATTCCAACCAGGGCTGTTTTCCAAGCCATTGCAGAAATCCTGACTGCTAAGCAGGAGACACAACTCTATGCCTCAGGGGTTGTCCACTCCTGCTCTACTGATGCATAAGACAGTGATAAAGTTTGCCATACCAGCAGAGCACTGCTGTCTCTTCTGCTGAACTGGAAATCAGTTGCCATTTTAAATTCCTGTAGTAATTTTTGCCTTAATTTTAGCTTAAGGGCAGGGATTTTTAGGTATTAAAAAATCCTCCATAAACTCACTCCTAATAATAATAATAATAATAATAATAATAATAATAATAATAATAATAATAATAATAATAATAATAATTGAACCCAGAATTTATGTTGCTAAGTGAGACATTTGTTAAGTGAAATTTGCCCCACTTTATGACCTTTCTTGCCACAGTTGTCAAGTGAATCACTGCAATTGTTAAGTTAGTAACATGGCTATTAAGTGAATCTGGTTTCCGCATTGAGTTTGCTTGTCAGAAGGTTATAAAAGGTGATCACATGACCTCGGGACACAGCAACCATCATAAATATGAGTCAGTGGCCAAGGTTCTGAATTCTGATCACCTGACCATGGAGATCTGCAATGGTCATAAGTGTGAAAAATGGTTGTAAGCCACTTTTTTCAGTGCTATTGTAACTTCAAAAGATGACTAAATGAACTGTTCGTTGTAAGTCGAGCACTACCTGTATCTCATGATCGGCTGCTACAGTAAGTGATAAGCCTAGTCCCTAATGAGAAAAGAATATGGCAGCCATAGGAAAGAACTATGTTGTAACTTTTAGCAGAAGCACCATTACCACTAGCCACTCAGGTGTACTGTATATTCTGTTTGATTAATTGGAGGAATATCACCATCAGCTACATGGGAGAGCAAGAAAGTCAAGAAGGAGAAAGAACTACTTTCCTGGGTTCATAATCATGATTATGATCATGATCATCATCTGTGGGTTCTCTGTGACTATTGGACATGTAGATCTATTTTCTTGTGAGAGCAGAGAAGAGACTGTCTTTCTAATAGCTTTGCAGATCAATGGTACACTGGCTGAGGAATTCTGGGAGTTGAAGTCCACAAGTCCTAAAAGGGCCAAGTTTGAAGTCTCCTGATCTATACATAATGAAACACTCATTTATGAAAGTAGAGGGAGCTCTGTGAGAGTGTGCTGTCCGTGTGCCAAAGTCTCTCTCCCCTTTTCCAAGCAATAGCAATATAGCACTTAGGCTTATATACCGCTTCACAGTGCTTTACAGCCTTCTCTAAGTGGTTTACAGAGTCAGCATCTTGCCCCCAACAATATGGGTCCTCATTTCACCGATCTTGGAAGGATGGAAGGCTGAATCAACCTTGAGCTGGTGAGAATCAAACTGCCAAACTGCTGGCAGCCGGCAGTCAGCAAAAGTAGCCTGCAGTACTGGCTTCTAACCACTGCGCTACCATAGCTCATAAAGACCTTTGAGAAATTTTGTTTCTGCACAATGCCCTCACCGGACTCTTCTGTACTGGGGTAGCCTCTCCTTTTCTCACAACCTTAATGTCTTGCCACAGTCTTTGCATTAGAATATTACAATTTTGCAATAGTGGCGAATATCCATAGTTTGGGTGTAGGATGAGGGTGAAGGTTTGTTCTCCGAGCTTGTGGGTTGGTTTCCAAACGTTTCATTACCAGGCTAGGTAACATCTTCAGCAGAGTTTAGAAGTTGTCAGTGTCAGAGTTCTTCTGTTTATAAGGGCTTATTTCAGAAAGCAACCCACAAGCTTGGAGAACAAATCTTCACCCTCATATTACAAATTATATACAGGTAGTCCTTGACTTGCAACCATTGATTTAGTGACCGCTCAAAGTTACAGTGGCACTGAAGAAAGTGACTTATGACCATTTTTCTTCAGTCAGCTTTTCTTCCATATGCAGCTGCTAAGTTTCCTATGTGCCTTGAGCTAAAGCAGGGGTCTTCAAACTTGGCCCTTTTATGACTTGTGAACTTCAACTCCCAGAATTCCTCCGTCAGCATGCCTGGCTGGGGAATTCTGGGAGTTGAAGTCCACAAGTCATAAAAGGGCCCGGTTTGAAGACCCCTGAGCTAAAGGGAGTAGCAGGCTGACTCAGTGACTGCCTTCACACAAAGCTCTTAATCTGTCTCCTGCATGAAACCATTTTCTGTGCCTGCATAAGGTTAAAACCATTCATTGTACGAGAGAACTACTATAGACCCTGGTACTTGAGATAGGTTTGTGTAACCCACCAAGTTTAAAGAAGGTTGCAGTTTTCTTTTGTGCCACTATGCTTCTAGTGAGGAAAAAATAAGATATCTTTTTTTTAGTATATGTTCTTTTGGAACATCTCACAGATATGCTGACAGTGGCATCTATAATATATTTTTAGATTTACATCCTGGATTTCCTCCAGTAGCTCAATGTGATACATACCTCACTCTCTCCCTCTGCTCCAGATTTTCCCCACTACAATCATCCTTAAAGATGGGTTGGGCTGAAAGAAAATAACTGGTTCAAGGTCCATGACTTGACATTGACTACAACCCAGTATGTCATCCCAAAAGTGCTTTTTCAAAAGGCAACTGGACTGTCTTTGTTTTTCCTTGAAGATGTTTCGCTCCTCATCCAAGAAGGCTCTTCAGTCGAAATTGAAGAAGCTTCTTGGATGAGAAGCGAAATGTCTTTAAGGAAAAACAAAGACAATCCAGTTGCTTTTTGAAAAAGCACCTTTGGGATAACCATAACCCGGATGACTGAGAATCTCCATAGATAAACTCAGCATGTCACTCCATCATTGTACTCCACTGATCATGTTACTTTAATAATGCTGGATGAAACAATCAAATCTGATATCACTCAGCTTCAGATTGACTCTGTGACTAAGAGAGCCATGTTGGCACAGTGGTTAGAATGCAGTATTGCAGGCTAATTCTACCGATTTGCCAGGAGTTCGATCCTGACTGGCTGAAGGTTGACTCAGCCTTCAGTCCTTCCAAGGTTGTTAAAATGAGGACCCAGATTGTTGGGGGCAATAATCTGACCCTGCAAACCACTTAGGGGGAGCTGTAAAGCACTATGAAGTGGCATAGTGCTATTGCTATTGCTATTCATGGCTGGTTTAAGGAAATTGGGATTAAAATTGGATTGAAATCATAAAGATTCAGAAAAGAAATGGGAGTATGGTGGGATTTTACAGCATTTTTTTTCCTTTTTAGAAGTATGGGTAAAAAATTTAGATATGGAAGACAAAAATGAAATATTCTTGGAAGAAAAATCTTGCTCAGTTTCATCCCCCAGGACGGCATTTTATAGAGGAACTCAAATCATTATAACCTTGACAGTATATTAGGAACAGACACAAGGGTATAAACATCCACCTCTCTTAAGTAATTTCTTCAGTGGATTAGTGATGCTTGAGCTATTGCTAGTATCAGATATTCATGGATATTTGTTCCAGTAATTCTGAGAAATTATAGGCAACGTGAACCAAAACGTGTCCCTGAATCCCACAGTCATTTTTAAGATATGAAGATATGCAGGAAAAGGGGAAAAATGCATCCTTTTCCCTTTGTTCTGCATTGTTTTTATTCAGAAGAGTACTTGAGGGACAGTTCTGTCAAAGCAGAAGACAGAAGTATATGTGAATGGATGGATGGATGGATGGATGGATGGATGGATAGATAGATAGATAGATAGATAGATAGATAGATAGATAGATAGATAGATAGATAGATAGATATTATTTATTATTTAAATTTATATACCACCCTATTCCCGTAGGACTCAGGGCGGTTTACAGGGAAAATTAAAAAACATAGCATACAAAAATTAAAGTCAGTTAAAACTATTAATTAAAATCCAGTCCCTGAAATTAAAACTAAAACCCAATTAAATTAAGTTAATTTAATAGATAGATAGATAGATAGATAGATAGATAGATAGATAGATAGATAGACAGACAGACAGACAGACAGACAGACAGACAGACAGACAGACAGACAGATAGATAGATAGATAAGTTTACTTGTCATTTTTTTTACTGTGGGCACAATAGCACACATTAAAAATGAAATTTAGTTGCTCTAAAAGTGTATACATACATAACACACATTTAAACATCCTATATACAATGTATGTACTTACTTCTGGGGTAGGTATCATGTTCACTTTTTAAATTAAATCTTGTCTCATTGATGCCGCTGAAAAGGTTTTTTGATAGTTAATTTAGAGCAGCAGCCCCCAACCTTTTGGGCACCAGGGACCAGTTCCACAGAGAAAGGTTTTACTGAGGACCAGAGGGAGTGTGTTTTTTTGTTGTAGGAAGACAGCCCCCCCCCCCCGAGAAAGAAATATTTTGGGAAATATTAAAAAGGCAGGATATCCTATTTCCCCAAAGGAATAATGGAGATCTTAAAAGGCAGAAACCATCACCCCTCACAAGTCTCCCTGCCCCAAGCAGAGACCAGCTCTGTAGAAATGCAGATTTGACAATCCTTTCAGAAAGACTGGAGCCAAAAAGCTTAGAGCTGATGGGATTAGAAAGACAAAGATCCCTAGAACCAACAACCCATCATCCAAAACATCCAACACTGACATGACCTTTAGGACATAATAAGATTAACCCACCACCATCAGAATACTAAAAGGGCACATTGAATCTCAGGTCAAAGTTCATACCACAGGAACAACTCCAAACACAAAAGCCCAGGAAGGTATAAAAACCCACCACTCCCAGCTCCATGTGGTCAACTGCTCCAGAGCCACATGTCTTGTGGTTCTGATCTTCCATAAACTACAATCTTCTTTCTAAAGCAGTCTCCATTTTGTTTATTCCTGGCTTGGACTGCACCCTGATGAAGATTTTTCTTTCAACAGTGTGCTGCCTGCATCCCACAGATGAGGCTTTGCTTGCTTGTGTGGTCCAGTTGCTGGCATCCCATGGCCCAGTGCTGCTCCATGGATCAGGGATTGTGGATCCCTGATTTAGAGGCAATCACTCAAACACATTGTCCCAATCAGCTATTTTGCCACTAAAGTTTTTTTGGTGCATTATTACAGTAGATTGGAAAAACAACCAATGTCTGGGAAGACGTATGCAAATGAAGACTTGTTTACCTCTGCTTTATTATGCAGTATAAAAAGTGGTGAAGCGTTCCCCAGTTTAGCATGATTTAAATGCAATGAATTTCCATATGAGGCACTGAATAGTTTCCCCCTCTCCGCAGAGTTTGAAGAAGTTTTTTATGGAACAATATAGCCTGGAGACCTTAATGCAGAGGTAGATTTATGCACCAAATATATGCAGAGCCATCCTAAAAAGTCAGTTTTCACTGTCCTGTTTAATACTATTACAAATAAAGTATGTAAAATACTGTTCTCCAAATCCCAATCATAATATCTATGATAACTACAGTATTATATAAGATGTATTGTATAAGATGTTCTGGCATGCGAGTTTCAAGCTTACAACAAACAAAGTCAGGCCTCAACCCCTGCCCACCTAACCAGCATCCGGCAAAATGAGCGTGCATAGTCAGTTCACAGCAGCAGCCTTCTGACCCTGGTAAACAAACCGGCGTGAGCACCAGCATGACAGCAAGGCAAGGGAGGCGAAGGCAGGTTTTAAACTCCCCGCCGTTTCTCCATGCCGATCAGCTGTTCAGTGGAGCGCTAAACAGCTGAGCTGGCAAATCTGGAAGTTTGGCCAGCCAACAATCTTGCCCCTTCCCCCCTCCTGTTAGTGGCAAGCCCACAGGGGCTTGACACCTGCACCAGGCGGCATAGCAGCAGCATGTAAAGAATCCACACAGGCATGCCCTGGGCTGCGGAGGTTACCAATATTTTTTTGTGTATAAGACGCTGCACTTGTATAAGACGCACCTGATTTTTGAACAGGGTGTTTGCAGGAAAAAATAGTGTCTTTTACACAGAAAAATACAATACTCTTAATGTGTCTCTGTCGGAAACATTGTAGATATACTGGAAAAATACAATACTCAGTGTGTCTCTGTGAAACATTGTAGATATACTGGAACTAGACAAATATTGTTTTCAGTTATCAACAACTAGAGAAACTTTCTCCAGTTCCACACATCTCATTGGAAATATAAGAATTTTATTATTATTATTATTATTATTATTATTATTATTATTATTATTATTATTATTATTATTATTATTATTATTATTATTATTATTATTATTATTATTATTATTATTATTATTATTATTATTTATTATTATTTATTATTATTATTATTATTATTATTATTATTATTATTATTATTATAAAACTTTTATTCATAAAACATGAAACTCAGTCAATTGAACACTCAAATTGACTGGCATTAATGGTTGACACGGGTTGCTGCCAGCATCCTAGGTATCAACCAGGTATCTCCTTAAAATGGAAGATGTTCCGAGTAGCGCAGTTTTTTGTAGCTTTGCTGGAGTTATTGCAGGAAGCTACAATTTCTTGATGTATTTTGTAAAGTTTTTGGACATAGTTCCCAGTGCCCTGATGACAATGGGTATCACTGTTATACGTTTCATCCATAATCATGCAGTTTCGATGGCCAGGTCGCGGTATTTCATATTTTTTCCCAGTTCCTTTTCTTCAACTCTGGCATCTCCTGGTACAGCGATATCAATCAGCTGTACGCTTCGGTTCTCTACAACTGCAATATCTGGCGTGTTGTGTTCCAAATGGCAATCTGTCTGTATTCGGAAGTCCCACAAGATCTTCACCCTCTCATTCTCGACAACTTTTTCCATCCTATGTTCCCATGACTTTTCGGAACAGGCAGGTCGTATTTTTTACACAATGCCCAGTGGATTAGTTTAGCAACTCGGTCATGTCTGGTTTTGTAATCAGTTTGCGCGATTTTGCTGCACTCACATATTAAATGTGAAACAGTTTCAGCTTTGTTGTTGCAAAGTCGGCAATTTGGATTGTCAGTAGATTTTTGTATCTTCGCTTTCATGGCGTTAGTTTGTAGTGCTTGTTCTTGAGCAGCCAGTATTAAGCCTTCTGTTTCTTTCTTGATGGTTCCCATCTTAAGCCATGCCCATGTCAAGTTGTTATCACATTTTCCTTCAATGTTTTTCAAACGTTGTCCATGCAAAGCTTTGGTTTTCCATCTATTTAATCTATCATCCAGCCGTTTTTCCTTATATTCTGCCTTTGTTTCTGTTATTTTGATAATGCTGTCTGTTTTCACAGCCTGCAGCAATTTTTCTGTACTTTGATTCACATAGTCATTCAAACTTCGTTTTTCTTCTTCTACAATTTGGTGGATTTGCAGTAGCTCTCTGCCTCCTATTCTTCTTGGCAGGTACAATCTGTCGATGTCACTTCGTGGATGTAGAGCATGGTGCATGTTCAAAAGTTTACACATTTTCTGGTCTAGGTGTTCCAATTCGGCCAATGTCCAGTTGATAATTCCAGCTGGGACTGCCCATGTATTAATTGTTTTAATTATATTTCCACCATTCAGCTTTGATTTTAGTGTTTTGTGGACTCTTCTGATGTATTCCTTTTGTGTTGACTCTTTGAGTTTTCCATTCAAGATGTTATCTGCTTCCAATATGCCTAGGTATTTGTAACCGTCATCCTTTGCTAGTGCTTTCCTGATACTTCCATTTCCCAGTTCTATTCCTTCTATTTTTCCCATTTTTCCTCGTTGCATGGATAATATAACACATTTTCCAAGTCCAAAGTCCATTCTGATGTCGCTGCTAAACAGTTGAACTGCGTTGAGTATTGATTCAAGTTTATTGTGGCTTTTCGCATACAGTTTTAAGTCATCCATGTATAGTAGATGGTGTATCTTGCCATGCTGGCTTGAGATGTGGTATCCCAGTTTTGTGTTTCATAATATTATTGTCAGTGGAATTAATGTGATGTTGAACAGTAGTGGTGAAAGTGAGTCCCCTTGGAAGATTCCTCGTCTGATGTTGATTTCACCAATGTTCTCCCCATTTGCTGTTAGAACTGTTTTCCATTTTTGCATATTTGCTTTCAAAAATGTACAGATGTTTTTGCTGATTCCAAAGTTTTCCAAACACGTAGTAATCCAACTGTGGGGTAATGAGTCAAATGCTTTCTTGTAATCAATCCACACCATATTTAAATTTGTTTTTTTTGTCATTTTGCATCTTTAAGTACCATTTTGTCAATGAGCAGCTGATCTTTTGTTCCTCTTGATTTTTTACAATTTCCTTTTTGTTCTGCTGGATACAGATTGTTTTCCATCAGATGATTGAATACTGACTTTGCCAGTATTCTTGTAAAAAGTTTGAACTGCTTTAAGTAATAAGCAGGCGAGACAGCAAGTTAACAGTTTAACTGTTTATTCTGAACCAGGCAAAGAACAAGAGAACAAGACATCTATTTATACTTGACAGCTGCCGACGATTTGACCAATCGGGGGTGAGTTCGTTCCCGCGCCGTTGTCTCCGCCAATCGGGGCCGTCCGGATTTGACAGCTCGGAGCTGTCAGCGGTAGCGCGTGTTGAGCTGTCACTTGCTGGCGCTTGCGCAGTTTCGTCCGGCAGCTTTTGACAGCTGTCAAAGCTGCCGCGCTTTTACCTCAGCCTTGTTAACTTCTGTTTAACTTAATGTGTGAATATATAACAATAACAATAAGTAAATACACAACACCCCTTACCCCTCCCTCTGATTGCGTTGATTTTTCCCCAACTGTTTCTTTTTCGGGTTTCCCCATTTGAAGTCTTTTAGGTAGGTAGGAGGTCTTTTTATTCTTTCGGAGCGCCGGGGGGTTGTCTCGGTTGGTTGCTCCCTTTCTTCAGGGGCTTCTAGGGTTGGCTCCGGGGGCAGGGGGTCTGGCTCCGCAGGTTCCGCGTCACTTGGAGCGGGGTGTTGAAATGGTATATTTCGATCGGGGGAATTTTGGCGTGCTGGGCTTTGTGGCGGTGCTTCTGTCAGCATTTCGTCGTCCCCCTTTCCCCCTATGTTTTGAGGACTGCGCTGCCGAAGTTGGTCTATGTGTCTGCGGATGTGTATATTCTGTCCAATGTCTATGATGTATGACAGGGGGCCTGTTTGTTCGATGACCACCCCTTGTGTCCATTTGTTGCCCCCCCCCGTAGTTCCTTGCCCAGACAGCTTGCCCTGTGTTGAGGGTTCTATGTCGGAGGGGTGGTTCTGGGTCTGGAGGGGACCTGTCTGGGTGTAGGCGGTCTAGTCTGGTAGTTAATCTTTTGCCCCAGTGAAGCTCTGCTGGGGACTTCCCAGTAGTTGTGCATGGTGTGGTGTGTTGAGATAAAAGAAATTGTGCCAGTCTTCGGTGCCAGTTGCCGGAGATGATTTTGCGCAGTGCCTCCTTGGTTGATTTTACCATCACCTCTGCCAAGCCGTTCGTCGATGGGTGAAAGGGAGCTGTAGTGGTGTGCCTAATAGAGTTCGCTGTTGTGAAACTCTGGAATTCGTAGGAGGTAAATTCGTAGGGGCCGTTATCGGAAACTATAACATCAGGAAGCCCGTGTGTTGCGAATAATCCCCTTAAAACTTGCATTGTGGCCGATGACGTTGTGCTAGCTACTGGCGCTACCTCTAGCCATTTCGAATAGCTGTCCACGACAATTAAGAATGATTGTCCCTGGAATGGACCTGCATAATCTATATGAATACGAGACCAGGGTGTCTTTGTAGTTTCCCATTTATGTATGGGAGCCTGTGGCTGGGCGGCTCTAACCATTTGGCAGGGATAACAGCCGGCTACGTGTGTCTCAATCTGTTTGTCTAATCCTGGCCACCAGACATAGCTTCTGGCCAGAGCCTTCATTTTGACGGTACCAGGGTGACCCTCGTGGAGGCTTTCTAACACCCTGAGTCTGTGTTTGTTGGGTATGATTACCCTGCTGCCCCATAGTAAACATCCTTGATGGGTGGATAATTCCTTTTGCTTTAAAATATAAGGTTGGAATTCTGGGTCTGGGGGTGTGCATTGCCAGCCAGTCGTGACATATCCTAAGATTCTGCCTAAGATCTTGTCTGCAGCGGTAGCTGCAGAGATATCTTTGACAGATAATGGGCATTCCGGCAGGTCTGAGATAGCCAGAATCCTTCCAGCTGGGGCTGGGTCTGGGTCAACTATTGGTTGGGGTAGTCTGCTCAGGCCATCAGCGTGGCCCATGGCTTTCCCTGGTCTGTATTCTAGCTTGTATGAATAGGCTGACAGAAAGGTGGACCATCTCAGGATGCGGGGGGATAATATCTGTGGTGTTAGCTTGTTTACTGTAAAGAGCCCTAACAGGGGCTTATGGTCTGTAAAAATGGTAAAGGGTCGGCCGTACAGGTAATCATGAAATTTTTTTACGCTAGCTACTATAGCTAAAGCCTCTTTGTCGATCTGAGCGTAATTACGCTCAGGTTTTGACAGCGTTCTGGAATAGAACGCTACAGGGGTCTGTATTCCTTCTTTAGTTAAATGGCTTAGGACCGCTCCGATGCCGTAGGGGGAGGCATCGCAAGCTAGACATAAGGGCAGCTGTTCATTAAACAGGGCAACTGTTGCGTTGCTGGAGAGTAAATTTTTTAACAGATTAAAACTTTTGTCATGCTCAGAGGACCAAGTCCAGGTTTTGCCTTTGTCTAATAGCCTATGTAAAGGTTCAGCAATGGAAGCCTTGTGAGGCAGGAAGGTGTGATAAAAGTTAACTAACCCCAGGAAGGCTTGAAGTTCTTGTTTATTTTTAGGGGTTGGTGCTGTTTTAATAGCTTTAATTTTTGAGTCAGTGGGGTGAATTCCCTTAGCGTCTATTTTAAAACCTAAGAACTCTGTTGAGGGCACCCCGATGGAGCATTTATCTCTTTTTAATTTGAGACCAGCCTTCCTGAACCTTAGGAGCACCTTAGTTAATTTGTCAGCTAGGTCTTTTTCTGATTCCCCTGCAATTAGGACGTCGTCAAAATAGGGGCAGACCCCGGGAATCCCTTTAAGTGTTTTTTCCATGATTTCCTGGAAGATTCCCAGGGCTGCAGAGATGCCGAATTGAAGGCGGTTAATTTTGAATGCTGCCTTGTGGGTGACAATCGTTTGAGCCAAAGCGGTGTCAGGGGTGACAGGCAGCTGTAAATACGCCTGCGCCAAGTCTAACTTGGCAAATATGGCGCCTGACTTAATGGCCGCGAGGATGTCTTTGACAGCCGGGACCGGGTAGGCATGTGCATTCAATGCGAGGTTGAGGGTCGCTTTATAGTCGGCACATAATCTTATTTGGCCGTTTGGCTTAACTGGGGTTACTATGGGTGTCTCCCATTCTGCCCCTTCTACCGGTTCGAGGACCCCTAAGTTTGTTAATCTGTCAAGCTCCTCTTCTATTTTTTCCCTCAAGGCGAAGGGAACCCTTCTTGCCTTGATTCTGACAGGCATTACATTCGGGTTTAGTTTAAGTGATACGGGCGGTCCCGTGTATTTCCCTAGCGAGCTGTCAAAGACGTCCGCGAATTGAAGGCAGACGGATTCCAAGTTTGACAGCTGAATGGCGTTGACACCTGTCAACGCTATCCCTAGTGCCTCAAACCAATCTAATCCTAGCAGGCTGATTCTGTTTTCTTGGGTCACGAGAATAGGGAGGGATCCTTTAAATTTCTTGAACTCTACGGGGACGGAAGCTTTTCCCCGGAGTTTAATGGGCGTTTTCTGGAAGTCAGCTAGGCGGAGTTTGGTGGGTCGAAGGGCGGGCTGTTCCCTACTTCGGTTGCAAATGTCCCTGTACGTCTGCCATGAGATGAGTGAGACGGAGGACCCAGAGTCCACTTCCATCTCACAGGGAATTCCCTGGATCAGAACGTCCACCTTGACTTTGGGCTTAAGAGTGCTGTGGACTGTATTTTTCTCCGCCCTCCCCCTTACATTAAGCACTAGGGTTCTGGGACTGTGCCTGGCTCTGAGTGAGTGCAGGGTCATACCTTCGGTTGTCACCTCCAGATCATGCAGGTTTTCCCGACTCCGGCTGCGGCACACGGCTTTGAGGTGACCTGTCTTCCCGCACCCATGGCATTTAGCACTGCGGAACCGGCACGTCGCTCTCGGGTGGTTCCCGCCGCAGCTTGCACACTTTGCTCTGTTTGGCTGGAAGTTAGCGCCCTTCTGATTGTTGGCAGCCCCCCCCCTGTAGTTGCGTTGCAGCCTGAGTTTTTCGAACCGCCGCTGAACTGCATCTATGTCTGTGGGGCCGTCGTCATCTTCGGGACCGCTGAACCCGCCGTCCTCCTGGTGCACGGACCCCCTGGGTCCGCTGTCAGGTGCACGTCGGTTGTCTCCGTGGCAGTCCTCGTATGCAATGACTTCTCTCGCCACATCGGTCATCGTCATTTCAGGCTTGGCGATCAGCTTCTTCCTCAGCCGTTCGTCTTTGAGCCCTATGACGATCTGGTCCCGGATTCGGTCTTCTAGGTCCGGGAACCGGCACCGACGGGCGGCGTGTCTGACCCGGGTTATGAAGTCATTTGCTGACTCGTCAGGAAGCTGAAGCTTCCGTGCGAAGTTCACTCTCCAGTAGAGTTCTGACTTGATGGGCATGAAGTATTTGCTCAGCCCTTCAGTAAGGTCGGCGTAAGAGATAGTTGCGATCGGCTCTGGGGTGAAGATCCCCACAGCGGCATCATATACGGCGGGGCCGCTGAGCCAAAGGAGGGCGGCTGCCTTGGCCCGGTCGTCCGTAATCTTCTTGACTACCAGGTATCCTTCTACCTGGCCCAGATGAGATTCCCAGCCTTCTGGGTGGCGGGTATCGAATTCTCGAATGTGGCTGTGGTTCGTCATGCTGTCTATAATTGTGGGTGCCGCTGCTTGCGTTGAATGGGAGTTCGGCTTTCCAGTGACTTCAGCAAGTGACCAGCTCGGCTAAGGGGAAAAATCTCTTCTCCCCTTAGGTAGTGACTTCAGCTTAGGCAAGCAGGCATCCCACCTTCGTCGCCAGTGCTTTAAGTAATAAGCAGGCGAGACAGCAAGTTAACAGTTTAACTGTTTATTCTGAACCAGGCAAAGAACAAGAGAACAAGACATCTATTTATACTTGACAGCTGCCGACGGTTTGACCAATCGGGGGTGAGTTCGTTCCCGCGCCGTTGTCTCCGCCAATCGGGGCCGTCCGGATTTGACAGCTCGGAGCTGTCAGCGGTAGCGCGTGTTGAGCTGTCACTTGCTGGCGCTTGCGCAGTTTCGTCCGGTAGCTTTTGACAGCTGTCAAAGCTGCCGCGCTTTTACCTCAGCCTTGTTAACTTCTGTTTAACTTAATGTGTGAATATATAACAATAACAATAAGTAATTGGGTGGTAGTTGCTTTGTTCTCTGCTCTTTTCAGGGTCTTTCATTATCAAGTATGTTCGACCAGCTGTTAACCATTCTTCACTTGTGGCATTTTGAAGCATTTCATCAAACTGAGTGGCCATCCGTGATGGAGGCTGGTGAGGTGTTTCAACCAGTATCCATGCCAGGTGCACTCCAGTTCTTGACCTTCTTTACTTGTTTTGCAACCATATCAGTGGTTATTACAATATTCTCCATTTTGTTCTGTGTTGCTTGTTTTTGGATATCTTTGATCCAGGAGGCAGTTTTATTATGTTCCACTGGGTTTCCCCACAGTTCTTTCCAAAAGTTTAAGGTTTTTTGTTTACATGGTAGAACAGTATGATTTCTCTTATTGTTTTTTCCTCCAGGTTATATTTTTTGTATAAACTATTTTTCAGCTTTTCATTCTTTAGTTTTCTTTCTTTCAAGTATTTCAATTTGCTTTCATCTCCTCGTAGTTTTTTTGTTTTATTTTCAAGTCGAACTTTCCACTTTGGTGTTCCAGTGTTTTTTGTTTTTTTTTGGCATTTTATAACCCAATTCTGCAGTTATAACAGCGGCTGTACTGTACATTAGTTGGTTTGTTTCATACAGTCTGCTGGATGGGATGGAAGTTAAAATGTTGTTCACAGCATTTAGTAGATCTTTCACTCGTTTGCTATGCACTTCATGGATGACAGGCAGTCTTTTTCTTTCTGTGTTTTCTTTGATGTGGTTTTCAATCTTTTCTTTCAGCAATTTTGCTAGTTTACTTAGCTCTACACTTTTGAGTTGTTGCACAGGGGAATCTTCATCCTGTGTGGTGGCTTCTTCCGCTGGTTGGTCAGTTTGTGGGTCAGTTTGTTCAGGTATTGGAACAATTTCTTCAGCCTGTTCATCATCATTGCTTGTTGTTTTCTTTTTAGCCAATGTTCCTAGATGTTGAATTTCTACATCTATAAAAACTTTATTATGGGTGATAAAACATCTTTGATCCATTAATCGTTGTTTGGTTATTTTTTTTTTTATTTTTTAATTCCATTTATATCCCGCCCTTCTCCGAAGACTCAGGGCGGCTTACAAGCTTAGCAGCAGCCTTCATTCTATGTATATGCCTGCTTATTAGGGCTTTCCCCCCCCAGCGGCATTATTACAAAGTCAGCTTATTGCCCCCAACAATCTGGGTCCTCATTTTACCTACCTCGGAAGGATGGAAGGCTGAGTCAACCTTGAGCCTGGTGGGACTCGAACCTGCACTAATTGCAGGCAGCTGGTGTTACTTAGGGAGGCATTAGCCCACTGCTCCACCAAGGCTCTTAATTAATCCCAGAAGAAAGCAGTGGCAAGCCCTTTCCATAGTAAATCATTACAATGGACAGGCCCATTAATTCAGCAGGTGTCAAGCTCCACTTGAAGAAAACTACCTATTTATAAGCTACTTTTACTGCACTTTCCAAGTAAAAAGAGCATTGAAATACTGTATCTTACAGATAAAATTGCATGACAGTACAGACACTTTAATAATAATAATAATAATAATAATAACAACAACAACAACAACAACAACAACAACAACAACAACAACAACAACAACAACAACAATAATAATAATAATAATAATAATAATAATAATAATAATAATAATAATAATAATAATAATAATAATAATAATAATAATAAATAAATAAATTAATTAATTACATTTATATACCGCCCTTTCCCGAAGGACTCAGGGCGGTTTACAGGGTGATTAAAAACAAAAATACAAAAGTTAAAAACAGATTAAAAAATTATATTCGTCCCTGCATAAGTAAAACCCCAGTTAAAATTAAAATTAAAACTAAAATTAAAATTCTCAGCCTGGGCCAGAGAGCTCGAAGAGCCAGGTCTTCAGGTCCCAGCGGAATGAACGGAGGTCGGGGGCAGTCCTAAGCTCCACGGGCAGCTGGTTCCAAAGGGCAGGCGCACCCACTGAGAAGACCCTATCCCTGGGTGTCGTCCGCCAGCAATCTCTTACCGGTGGCACTCTGAGAAGACCCTCCCTGTGGGAGCGCACTGGACGAAGGGAACTTGATGCCGGCAGCAGGTGTTCCCTCAGATATCCCGGACCCAAGCCATTTAGGGCTTTATAGGTCATCACCAGCACCTTGAATCTCACCCGGAGGGCAACCGGGAGCCAATGCAGCTCGCGGAGTAGAGGTGTTACATGGGAGTATCGGGCAACCCCCATCACAACTCGCGCGGCCACATTCTGCACCAGCTGAAGCCTCCGAGTGGTCCTCAAGGGCAGCCCCATGTAGAGAGCGTTGCAGTAGTCTAAACATAATAATAATAATAATAATAATAATAATAATAATAATAATAATAATAATAATAATAATAATAATAATAATAATAATAATAAAGTTAGAAGGAACCTTGGAGGTCATCTAGTCAGTATACTCTGTACAAACTAGGTATTCAGGATAAGGTTGATACCCTGAAATTCTATACAGGGGTTATCCTACTTTTGACTTTGGAAGTTGATTGCATAGGATGGAAAATACCAATAACAATTATTTTTCCTCCTTCTCTCCTCTTGCACTTGCCAGACAGGAGATATAGCAGTATTGTTTCTGCTGCATCCAATTGGGAAAATTTGCTTTTCAAAAGCAGGCAGTAGCGAGTAGAAATAATGTTCTTATTTGGGGGCTGAAGTGCTGGGTTATTTACATGCAGGTCAGTTTCAGCCCAGTGAATCTCTCCAGAATAACTTCAAATCATTCTGAATAGACAAGACAACACATATAGATTCCTGCAGGCCTCTCAATTTGATTACATTTAAGGTTGGATTCACAAAATTTATTTTGAATGGGAGAAAGAAAGAGAGGAAGGTGAGGAACACACATCAATTATCTGAGACCAAAAGTATTACACATAGAGCAATTTTCATATAACTGGTGATGAAAAAAATGCATAACCAAATGCAATTATTACTTTTGTGTGAAGGCAAATAAAGTGGGTTTCAAATACCCAATGGTGAAGTAAAATTGTAACCAAATGCTATTACCACCTTAAACTTGAAAAGATCTGAGCTAGTGTGATTATAAAAATCCCAGGGCAAAAATAATAATGAAGAAACAGTGAAAGACTCTATTGAAAACAAACCCCATCAGCCCCATTTTCATGTATGTCACTGTTCCTGATTTGATTTTCCTAAAATCAGAACCAGATAATGTGGCTAGGGGATGTGAATACATGTCATAAAGACATTGAAAAAAATATTTTCTTTGGAAGTTTTGAAAGAGACCGACTGTGAGGAATCTCAGAAATCAACATCCAAAATCTTTAAATAAAGTAGTCAGTATCTACCATTCTATGGAAACTTCCTAAGCCATCTAGATCAGAGTTTCTCAACCTTGGGAACTTTAAGACATGTGGACTTCAACTCCCAGAATTCTTTTTAAAATTCTCAAGGCTGAGAAACTGATCTAGATCAGGGGTCCCCAATCCCCGGTCCATGGACTGGTACCAGTCCGCAGCATTCCAGAAAGCAGGCCACACAAACAAGCAAAGCCCCATCCGCAGGATGCAGGCAGCATGCAAAACCACTCCCTCTCTGATCCATGGAAAAAACTCCACGGAACCAGTCCCTGGTGGCCAAAAGGTTGGGGACCCCTGATCTAGATAGTGGTAGCTTTTTAATTTTAATTTTTCTTTTCTACTCCAGGAAAATGTGGAATTTGAGATAAAAAGTTTGGAGACTCTACTATGGCAGATTTTACTATGTGCTAACATGGTAGAGAGTAAACAATTATTGGCTTGTAGGAACCCAGTGTTTTCATTTTGTGTTTTGCTCTACTGTCCATGTGGCTATTCTTGAAATGAGGACTGAGTTGTCCTGGCTGGCTATTTTTTGTGTTTTTTTTAAAGCTATCAATATATTAGCATTAAAGCAGGGGTGTCAAACTCGCAACATCACGTGACATTTTTTCCATTTTTTTCCATTCCATTTCCATGGCAATGGGGTGGGCACAGTTTCCGCATGACGCACCCAGCCCAAGGGCCGGCAGTTTGATACCCCTGCATTAAAGGGTTAAATACATGAAATAAGTGATTGCAGAACATTCTAATAACCTTCTAAGATGTTCAGGTGAAGTCATAAGCACATAGCATATGGGAGCATTGTCTGGATGTGACTTTGTTCAAGTTCACTTGGAGTTTAGACATTTTAAACTGTGTGGGAGAAACAGATCTGACGCATCTGTCTCTTACTATATATATAATAAGCCCTTTCAAGTCTAATTCAACTTACCCGCTCAAGTTCAGAGCATTGATTCAGACTGAGACAACAATGCTAATCAATTCAGAAAATTCATTCATTCATTAAGCCACTATAGTTTAACTTTCAAAGCAGGTCAGCTTGATTTGGATTTTTGTGCAGGAATGCAAAAACCTCCAAATCATCAGATTCAGTAGACTTGATAGAATCTCCATTCAATCAAATCTCCAAATCACATCTCTGCTATGTCCTAGCATACAGAGATTACCAGATCAATGGGTTGGTCTAGTTCTACTTAGTTCTGCTTTTGCAGATAGATTTCCAGGCAAAGTTTTAGGACCAGTAGAAGAGAATATTTGTAACTCAGGACTGAACTGTGGGGTCCTTGGTTCTCTCTGAGCTTGGTTGTTTGTTTGCAGACATCTCATTACCCAACTGGGTAACATCATCATGTTTTAGAAGTCTGGCAGCATCTTTTGCAACTAACAATTTTTATTTAAAAAAAAGCAAAAGCTATGTGCTGCAGCTCCCAAAAGCTTATGGGTAATTAAAAAAAAGTGCTAGGAGATTTCTTGTGAATTAATCCTAATATAGCCTGGGACAACTCTCCTGCTACAATTTTTGTATTAATCTTTGAATAAATAACCATAGAAAAATTCCCAGGTGGGATTTAAATGAAAGAGAAGTTCACATCTTTTCTAAATTGTCATAGTTACTTCAGGGTTTTCCTTTATTTTTTTTAATGTTTTAAATCCCACAAGCTCCAGCCATTTTTAATAGCAGTTGGTATTTCTTTTTCTCCATAATTTCCTGCATTGGCATGAAACTATATTAATATCTTGGAACTCTGCATGGTTAAGTTCTGAATTCCTTTTTTGGTTTATGGGGGTGGGGGTGGGGGTTGGCACGGAGGAGATATTGGAGTAGCTCTTGCACATGTATATTGACATCTCCTAACATTTCTTCTCTTTGTGTTTATCCTGTTTATCCTCTGTTTATACACAGCAAACTGGGAATCTTAACATCCTTGCATTGATGTCTAATTATCTGTATGCTTCATTTGTCTGTCCGATTGCAATGCGAGGTTGACACTTGTCTAGGGACCAGACCAAATGAAGGACTAATAGAAGAAAATGAAAGCATTATTAAATCACGCGACTGCATTTTTCATCTTAGAATTAATTTTTGAAAATCTACTTGTTAAAAATAGGAAATACAGAATAATAGAGATGAAAGGGACCTTGGAAGTCTACTAGTCCAACTCCTTATACCATTGCAGACAAGTGGCTGTCCAGTCACTTCTTAAAAGCCTCAGGTGATGAAGCACTCACAACTTCTGAACTTTCCAGTGATTAATTGTTCTAAGTGTCAGTAAATTTCTCCTTAGTTCTGGTTTGCTTCTCTCCTTGATTAGTTTCCATCCATTGTTTCTTGTCTTGCCTTCTGGTACTTTGGGAAATAGGTTTGCCCCATTTTCTTGTGGCAGATCCTCAACTATTTGAATACTGCTATCATGTCACCCCTAGTCCTTTTCTCTACCTAGTTCCTGCAACTGTTCCTCATATGTTTAATCTCCAGACCTTTAATCATCTTATTTGCTCTTCTCTGCACTCTTTCCAACATCTTTTTAATGCTGTGATGACCAAAAATGAATGCTGTATTCCAGTTGTGGTCTTACTAAGGTTTTATAAAGCGGTACTAATACTTCAGGGACGCGGTGGCTCAGTGGGTTAGGACGCTGAGCTTTTCGATCGGAAGGTCGGCAGTTTGGTGGGTCGAATCCCGAGTGCCGCGTAACAGAGTGAGTGCCTGTTACTCATCCCAGCTTCTGCCAACCTAGCAGTTCGAAAGCTCGTAAAAATGCAAGTAGAAAAATTGGGACCACTATAGTGGGAAGGTAACAGCATTCCGTGCGCCTTTGGCGTCTAGTCATGCCGGCCACATGACCACGGAGATGTCCTCGGACAAGCACTGGCTCTTCGGCCTTGAAACAGAGATGAGCACTGGCCCCTAGAGTCGGAAATGACTAGCACGCATGTGCGGGGGAACCTTTACCTTTACCTTACTAATACTTCATGTGATCTTGACTCTATCCCTCGGTATATGCAAGCATTAGATTTTTTTGGCCAAAAGGGAAAATGGTACATTGAGCAAATTCATAGAACCAAAGTGTCAGATGGGAAACAGGTTGGGTCAAAGGTTTATGGCTTAAAAGCTAAATTTATCCAAATCCCAAAATCTATTATCAAAGAAATAATATACTAGGATTAAGTCAATGCTAAAAAAAAAAGAGTTGAACGATGCCTAAATATGTGTCTTGTCTTACAGTTTAAACATGAGCTACTGGTCAGGTGGGATATTAATTATAACCATTAGCAGCAATTAACAGAACTGATAAACACAAAGGTCTCACTGTACATGACACTATGAATTATAAGCACACAACTTGGATTTGGGTCACATGTTGGCTGAAATGTGGGCAATTAGTTTGTGTCTCTGTCATGCACACACAATTTAATTATGTATGGGTTCATTTAACATCTTGCTGTTACTTTCATTGACTCTTGGTGATTTACAGTCACAACAATATTAAAGTCAGGGGAATAAAATAATATAATAAAACTATAACATAATACAGCCAAAGACTCTCATCCTCCCTCAAAATAACTATTAAAAAATAAGGCTTACCTGCTCTCAAGATAGCAACCTTTCTATAGTTTAATACAATGAGGAAATACACCTGTGATGTCTGTCCCCTTCTACTCTCTATAATGGAGACAATCCAGTGGTTTTTGTCGTACACTGGTTAGCTCAATTTTAGGCAGAAATGATGGTCTTGCAAGTATCTAACAGTCAAACTGTGTTTGCTTTAGAACAGGAGTATCTAAACAACACGACTTTGCAGCTAACAACATCTAAACATGGCAACTTTAAGGCTTGTGGACTTCAGTTTCCAGAATTCATCAGCCAGTCATGCTGACTGCGGAATTCTGGGAGTTGAAGTCCACAAGTCTTAAAGTTGCCTAGTGTGGTGCTGCCTGTTTTAGAGAATAAAACCAGCTTCTTCGTAAACACTGCAGTGGGTAGAGCACAGTTGTTAAATAGTAATGATGATACTCATTCAGTAGATCATTTTGAGCCAGTGAGAGCTTCCAATTTTTGAAATCACCCCCTAGTTCCATTGGGTGCAAATAAGAGTATAAGTTACATCTACGTATCCTACCAGGTCAGATAGAGCAGGCATGCTCCTAGTCCAACCTCAGCTGACTCAGGAATTCTGGGAGTTGAGGTCCATGAGTCATAAAAGAGCCGAGGTTGCCTACCCCTGGACTAGGAGCATGCCCGCTGTATATTGTAATCTGATAGGAAGCATGCCATTTTCATGGCAGCACCTACCCTATGGATGTTTCTATCCCCTGATGTTTGGCAGGTCTCTACTCTCTTAGCCCTCCATTAGACCTTGAAGACCTGACTTTTCCCTCAAGTGTTACTAGGAGGTTAGATAATCACACTTTAGAACTAATTTAGTGCCAGGCTTTTGTTGTTTTTAATCTTTCATATTCAGTTGTATAGTTTCAATATGATTTTATATGGTGCTTTGTTTTTGAATGGGAACCATCCAAAAATGGTTAAAAGATGGGTGGCTATATAAATGTTATAAATAAGTAAATCACTGTTGCCATGGCATTCCACTCTAGGTCAGCCTATATATATATTAGCACATCAGCAATAGCTGGACATGGTTTCCCCTTGCTCCCACTTACCTTGCTCCCACTTACGTAGTAAAGTTGAGCCTAGGAGCTGTTCTTTCAGGAGCAGTGCTAGTCCATATGGAGTTACAGCCAGGCTGACAGATTCATACTGAATAAACAACAAATATTTTGGTCATTTCAACCTGTATTGTCCTGTCCTGGCCCTTTGAACAGATATCATGCCATGATTTCTACATTCCATTTTGTAGTGGATGAAAAGTAGATTTGGCTGAGCATTAACTTCTATATTAGATGATAAGAGATCCTCACAAAATGTTTGCCATTCCTATCAGTTGCTTTGTTAATCAAAACTGTTGTGCAACCCAGTTTTTCTATGGATGCATGCATGAACATGTTCAGAAAATAATTGTCTCCTGCAGTATGATTTCAAATGAGGAAAATTACAATAAACCAAAGACACATTTACTTAGTGTTGTTCTAATCCTCACTCTTTGCATCTGTTTTTTTTAGTCATCTTACTGTTTACAAGGAATGCAATGTAAAACACACAATACTAATTATCGCATAATGATTATGAATAATGAATCTTGGGAACTTTGATCACAGCAAAGATGCATTTTGATGTCAAGTTTTATCCCTCAATTATTTAAAACTTGATAATTATGTGCATGTTTTTAAGTCTGCCTCAGCCGGTGATTAAGACCTTAGCTATAAAGAATATTTTGACATGCTGTATTAAAGAGTATATTTAAGGCTGAAAAGCTACCCTTCTGAAAAAATATACATTTTGTTCATGAATCTCATAAAATCAAATCTGACTGATCAGTGGATGTGACAGAACAAAGCTAAAAAAATCTTCATCTTTTCTTAAAAATTGCAGTAAAAGGGGATTAGATATTCAAAATTTGTTTAAAGTTCTGTGAACTTTGAATGTAATTTAGACCTTCTACAATGGAAGATTTTAAGTCCAATTCAGGACAGATTGCTCACTTTATGGGGAAAAAACTTTTCAAGTAAATTTGATAACTTGTAATAGCTTGCAAGTGTTAAGTGTACACATAAGACCTATAGCAGGCCACAAACAGCACACTTAGATCATTATGGTGTGCTTGTAAGTAAGTATTACAAATATGTATTATTATTAATTCCCACCAGGGTTGCATAACTTTTTTTTCATATTTGAGATCTTTACTTGGCCTTTCAAGTAGCATTTAAATGTCTATGGTGCAAGAAGTGAAGCTAATTTTAGGTTACATTTAAATGAAAATAATTAAATACATTTTAGTAAGTTAGCATAATAAAAGCTCCCATTTTAGAGCAACCTTTATAGGTTCTTGGTGGGAGCATAAAGAAAGATGTCCTGCCTTATATCAAATAATGTGTCAGGCTCAAAGGATCAAGACCATACGTTAAGTATCAATACAGAAAAATTATTCAAACCTAGTTCTAACAATCTTGTCAACTAAAGTTCAGCACTAAATTGCCACTGGACAAGGGTCAATGGAATTCAAGAGAGGTTAGACTTGGGTCATTAGTGGCAATGTAATGACTTTAAGCTGGTGACGTGCTTAACTCTGCACCCCCCAGCTCTGCCTGCTTTTCTCCTACATCATCACACCATTCTGTTCTTCCAGCTTTCCCCTATATCCTTAAATTCAGAGAGGATGGCAGAAATCTTAGTTAATTCATTTAATATTTACTTACTTACTTCTGTGCTACTCTAATTCATGCAGATATTGAATTTCTGATTACGTTTAAATTGATGTATCATTAAGATGATATATCTACTCTTGTATACTTCCAGGAGTAGCTGAGATGCAGGGGTATTGAAATTTAACGAATGTAGTAAATGCATTCGTGGTGCCTAGGTTTAGAAATGCTATATACTTGGAAAAAAACACTTAGAAAGTGTCTTGGATAAGCAAACTCAAATTGTGAGTCTAAATAATAATTTATCGGGATAGAACATAAAAGAAGAAATTGAACAATTAAATACCCTGACAGAAGATTTAACTACTCAACAAGCACAGAGAAGAGAAAATTCAGAGAAAAACCTGACAAAATGGATAGAAGGAAAAAAAATGCTACATAAAGCAGAAGGAATTTGAAGATCAAAATGAGAAACAGATGGAAGAAAAAATAGACAGTCCAGGACAATTACGCCAAGAGGAGAAAATAATGAGAAGATTTTGTATTTCTATCAGACCCCTCAACCCTTCAGAAATGGAGATTGGAGGGTCCATTTCAATACGATACTACAACACAAGAACTCTTTGATGACCCTGAAGCAAAGAAATGGAGAACGACATGGCAAAGGAAGAAAGCCAGAATAAGAGTGAAGAAGAATGGACATATTTAAGAGGCCTGAAACAGAAAGTATCTAAATAGACAGGATTGTACTTGGATTATGAGAGATTGTTTTGATGTGCAGATAAAAATACTGGCTAATTAAAAAACTTAAGATGTGTGAATATCAAAAGTTAAATTGAAATATTGAATAGTTTAAATGAAATTGACTAAGATGCATTTATGTTAAGAGTGATCTAATGTAACTTAATATACTTAGATGTAATGATAAAAATAAAATTACAAATCTAAGCACAAGAGAGCAGATATAAAGGAGAAGAGAAAAGATGTATTAAATGTTGAAATGGGAGAAATTTTGGTTATTGCATTTACAGTATGTGGAAATTATAATGAAAACAAGAATATTATATTTATTATTAACCTGTTGATATGGAAATGAGATAGATAGGATGTGTATCTAGATTATTAGGCACTGGAGAGAACTGTGATAAAGGGAAGTGGGGTCACCTAGAAACGTGAAAATGAGAAACTTCAAATGTTTAACTTTAATAATGCAAATTAAAGCTGGAAAAATTTATAAGGTGATTGATGTCTTAAAGATGAAATGTTAAAATAAATAAAATATAAAAGTATTGACAAATGGAAGGAAAAAATTAAATAACTGATAGATAAGATAAGAAATATGTTAACTTAGATAAGAGACAATATGTATTTAAGGAAAAAAGAGAGGAAATATTAGCTATAATAAACATATATATATATATATATATATATATATATATATATATATATATATATATATATATATTACACACACACACATATATATATATGTATGTATATGTATGTGTGTATGTATATATATATATATATATATATATATATATATATATATATATGTATATATGTATGTATGTATATATATATATATATATGTATATGTATATATGTATGTATGTATATATATATATGTATATGTATATGTATATATGTGTATATATATATATATATATGTGTGTGTGTGTGTGTGTGTGTGTGTGTGTGTATTGTTGTTGTTGTTAGCTGCGAAGTCGTGTCCGACCCATCGCGACCCCATGGACAACATTCCTCCAAGCCTTCCTGTCATCTACCATCTTCTGGAGTCCCTTTAGGCTCATGCCTACTGCTTCAGTGACTCCATCCAGCCACCTCATTCTCTGTCGTCCCCTTCTTCTCTTGCCCTCAACCTTTCCCAGCATTAGGCTCTTCTCCGGTGAGTCCTTCCTTCTCATTAGGTGGCCAAAGTATTTGAGTTTCAACATCAGGATCTGGCTTTCTAAAGAGCAGTCAGGGTTGATCTCCTCTAGGACTGACCAGTCCTAGGGACTGCAGTCCAAGGGACTCGCAGGAGTCTTCTCCAGCACCATAGTTCAAAGGCTTCAATTCTTTGAAGTTTCCCTACATTATTATAAAATAATGTCTTTTGCTCATAGATCTCCTGTTTGCCCTCATATTCTAAATTAAAAACATTTCTACCTTGCAAAAATTGCACTCAAGAATAAAATCTAATGAATTTAAATGGACAGATCAAGCACACATTTGTACTGTAACTGAATCAAAGTCCTGGGCTGCATTAGAAGAAGCTTTATTTATTTATTTGAGTTTATTAGCTGCCCATTTCCAGAAAAACTTACATATTTATTTAAGAAAATATATATGGCCACCCAACTCACTCTCTGCCATTCCGGGCAGGTTATATGAGCAAATCTTATATAAAACACAATAAAAAAATATTAACCCTCCCGAAAACTGATACTGCCCCCTGCCCCCCCCCCCCCCGCAAAAGACAACAATCAGTCAAATAGCCACTTGATAGGCTCCATTCTACTCTGGGTTCCCCAGGCCTGTTAGTAAAACTAAATCTTCAAGGTCTTGTGAAAGAGTGTCAAAGAGGGGCATAAATGAAGTCATTATTCTTCACTACTTGTTATTTATGAGAACATATCTGGAGTACTGTGCACAGTTCGGTCATCACATTTCCAGAACTGTATTGATAGTGTTCTGAGGAAGGCAATGAAGATAATACATGGACTTGAAAACATGTGTTATGAGGCTAGGACCTAGGCTAAAGGACTTTGGGAAGTTCAGTCTGGAAAGAGGAAGACAAGGAGTGACTTGATAGTTCTGTTCAAGCATCTAAAAGAATTTTTCAGAAGCTAGCATTAGAAATAGAAATAGAACTAACTTCCTGACAGTTAGAACAATTAGCCAATGGAACAATCTGCCTCCGGAAGCTGTGAATGCTCCAATACTGGAAGTTTTTAAGAAGAGACTGGACAGCCATTTGCCTGAAATGGTATAGGGTTTCCTGCCTGAGCAGGGGGTTGGACTAGATGACCTCCAAGGTCCCTTTCCAACTTTACTGTTGTGATTATGATTATGATTAAATAATGGCCACAGATTTTGTTTAACTATAAGAAATTTTAAGAAGATAAGATCTGTAGAACATTGGAAAACTCTGCATGGAAAACTGTGGATTTCCATCTCCATAAGTTTTTAAGAAGCAACTGGAAGGATAGCTCTCATGGATGTTTTAGTTGGCTTTTATACATGTTGCCAAAGGTTGGATTAAATGATATTTGCATTACCTTCCAACTTTACAATTCTATGATTCAAAATCAAACCTATTAGCCTCGGACTGTCACCCTAAATGCCTGCATCAGAGTCTCTCAAAGTTTTACAAACTATGATTATCTGGTTGACTAATCCCTCAACCTTGTTTAAAATAGAAGTATTCAGTATACTATCAGCCAATTGTTCATTCCACTTTTGTTTCCATCTATCTCATGAATGGATGAACATCTGGGCAGCTAATATTTTTTTTAAAAAACCATACAATCAATGAAATAAAGCAATAACCAAAGGCAAGGACAAACGTGTCATGGCAACTGAGCAAGCCAGCAACCAATTTCTCTAAGCTCAATTAATTTCCCACCTCACCAGCTCCATGCCTGAGAAAATAGCCAGGCCTTCTTCAGTTTTAAATTAAGCCAAGGATAGGTAATTTATCAGCATTTATTATTTTGGAAGGAGGATTAAGAATAACACTTGCAAGTTAATATAAACTTGGATCGTTTGCCAGGTTCCAATAATATAAGTTAATTAAGTTATAAGTTACTTTTCTTGGTAGAAAGCAGGGGTCCCCAGCCTCCAGTCCTTGGATTAGTACTGGGCCACAGCATGCCAGCAACTGGTCTGCACAAACAAGCAAAGCCCCATCCACGGTATGCAGGGAACACCCAAAACCATGCACCCTTTGGTCAGCGGAAAAAACCCCTCTCCACAGAACTGGTCCCTGGTGCCCAAAAGGTTGGTGACCTCTGGTATAAAGGCTGTTTGTTTCTAGTTTCAGAAATGTGCAGATCATCCCCTATACACCATTTTGCCATTTTTAACAAAAGGAAAACTGAAACAAGAATTAAAAATGCACAGGGTATAACTAATAAAATACAGGCAGGTGTTTAAAGCATTAAAAATATTACCATAATATTGACAAAGGCCTAAGAGAATTAAAATAGTTCTTGCCAGATGTTGGCAGGATAATAAAGTGTGTGCATGTGTGAAGGGGTTTAGCCATACCTGGGCAGGACATCACAAGTTCAGATAACCAATACACTTTAATATGAGAGGACAGTTGCAGTGGGTCTTTTCAGAATGGACCTAAACTACAGGTAGAATAGAATGCAGACATGTTCTTCTGTTTTTGCAGTTCCAAGTCATTGTAAATGCATACGACCATTTCAAAATAGTGGAAATGGACTGGGAGCCAGTAAAGATAAGCTAAAACTGGAGTTCTAAAACTAAATTTTAGTCCCGGTAAATGAGATTATTTGTAGCTCAGGGTTGAAATGAAGGATCCTTAGTGCTCTCTGAGTTTGGTTCTTGCAGTCCTTTCAAATTAGGCAACATCATCAGGGCTGATGCTGTCACTTAGCACAGGACTGATTATATTACCTAGTTTGGGGAATGAAAGGTCTGCAAGAAAATAACCAAGCTCAGAGAGTCAGTACTCTATCTCCCATATTTTGCATTAAATGTCTCCGCACCATCTTCAAGGACAAGAATAAAACTTCTTTACTATTTATTTAGTAGTAGAACAAAGACTTGTCATCATTTCATCTTAAACTGAAATATTTTAAATTGCACTCTGTTGAGACTTGCTGCTGAAAAAGCATATATTGCCATCACTACGCTAAGGATCTGTCCAATTTCTCTGCCCACCTTTCAGATAAAGGTGTTGCACTGGATGTTGCACTATGGATTATGGATGTTGCACTGTCTTCTGATCACTGATCATATAGATTCCATCAGTACATGCCCGGGAAGGAAGTCCATGTAATCACCTCAGAGATGGTTTATTCAAGATTATGGGTAGTCTGTCTACTCTTTTCTAATAATCACCTGGTTAGATTTGGGGTGATATTGAATAAAGGTCAAACCAAAGTTTGATTCCTCACTAAGAGACTTTGAAGGGCACCATGACACATAAATAGGCTATATCACAATGAATAATGGAGTGCAAGCAACACAACCTAAGAACTTTGGACACCATAAAATGTCTTCAAAAGTTGTTGTAAGTAAGGGCTTTGGTTCATTTTCTTCACTGATTTGCCATTTCTGTTTTACAAGCACAGCAGGCAAGGCTGCAACAGTGAAATATATAGTATAGTTGAAGAGGTTGAATCTGTAAGAACCCTTCATAATAAATCTTCACAGTGATCTCTCTACAAACAAATATGGCCTATGAGCACAAGGAATGTAAAGCAGTGCTCTCCCAACAAATATTCTGACAGTTTACTTGTTCATCAGCCTAGTCAAAGTCTCCTGGGTAATGTTCTCCTCTCTGGAACTGAATAGATCAGAGAATAAGGGAGCAAATGTCAGTCTGAAGGACATCTAATTCCATCTGGTTATTTTAAAATAGAATTCTCAATAGCCGTTCTTGCCCATATTGCTTTATATGATGGAGCTAGCCCAGTTGAAATGGTTCTACTACAAGAAATAAATTCCACTGAACAAAATCATGAGAGTCCCAAAGGTGCTTTTTCAAGAGGCAACTGTACTTTTTTTTCAAGAAAGTCCAGTTGCCTCTTGAAAAAGCACCTTTGGGACATCCATGATCTGGATGACTGAGAATCTCCGTAGACAAAATCATGTAAGATTGAGAGGCATATGTAGTCAATAGGAGATAATCTTCTGATATTTTTCCTCCTACTTCATAGCAATCAGGAAGAGTTCTGAGTTTGACTGGGATGAGGGAAGACTTAATCCTTCCTATATAGGATTTTTAAAATCTACTTCATATGAGTTTCCCCAATAACTAATTTAAGGAGATACTTAAGCAGAAAAAAGATAGAATATAAACAAAAACAGACCATCTGAAACAGGAAACGTGCTTGAGTGGTTTTGCTTTCAAGAGGAGCATGTAGAAAAATAGTTAAAACCCAATCCAAAATTCAGAGAGCCAGGTCAGGTCAGAGTTGTCAGCCAGCCTAGACATCAGAGTTTCATAAGTAGAATCCACAAGAATATCATGCATGAGCTAGAGATCAAATAATTGTTCCCAATGAAAAGACATGAGTCAAAGCTGCCTCTTAAATCAGGCTGCAGCTTGCTGTCTTTAATCAAGAAGTTTACTCCCTTGCTTGGCAAGGAACCTTGCAAAACATTTTGGCTTTGCTTCCCACCGTATTCATTGGGTAAGGGGCTTGGAGACTTGACATAATCATCTAGCTCAGGGGTGTCAAACTCGCAACGTCATGTTACGTGTCACGACGTATCACGACTTTTTTTCCATTGTCGGCAATGGGTTGGGCGCAGTTTCGGCATGACGCATCTGGCCCACAGACCGGCAGTTTGACACCCCTGATCTAGCTGTTCAGGTGATAACTTTGTTTGATCAGCCTCAGGTGGCTTTGTATCTCCTAAGACTGACATTCCATAGGTTCAGCTGGAGCAGCTTTATCAGAGCAGCATTTGAGTCCTGGGCCATGACACTTACTGTATATTTCTTCCCTTGATATTTTTTTCTGTAGTGTTAATTATTCACGCATGTTAATTATGCATATCTCCTCTTATGCTTTTATTATCAAGCTACGAAATTTACTGTCTTTAGGACCGCTGTAGTGCTTCTAGTTTGTCTACAGTTGGGGGGGGGTGAGTGCTCCTTATCAGCGTGAGAGCCTAAGCCGCTGAAGAGATGTTTTGGCGAACTGAAGTTTCTTGTCATAACAATTGATGGAAGATTAATTGGGCAATGTTACCTGAACTATCGGGGGGAGGGGGGAGTTTTACTCTTTTAATTATCTGCTTCCTGCCATATTCTCAGAGGTAGCTTTCCTTCTATCATACCGGTTGGTTAATGCCTAATAAAGTTTACTTTAGAGATCACAGTGTCTTTGGTGTTTTGCTTTGTTGGGCTTCTCAGTCGGAACTTGACACTCATTTGAATTCTCTGTTGAATTTATTGCATTACTTGGGATGCTAATACTTCTATTTTGGAATAGATGTAAATAAGTTTGCATCACTCTGGATATATCAGTGATTTTTCATAGATCTCCAAATATGGGTACATAGGAAAGTACTTGGAGTGATACAAACCCATTGGTCCAACCTAGCCTTCCTTACCCTCTTCTCATAAATCCAGATTAATTTCATTTTAGACTCTGATGTACAAGAAACAAATATCATGCATACAGACCTCAGTTAATCACCATAACTGCAACCAGGAACTCTATTGCTAAGTGACATGGTTGTAAAACAACAATGAAAATCACGTGATCACAGAGAGAATGTTTCTTAAGGGGAAATTTGTGGATGATTGAATTTCTTTTAAATTCTTAAGCTCTTGCTTCTTCCTCTTCTACATCCTTCATGTTTTTATTGACTAATTGCTTATGACACATGTCACCTCAACTATGAAACAAATACAGTATGGTCTCAGCTCTCGATTGAGACTGATGGTGGCAATAACAGGACTACTTCAAGATTCAAGTCCTGATCACTGTTATTTTTGCCAATTGATTTTCTAGTGTATGATGTCAGTTAATTACTGAGCCCTGCTCATTGCCCAAATGAAAGCACCCATTATGGCTGTATTTCCGATTGATTTTTCCTTGCAAACATGAACAGCAATTTTCCTGTCCAGTGAAGGAGAGCAGTGAAATAATATATATTTTTCAAAGCAATCTTGATGAAAATTCCCAATTGCTGCCTGAAAGAATGTAGATGTGAGCTTCTTTTGAAATGCGGCTTGTGAAACTCAGCTCCAGGTGGAAGCACAATGTCATGTTATGCAGAATGAAACAGAAAACAAGTCTTGAAGCTTCATCCATTGGAGTGGGGGGAAAAATCCAAGGAACCTATATAAAAATGTGTTTGCTTTGATAAGATAGGGATCCTTCATGGGATCCTCAACAAGGGTAAGTTGTGGCTGTGTCTTGTTTGAATTGAAATTAGAAAGAATTTAAAGGTTTCTCCTCATGTAAGACAAGCATTTTGATATGTCTAGCAAATACACTCTGAAAGATTCAACTAGGCCTTTTAGACAGGGATAGATAGAACATCATCATGTTTCTTGTTGATATCTCTTAGTATCATCATTGGTTCCATTTTAACATTTGGTGGGTATATAATCTGGGGATAGTATGGGGATAATTTTGGTTGTGACTGATTGATGCCTACCAGCTACAGGGATATTTCTTTTGGGTGTTTCTAAATCATGTACTATTGTTATTCAATTTATATATGTATGTAAAGTGAAAGTCTCAAATTGCCTTTTTAGTTTGTGTTTAATGCAATATTATTAAAGATAGATGAGAATTGATGAGAATACCTAGTAGATGAGAATACCTGGCTGACATTATTGGGGCTCAGAAGCTAAGCAAATTTGGGCCTAATTTATACATGGTTGAATGACTATCATGGAATTCCAGTCTTGTAGAATAGATTTTATTCTGTTTGAGTGGCATGTCTGTCCAAGAGTTTAATGAGCTTGAGTCTCTGTTGTGTCTACACTGTGTCATTCACGGTTGGCTGTGCCCTAATCTCTTCTCCATTCCGTGTTGTTCACCAAATCATATGTGTTCCTCCATCTTTAGGGGTGTTTTCTCACTCATGGGGCAAATGAGATAGGAGTCATTAACAGAAGTCGCTATAGAGTAGATAGTTGGCTTCTTCTGCCAACTTGTTTGAAGGTAGTCGGTGGGGTCTATTACCATCTGCAGTAGCTGAAAACCAGAGACATGGTGGTGACAAGGACTTTGTTTGCCTCCTGATGTTGTAAAAGAAAATAGCCTGCAAGAAGATGATAGCAGGTCACTTCCATTTTGTTTTGTGGAGAAAAATAATCTTTATGGATTAGTCTGTCAAGTGACTCAGAGTCCAGTCACCAAATTAGTAGTTATCTGAGTTCTTTGTCCTAAGAATGGAAATTAAAAAAGAGGGTGGTGTGATTGTCTATCAAATAGTAAGTGTAGTTGATGTATTATTATTGTCAAAAAATAATTTTCTCTTCATGAAAATTTAACGGTAGTGTGCATTGAGGAAACATCCTTGTTTATAAATCTCCAGATATAACAAATAATAATAATAATAATAATAATAATAATAATAATAATAATAATAATAATAATAATAATAATAATAATAATAATTTTATTTGTATACCGCCCTTCTCCCAAAGGACTCAGGGCGGTGAACAGGGCAAACATATAAAAGTACAAAGTACAAAGATACAAAAGTTAAAAAGAATTAAACGAAATGCCCAAGCTAAAACAATAAGTAAATATATTTAAGTAAATAAGTAAATATATTTAAAATAAGTAAATATATTTAAAACAACAATAAAATCCCAACCCATCCCCCATCAGGCCAGGCCGGCTTGTTCGAACAAATAAGTCTTCAGATCGCGTGTGATCTGAAGTGATCAAGTCCTCTCTGTGCTTTACAATTATGCTATCAGTCTTTTCAGCTTTGTTTTTGTTTTATCTTTGGTTGGAAGAACGATTTAGAAATGAACAATTTCTGATGTAAAATATATTTAAATCCCAGAAATCTACTGAATTATTTGGAAAATGGAAACTTAGAGAAGATTAGGATGAGTCAGGCATTAAATTCCACTAAGTTTTCTTCCGACATTTGCTATGTCTTGCCAGCTACACATGTATAACACCTGGAATGCATCCATTTAATAGAAAAAATAAATGCTATGAATAATGCTGAAATGCAATAGATGTAGCATTTGAGCAATAGTAAAGCTGCCCTCTATAAAATGAATATATATGAAGGTCAAGTCTTAGGATCCGACATATAGTTTGACAACAAGACAGTTTAGTAAGACAATAAAATACTGTCCCAAATTTACCAGGTGATTTCTACAGGTGGAGATGGACTTGAACTTAAACCTGGGGCTACCAATCTTTGTCCAACACTTTAACCATAACACCACATCATTTCTACTAAAACACACCTAGTGAAACATTGGCACGTTAAGATAAAACTGACTCAGACATCAGAAATAGCCACTTTGTCAAATGGCCATTTTTTTTTCTTTCTTCACTGGATGCCTTTATATCTTGTAAACTTTCTCTTAAACAAGACAGGGTTAAAATAGGCCCTTTCCTGATCTAATGCTAGCTGGGTCTTCATGTTTATGTGATCAACTTAAACCTGGCCTGGAAACTAGTCAAGCATCCTCAATGAACTCAACTATCATCTTCGTGCTTTCCAAAGACTTCAGAGTTTTGGTATAGAAAAAGAAAAGTGCATTTATGTTAGTACAATGGTACATTTTTTATTATTAGAAATAATCTTAAATACTCATATTATTGATCCTTTTTAAAATAAATGTAAAAGCAATTTAATAAGGCATATTTGACCATTATCTGACATGATTTCTTTTAAGTTTCTGTTCACATGCAACATTAGGTTTATAACATGGCTCACTTTTTTGTGTAATACTAATATTTTTAGCTCTCTGCTCCTTCTCATCACTGTGGAACACTAAGGAAAACAAGCCTTCTGGTGTTGTTTAGGGAAAACAGCAGAAATATTTTTAAAAAAATGATTTGGCAGCGTATCATTATATCCCAAACTCCAAAAAATCATCACATTTCCTATCTAAAGTGGCAGGAAATGAGACAGCAGTTGATGCATTCCCACTATTTATGATTACTTAATGAGTTTTTATTACTTTAATTAATCATTTCTGGAATTATTTCTTTTCATTTGCCGACATGATAGATTTTGAGCAGGAGCGTCATTTGTAGGCCAATAAGCTTTCTATTGAAACTTCACGGTCCTGCTGGCAGATTTTGCTTGCTTGCATACATTAAAGGAAACAGATTCTCAACAGAGTTTTGTTACTGCAATAACAGACACGTCGACCTTACTTGGTTGCATACAAATTATGAGTTCCTGGATAGTGTTGCCCAAGGTTTATGTTCAATCTGTACTTTCCCGTGGGAAAATGTGACTTTCAATTCCTGAGCTTGTATGGACAATTGAATGCAATTTTCCTTTGGTATGCCATTCTTTCCCCCTGCACAAATGTTGTTATCAGGAGTGGGAGGATCAAAAAGACAAGGTGGTACTTGAAGCACTGAAATCAAAGCACTGTCCCTTTTGTACAGGTGTACAAAGCTAGTATGAAAGGTGTGCAATGCCACAATCGCCATCTTGCCTTTTATGATACACCCAAATCCATACTGAGATGGGTGCTGCTGTTTCTTATCAATAATAATAATAATAATAATAATAATAATAATAATAATAATAATAATAATAATAATAATAATAATAATAATAATAATAATAAGTTGGAAGGGACCTTGGAGGTCATCTAGTCCAACCCCCTGCTAAGGCAGGAAACCCTATACCATTTCAGACAAATGACTGTCCAGTCTCTTCTTAAAAACTTCCAGTGTTGGAGCATTCACCACTACTGGAGACAGGTTGTTCCACTGGTTAATTGGTCTAACTGTCGGGAAGTTTCTCCTTAGTTCTAGGTTGCTTCTCTCCTTGACTAGTTTCCATCCGTTGCTTCTTGTCCTGCTTTCAGGTGATTTGGAGAATAGCTTGACTCCCTCTTCTTTGGGGCAGCCCCTGAGATATTGGAACACTGCTATCATGTCACCCCTCACCCTTCTCTTCATTAAACTACACATACCCAATTCCAGCAACCGTTCCCGATATGTTTTAGCCTCCAGTCCCCCAATCATCTTTGTTGCTCTTCTCTGTACTCTTTCTAGAGTCTCAACATCTTTTTTACATCGTGGTGACCAAAACTGGATGCAGTGTTCCAGGTGTGGCCTTACCAAGGCATTGTAAAGTGGTATTAGTACTTCACGTGATCTTGATTCTATTCCTCTGTTAATGCAGCCTAGCACTATGTTGGCTTTTTTGGCAGCTGCAGCACACTGCTGGCTCATATTTTAGTGATTGTCCACTAGGACTCCGAGATCCCTCTCACAGTTACTACTATCGAGCAAGGTACCACCTATACTATACCTGTGCATTTGATTTTTCCTGCCTAAATGCAGAACCTTACTTTTTTCACAATTGAATTGAGACCAGTGCTTTTTTTGTAAAAAGAAAAAGGTGCCGGAACTCACACATGTCATACAACCTGCCTTGCCTAACCTACAAGGTTCCATCTAAAAAAGGTGCCGGAACTCCATTCTGAGCGTTCTATGAGAAAAAAAGCCCTGACAGAGACACACACAAGATGCCTGAAAATATAGGTGGTTTAGAATAAAACTCATTGAAGGATAATGCACATTTAAAATTAGTTCACAAATAGAATGACTGGTATTTAAAGACGTTCTACATATTGTCACGAAGACAAATATTCGTTGAAGATCTTACTTGCTCTATTTCAGGTTTATGTTGTTTATTGGTTAGATCCAACTCCTAAAAGTTTCTTTAAAGCATTTAGAGTATTTCAGGCAGATTTTCTTAAGGTCATCTTGCCACACCCCTGTTCTCTTCCCAGTTTTGGATTGGCAGTTAAAGAAACTGGACAATATTGATGCAAATAAGAGATTCCTTACAGCATTACAGAGCCCTGGTGTTGCAGTGGTTAGAATGCTGTATTGCAGGCTAACTCTGCCACTGGTAGGGGTTCGATCCTGACCAGCTCAAGGTTGACTCAGCCTTCCATCTTTCTGAGGTAGGTAAAATGAGGACCCAGATTGTTGGGGGCAACAGACTGACTCTATGAACCCCTTAGAGAGGGCTGTAAAGAGAGCATTATTAAGTATATAAGTCTTCTAAGTGTTATTGCTATTATTATGTATTCTCTCGATGATGATGATGATGATGATGATGATGATGATGATGATGATGCCCTGTTCACTGCCCTGAGTCCTTCGGGAGAAGGGCGGTATACAAATAAAATTAATTAATTAATTAATTAATTAATGATGATGATGATGATATCCATTCAGTCATATTTGTCTTGTAGATTCTATGGGAAAGGTCTCTCCACATCTTCCGACCCTGCGCTACTTTCCAATAAGATAATAGCACTTATTATAGATGGACGAGTATATTAGAGAGCATAGTGTGTCCTGTCCTGTCCTGTCCTCAGCTGTTCACAGAGAAGAGAAAAGGCAAAAATACTCTGAGACATAAACATCACAGACAGGATCTTCAGGAAAACTCATCCCAAGAAGTTTATTTAGCATATTATTTTTTTAAAAAAAAAATGTACAGCCCTTCCCCACCCATCTTATGTAGCATAATCCTGAGTAGCTCACGGGCAATACAAAAGCAGTAGAACAATTTTTCAAGTAAAAAACAAACAAACACCAACATCTTCCCAGCACTGCAAATACAACATGTCCTCATATGAAGCCCCCGGACCAGGGCTCATCCCTCCCCAAAGTTTATAGGTTATTTACAGAAGCCAGGTTATTTTCAGAAGCCAGGTGATTTACAACTTTTCCGTAGGCCAGACCTGCTGGATATCAGGGGAGGGTGTTCCAGGGACTGCTATCAAGAAGATGCTTTCCTGGGCCCTACTGGGTAGAAACACTTGAAGAAAGGGACCTGGACTGTACCCACCGCTTCAGACTTAATAGAGCAGGATGAAAGCCCCAAGGAAAGGCAGTCTCACAAATTTATTCATAGCATTTATTTATAAAACTTATTGGCCACCCATCTTAGCATAGGGTAACTATGGTATAACCTTGCCCTGTGTTGTTTGGGGTGATAACCAAATTTACTAGCTCAGCAAAAGTTGTTGCAGATATATAGACTGCCAAGGCCTTAGGGAACCTATCAAGGTCAAGTAGTTCTTTAAAACTTCCTTTTGGTCCTGATTTTTTTTTTTTTAGAAGTGCTTCAGATCATCTTTTGAAGCACTGGGAGTGGGTCATCCTCAGACTGGAATGACACCTGATCTTTGGTGAACTGGTACCCACCATTCCAGAATATAGGGTGATAGATCAGTGGTGGGATTCAAATATGTGAACAACTGGTTCTCTGTGTGGATGCCGCTTCTGGAAGTCCGTTCCGGGGACTGGGCAACAAAAAATTAGCTACTGGTTCTGCTGAACTGGTGCGAACCAGCTGAATCCCACAACTGCCTTGGTGGAGCAGTGGGCTAATGCCTCCTTAAGTAACACCAGCTGCCTGCAATTAGTGCAGGTTCGCATCCCACCAGGCTCAAGGTTGACTCAGCCTTCCATCCTTCCGAGGTAGGTAAAATGAGGACCCAGATTGTTGGGGGCAATTAAGCTGACTTTGTAATAATGCCGCTTGGGGTGTGTGTGAAAGCCCTAATAAGCAGGCATATACATAGAATGAAGGCTACTGCTAAGTTTGTAAGCCACCCTGAGTCTTCGGAGAAGGGCGGGATATAAATGGAATTTTAAAAAAAAAACTGTGATAGATGCATCCAATATGTGTCTAGGGTTGTTGTGTTTTGTTTTTTCTCCAAGACACACATTCCTTTTCTTGTACTTTTGCCAACGTTTTACAATCACAGAAATCATGATGCTTTTATTGTTGGCAGTGTTCTGGAGAACATGTAATGGAATGTAAGTCTGCCACAGCACCTGAAAAGGGTGGTTATACTTTATTTATTTATTTATAAATAATTTAGTTTAATGAAGAGAAGGGTGAGGGGTGACATGATAGCAGTGTTCCAATATCTCAGGGGCTACCACAAAGAAGAGGGAGTCAAGCTATTCTCCAAAGCACCTGAAAGCAGGACAAGAAGCAAAGGATGGAAACTAGTCAAGGAGAGAAGCAACCTAGAACTAAGGAGAAACTTCCTGACAGTTAGAACAATTAACCAGTGGAACAACCTGCCTCCAGAGGTGGTGAATGCTCCAACACTGGAGGTTTTTAAGAAGAGACTGGACAGCCATTTGCCTGAAATGGTATAGGGTTTCCTGCCGGAGCAGGCGGTTGGACTAGATGACCTCCAAGGTCCCTTCCAACTTTATATTATTTTTATTATTATTTATGGGACTTATATGCCGCCCTATCTCCCGAAGGACTCAGGGCAGCTCACAACAATAAAACAGCTATAAAAAACAGTAATACAAATATTAAAAAAGAATTAAATTACAAAGCCCCATAATTAATTACTAAAACCAATAAAATTAAAACAATATTAAAACTCCCCATCCTCAGTCCAGGTCGGCCAGTTGAGAGCATAAGACAGAACTCCTGGGAAACTAATCCATTTCTGTCTCTACTAGGTAAGGCACTCCTAGAGATCCAGGCTACCTATGGGTGGGCATTGTTTGATGAGCTGTGAGAATAAATCATATTGTGATTTAAAATAGATCAATTAGTTAAAGCCAGATGGAAGGGCACAATTGCTTCTGCAGTACTTGAGACAAGGAGTTTCAAACAATCGCTGATTTAAAATAGAAATAAATAAAAAAGCAAGAGATGTTAGATTTGTATCTGTACGGATATTATGTCATTGGGTAAAGTAAAACATCCAGGGAGGGTTTTATTTGGGTTAATTCATTAGAGTTAAACATGATGTGTGTGAAACCTGTTGCAGAGCTATTCTACTGTTGCTCCTTCAGCAAAGTCTCTCTCTCTCTCTCTCTCTCTCTCTCTCTCTCTCTCTCTCTCTCTCTCTCTCTCTCTCTCTCTCTCTCTCTCTCTCCCTCTCCCTCTCCCTCTCCCTCTCCCTCTCCCTCTCCCTCTCTCTCTGTGTCTCTCTCTCTCTCTCCCCACCATAGCATGAAAAGAATTGAATTCATGCTGAACAGTGAACCAAAACAGCTGAACTGACTGTTGGCACCAGCTGTTTTTGAATTGGTTGGCCTTTTCTTGGTCTCCCTTCAAAGTCACAATCTTCAAATGGTGTGTGTTGTACTGCCAAAATAGCCATTAAACATAATTAATTAGCATTTTTCCTCACTGGTTTAAAATGGTTTCCAACAGACGGGTGCAGCCATAATGTAGGCAAATTGTGGGCATGAATAACACACTGGTTTGTCTTTCCCAAAGTTGATTAATTTTATCCTGGAGGATTCATTAACCCAATTAATTTCTTTCAGTTGGCATACTAAACCCAATTTTCTTAGTTGCACACCAAACCTGTTTCCTTGGTCAGCCCACCAACTAGGGACAGGAACTGGCTTCATGGTACATGTGATCTAAAATATAATCGGCTAGTTTTCTCCGTACAGCCATAAGCTCATCTCAAGGAAAACAGTTGCTCTGATGGGAAAGGGCTTTGAAGTTAGTATAAGCTCTTTCTGTCCTATCAACTTATCTTTCTCCTCTCTAAACTTGCCAGCAGAAGCACCTTATAAAGTTTTGGAGAAAAGAATCAGAAGAGTGTCCATTTGTCTCCAAACAGAATGGTACCAACATCCTTCTATATAGTCTGCCATTGGGGTTAAAAGAGGATGGCCAGTGGCTATTCTTTTGTATTTTTAATTCTGACATAGATACACTAGATCCTGGTGCTAAGAAAGAAGGGCAGTGCACTGATCACCTTTCCTTTCTTTAGAATGCATTCATTAAAGCTGCAGTGACATCTCCCTAAGCATATACTGTATTTATTTTGGCTAAGATTACTTGTCTGTGTTAACATGTCCTTCTGGCAATGTGTTATTGTTCTTGTGGTTTTAAGGACTTGGATTTTATACCAGCTTGATTTTTTTTTAAAAAAATTGCAAATCTTTACGTCCCTGTCTAATCCACAACTCAAGGGTTTTCTGGTGGTCTGAGTAGTTAACCAGTTCCACCTAACTATTGTGATATTGCCTAGAATAGATGGTGTAATCTGCCAAGATCAAGAGAGACTATCTGAAGTCGATTTTGACCCCTTTTGGCAAAATATGGAAGTGATCTGTTATTACCATGTTCTAAGCATTTTTTTTTATTCCCCAGTCTCCTAAAGCTTAGAGATTTCCTATCCAGAAAATCTGTCAATGAGATCTGAGCCTGCTTAGCGTTCAAGAACATCCAAGTTTAAATTTAATACATGCATACATACTTCCATCTGCTGTTATTCCCCATAAATGTCCATAGAAGGAATCAGCCACTTTAGCTGAACATCATCTTCATAAATTGTGAGAAAAGACCAGTGTCATTCAATCATCTCCTATCAAATGCTACAGTACTCTTATAACAGGTTTGTGTGTGTGTTGTATATGTATGCACTTCTTAGAAGCGATAGGTCTTGCCCTTCATTCATTTATCTTGTTATACATCCTGTGACATGCCAGCTCTACTTAATCGTTAATAACAGGTTTTATAAGAAGGCGTGATGGCCCTGTTATGACCTGATGAACAGTCATTTTCTTCTGTTTGCATCTGTTTATACACTTGCCTTTGAATGTTCTGTCCTTGTGCTGACAGATCCTATTATATCTAGAGATTTAATGCAAATCAGAGTGGTCTGTCTTTTTGACAACGTGTGTATGTTATTTTTTTTCCTGGATTGGAAAATAAATACAATTATGATTAGAATACCTCATTATCTTCAGGTTCTTCCAGAATATTTGTGGAAGATCAGTATCTTATGTATCTAAAGGAGATCTTGGGGTATGATCCATTGTGTTAATTGGTTGACTTGCAAGGTTCAGCCTCACAAAAGCCCATTTATATTTATATTATTTATATTTATATTTATTTATAGTCTCTCTCACACACACACACATACATACATTTAAATGGAAAGGTCATAAGAGACTATGGGAGCAGAGATGCTTAAATAAGGAAATGACTCTTCTGCAAAAGGATGATAAAATAAAATGATAATCACTTTGCCAGTGAAAGTTATTAAACTTCCTACAGTGGTGATTAGCTGGGTGATGTTATTAATTGCAAATGGGGCGGTTGAAAAGACCACCGATTATTTCTGAAGTTATATCCATTGAATGTTGAACAGATGTAATACTTGCCTCTCTTCCTTGACAAACCAGAGAATAGTAGTGTTGTGAGAATGTGTACAGTTCTGATCTTACACTGCATTTGGGAAATTCAGGATAGAGATGGCATTATTCAAAAGTACTTAGGAAAAATTTCAGAATCATAAGCACAGAGCAGCAGAAGAATCAATTACCAGGGAGATGACAGGCTCCCCTTTGCTACATAAGTGTTGAAAAGAAGCTGGACAGTCACACGTCAAAGAGGTTTTAATTCTTGCACTGAGTAGGGCCTGGAGCTGATGGCATCAGTGGTTCTTTTTTACCTCGGTGACTCTGATTTCTCTAACTGTTTGTAAATGAAGGCAAAAGAAAAAGGAGGATTATGGACTGCAAGGCAATCAAACCGGTCAGTCCTAGAGGAGATCAACCCTGACTGCTCTTTAGAAGGCCAGATCTTGAAGTTGAAACTCAAATACTTTGGCCACCTAATGAGAAGGAAGGACTCACTGGAGAAGAGCCTAATGCTGGGAAAAGTTGAGGGCAAGAGAAGAAGGGGACAACAGAGAATGAGGTGGCTTGATGGAGTCACTGAAGCAGTAGGCGTGAGCTTAAATGGACTCCAGAAGATGGTAGAGGACAGGAAGGCCTGGAGGAACTTTGTCCATGGGGTCGCGATGGGTCAGACATGACTTTGCAGCTAGCAACAACAAATAACTTCAGTGGTGGGATTCATCCAGTTTCCACCACTTTGGCAGAATTTTGTTGTTGCCCAGGCCCAGAATGGACTTCTGGAAGCGGCATCCACACAGAGAACCGGTTGTTCACATATTTGAATCCCACTACTGTATAACTCCACCTCCCAAATGCATATTCTTGCTGACTCCATTGCCAGATAGATTAAGTCATGTGACATCAGAAACCAGGAATATGTCGGTCTCTTGGATTCAAAAATTAGCACTCTAATTTAATTGATCTTTGTATTCCATTCAGAAATGAAATCCCGTTGATTTATACTCTTTCCGAACTTGCAGGCTAATGGCACAGCCTTAGGCAAGTCACTATCATGTCTTACAAGAGAGATGTTGAGGATAAATGAGTTGAAAACTGTGAAGTGCTTTGCACATTGAAAATGCCCATGGAGATAATTAACAGTAATGGATTTGACTGTTAGATTTTTTTTTTTCCTGAGTCAGCCAGTATGCAAGGCCTAAGTATTGGAGAAGTATTACTTGTCTGAAGGCTTGTATCAACCAATATGAAAGATAGGTCCTTGGTCAAATGTCTTGACCAGGAATGAAATGTTTGAGTATTCTTATAGGAAACGCTAGTGATTTAATAAGTAAACTGCAAAAACATACAAATAAATACTGCTGTAGAAGATTTGCCTTTTCTGCACGTATTTTGGGTGTGAACCATTTGCAAATAGATTTGCAACATTGATATTTACATGTGGATTTTTCCATACTATCAGCAAATATTTTTATCAAAAATATTTCCATTTACGCAATGAAGAAATAAATAAAAAGCAGGGGCAAAAGTTGCATGAAATGACAGCTGAATGCACACTTATACCAGCAAATCTAAATTCAGTTTGCTTTCAAAAAGTGTGGAGATTCTCAGTCATCCAGGTCATGGTTGTCCCCAAGGTGCTTTTTCAAGAGACAATTACACTTTGTTTTTCCTTGAAGATGTGAACTGAAAAAGCTTCTTGGATGAGAGGCAAAATGCCTTCAAGGAAAAGCAAAGAAAGTCCAGTTGCCTCTTGAAAAAGCACCTTTGGGATGTCCTTTAAATCTTTTTACTTTTTTCGTTTCTATAGTCCTTTCAATTGCTTATCTGGTAATTATATGGTTCACAACTTTATTTGAAACCATGGTTTGCTTCATTGGTGGCTGCTGATCACCCTCCAGTATAGGCCTATTGCTCAATTCATCCAATATACCAAACCAAAATTAGCTGCATTATGCTTGATTGCAATGTGGTTTCCAGCCATTGGTTTGTGTGTGTGTGAGTGTGTGTATGTGAGTGAATGTTTACAACTGGTTGGCACTGATTTAGATATAGTAAAAGGTGAGAGTTTATTGCATTCTTGTAGTTACTAACAGTAGCAGTTGTTCATTGACTGGTATGGGTGGAAAACACCCTTGAACCATCATCTCCATCTTACTGTAATTATTTTCTGTGATTTGGATACTTCAGCTGATGAAATTCAAAACCATGTTGACCTTGTTGAAGTCACTGCAGATTCATATCCAGCTGCTAATCAATTACTTATTACCAAGCCAAGTAGCACCAATCATATATTTGTGTATTTGATTTTTGTTTCCTTAATGGAAAAGTTTGCAGACTTCTGTTACTTCTTGTCTGTTATTTTCTTCCAGTTCCCTTAATCTGTCAACCAGACTCTGAATTTTCTGATACATTTTCTTTTCTGATACACATTCCCTTCACATCCTCCTTCACATCTGAGTCAATGATAAAAAATGTTGGACCCTGTTCTGAATTCTGTTATCCTATTTGATATCATCCTTCAGTCTGATGAGGAATGATTCTTGAGGATTCTGAGTGCAATTTTTGTGCCAGTTAGCCAGCACACACTTAACTTACTTGCTAGTCTGAATGCCATGTGGCATTTTGTCAAATGCTTTGCTGAAATCAGGTTATATCATTTCTACAACATAACCACAATCTGTTCAAGACATATACCTTAACAAAAGAGATCAGATTAGCCTGGCAAGATTTTGTCTTGACATTTTGGGGCAATCATCACATTATTTTCCAAGTACTTACAGATCAATCTCTATCTAATTTGTTCAAGAAGTTTATGATTCCATCATTCCACTGATTATTCTGTTGCAGTTCTGCTGAATTTGCTTTCGTCCCTTTGGCAGATAGGAATAATATTTGCCATCTTCCAGTTGTTTTGCACTTTTCTTGAGCATTTCTCAAACATAATATATAAGTTCAATTAGACAGATAGAAACTCCATCACTACCTCAGGATATAATCCATCTGACTAGGGGAATGTAAAGTTATACTGAGCAAACAGTGGTGGGATTCAGCCAGTTCGCACCACTTCAGCAGAACCGGTAGTTAGCCCAGAATGGACTTCCGGAAGCAGGATCCACACAGAACCAGTTGTTCACATATTTGAATCCCACCACTGTGAGTAAATATTCCCTCCCTCTGTTTATCATTCTCGCTTTTCAGCTTCTTCATTATTGCCTTCATTCTTCTCAAAGAATATAATGCTGTCTCCTTGGTTCTAGACTACGTTAATATGTTGATTAGTGATCTACTCCTCTTTCCATTTCTTATACATGTGATGAAGTTGTTTTGACTGTTGTTCTTCTCAAATACTAATTAAGATTTTGTGAACTCAGACTGAATGCTTGAGCTGTCTTCTTTCTTTGCTTAAATTGTTTACAACTGTGCTTTTACAGTACTGCAAAAAGTTTTAGGAACTTTTTTGCCTATTTGTAATCCTTTTCTCATTGATTTCTTCTGCTAAGAGTTCTACTAATAATTCTACAAAGCCTACTAAATCCGATTTTTTTTTTGAAGTCCAACATATACTTTTGACCACAGTCAGCCATAGGTCCCCTTAAACTCCTGAACTCATGAACTATTCTTTTATTTAGGTTTCTGTTTCTCCATTCACAATGTTTCCTTCTATTGATTAGGGTTAGGATTCATTAAGGTTTTTCTGCCATTCCCTAGAAGAATCTTGTCAGCAGTCATGCATTTCTCAGAAGAACCAAGTTTGTCACAGTTTGTATTGCAATAGGTGTAGGATTAAAATTCACCATCCTTTATGGGATTCCCTACCTCTCTGAAAGAGCTATGGTTTGTTTTTGAATCACAACAACCACACCTTCTCTTTGGTGGAAGGCAGTAGCAAACATCATAAAAGTATTGTTTTATTGATCCTTCTACTCTATATAGTATAATTCATTCACTTGGCTATTTTTGTGCATATGTAAATATTTTCAGCATACAATGTAACATATCCTCTCTTTCAAATGCTTCTTGTCGTTTTAAATAAGTTACATCTTTCAATTGCCATGTTTTAATAATAATAATAATATCAATAACAACATTAACAACAACAACAACAACAACAACAACAACAACAATAACAATAACAATAACAATAACAATAATAATAATAATAATAATAATAATAATAATAATAATAATAATAAAGAGTTGGGGGGGACCTTGGAGATCTTCTAGTCCTGCTCAGGCAGGAAACCCTATACCATTTCAGACAAATGCTTGTCCAGTCTCTTCTTGAAAACTTTGTGTTTTTAAGCATTCACAACTTCTGGAGACAGGTTGTTCCACTGATCAATTGTTCTAACTGCCAGGAAATTTCTCCTTAGTTCTAGGTTGCTTCTCTCTTTGATTAGTTTCCATCCATTGCTTCTTGTCCTGCCTTCAGGTGCTTTGGAGAATAATTCTGATTTTATCTTGTAGTGGAATTTGTGTGTGTGTGTGTGTGTGTGTGTGTGTGTTTGCGAATGGGTGGATGAGCACCTTCAAGTCTGTTTTTAACTCCTGGTGACTGCTTCATTCTGCTGTTGTAGCTACCTCAAGTATAATTCAAGTCTTCATGTAGTCAGTTTTCTGACTTGGTCTACCTCGTAGGTCTCAGAGGTAAGGCATGTTTACTAGTTACTATGGTTTCTCAGAACCAAATACTGTTCCTCTGTAGCAGGGGTGTCAAACTGTTGGCCCACAGGCCGGACGTGTCACGATGAAATCATGCCCACCCCATTGCTGGCAATGGGGAAAAATCTCTGATATGTTGCACAACATCACGTGATGTCATGAGTTTGACATGTCTGCTCTATCTATAGTATCATTATTTTTCTTTCCAGTCCATTACATTAAATGCATAAGTGGGATCATCACCTCACTGATAGATTTGTAAGTTCCCTTCGTATACACTATATCCAAAACCTTTGGTGATATGATTGGGGTTGTTATTGGAAGTATTATTTGACCCAACATGGATCAGCAAGAAGACATAACAGTGGATTTAGTTTTATCATAACATTAATCCATGTTCCCATAATACAACACTCTTTACAAACTGATGGAATCAGTTGAGATACCCTTGGTGCTATCTGAGCTTGGTTGTTTTCTTGCAGACATTTCATAGGTAACATCATCAATGCTAGCTGCCACATGTTATTTCTGTTTTCATGGAGATGAATCACAAAATTCCACAATTCTTCTTTTTGTCATCTTGAGGGGTATTACAAATATATGCCATTTGTTTTCAGGTAGGAGCATAAACATTCATTTTATTAGGGATTCTAAATAGTCTGCACAGGTTCCTCTTTATCTAAACAACAATAGGTCTCCCTAGCAATAGTCCAATAACAGTAGTTGGATTGACAGGGTCATCAAAAATCATATACGAGTTTCCATGACTGGAGGTGGACTTGACCCTTGGTTGCAGGTATTTCCGATCACTTCGTGATTACTTCATTTCTTAATGAAAGTTCCTTTGGTGGGGGAAACAATGTCAGTCCACTATTATTTTCTCAGGCAGTGAAGTTAGCCAAGTATAAACTCTAGATTTAGAGGAAAATTCCACCAACAATTTTAACTGCCAAACTCTTGTTAGCCTTTCTTGTCTACTTCTTCAGGATGCTCATTCCTTGAAAATCATTTTTTGTTAGGTTATATTGAGAAAAAGCTACATAAAGCATATTTGCTGAATTTTTTTAAAAATTGATTGTATACTGAAATCAAAGACAGTGCCAGGTCAGCTATCTGTCCTGACAAAGTGCATTTCAGAGGAACTTTGAAGTATGAGTGAGTTCTCCCAAGTAGAGGGGTTAACATCATGTTGACCAACAACAAAGAGAAAAGCTTCTGTATAGGAAGGTGAGTCAGTTTTTACTTACCTATGGTAGTAATTTCTATTGGTCTCTCTTTGTTAAGGCTTAACTTGCTTTCAGCTTCTATAAATGGATTTGATTTGACTATAGTTTCATATTAGGGTTAAATACAAGATGAGGATTATTTTTTTAAAAAAACTTAGGACAAATCAGGAGTAATTAACTATCTTTTTAATATAAAAAGGAAGGAAAAGATAGGGGCTGGGAAATAAAATCAGCTTTGAGTTCATCTTCACTCCTGGGTTCTACATGAATATGATGAATTGTTCATATAATTGGTAATATAGAGAAGTGGATAACAATTGTCTTCCTCTCCTAACGAAATGCATGGTATAATTTTTTGTTTTTATCAGGAAAAAAAATATTGGCAGCTCAGGATGGAACTGTACAGTCCTTGGTGCTCTCTGATCTTGTTTGTATGTTTAGTTGGTTATTTCAAACCTACAATCACTTGCAATGATGATATTTCTTAGGTAGATCATGAAATGTCTGCAAGCAAACAATCAAGCTCAAAGAACATCAAGAACCCCACAATTTTTGTTTCATCAGAGGAAGAAATTCAGTGATCCTTCTGCATTTGCATTGTCTTTAAGTTATACTTAGAATTCTTTTTACTTTTTAACGGTACTCAGAAAAAAAAAAAACTTCGGAATTCATGACCTAATTCTCTAATCTCTGTAATGCACAGATTGAGAAATTTTTAATCTTCCCACAGGAAAAGATTGGATTATAAAATTGACAGAGCTCACAGAGATGGCAAAACCAACCAGTTTGGACATGAGGAAAGAAAAAAAAAACAATAAAAACTTTTTTTAAAGGATGGAAGCCTTATATGGAATTTTTGCTGAAAGAAAAAAGTGACCCGATGATTTATTTTTAGAAGACTAAAAAAAGTTTAAGGAAGGAGGGAAAAGAGTAAAATGGCAATTACTTGGTGGAAAGATGGGTGGAAATCAAAATTCATGGGTGTTTTTTTCTTGTTCTTATTTTTTCTAAAAAAATATTTTTTATAATTGTATTATATTATGAAATTTTAAATTCATAATACAATAAATTCTGATGTGAATTCTAATAAAATGTTTGTTTGTTTTTTTTTAAAAAAATAAGGCAACTTATCAGTCTCGCCCTTCATCATTTGCATACCTATAGTTAAAAAAGGAAAGCTTTGCCCTTTCACACAAATACTGAATTGCTAAAAATGGAATCAGGGAGCTTTTCCAAATAACATCCATTCTAAAGGTATATAATGTTAGTTATGACTTCTGTCCCCCAAGAAGAGCAGAATAAAATGTCTCTTGCTTATGGATCCTTTTATCTTCACTTGATGTCTATTTCCTAAAGGCAGAAAGGGAAGTAAAACGAGAAGATGGCTCTTCTCTATTGTAGCTTCTTCTTCATAGAATATACTCCACTCAGTAATTACCTTGGCCTTTCATTAGGCTTTAAAATTTTGGTTGTGTATACCTGAGCCTGGGGTTTGGAATGTGTTAAGAGCCCCGTTTTCTGGCTTTACGATAGTTGGTTATTGTTTGTATGATTTTATTGTTTGCAACTATTTTAACTGTTTTATAGTTTTAGAATTCTAAGCTATCCAGTCATTTGGCTGAAATGGGCGGCTAGAAGAAACTGAATAAATAAACAAATACATAAAACATAAACTCGTGTTAGAGTCAACACAAGGGGACATTTCTCTCCCACCCCTCAAATTACCACCAACTGGGTTGTATCCTACTCTTTGAATTCTTAGGAATAGAACTGTCCCTGTTTTTAAGGTGTACCATTGGTATGAGGAGTGTAGTCCTTGACTTACAACTATTCATTTAGCAACCATTCACTGTTACAACAGTTGTCAAGTTTCCGATAAATGAGACCAAACAAATCAGAACTCCGAGACTAGAGATTTCCTCAAAGAACATGTTTATTGGCTACATAGTAATGGCACATTCAAAAGTGAAACCAAGTCTGAAGTTCCCTTCAAAGAGAGACAATATTACAAAGTTGGACTTCCCACCCCATTGCTACGCAATCAGCTACATTCCCCAATAGAACAGTTTGGTGGGCTTTCTCACCAAATGCTCAAACCCTCCCCCCAATCTAAGTGACAGAAATGACCTTGGTTCCCATGGGACAGTGAAATGTTTGGACTAGCAGAAATCCTTCATGCCCCCCTCCCAACTGTGTGGCAACAGAACGAGCAAGATGGCTGTAGCCAGGTTCGTTATAGAGTTGACAACATCACTGAAAAAAGTAATGTACAACCATCCTTGAACTTGCAGCATCTCCATGGTCATATGATCAAAAATTACGTGCTTGGCAGCTCACTGGTATTTACAATGATTGCAGTGTCCAGGGGTCATGTGATTGCCACTGGCAACTTTCTTAGGCAGCTTCCAACAAACAGTCAATGGAAGAAGCCAGATTTGTTGACAACTGTGGACAAAAGAGGCCATAAAATTGGGCAAAATTGACTCACTTAATAATCACCTCGCTTAGCAGAGGAAATTGTGGTCTCAATTATGGCTCTAATTTGAGGACTGCATGTATTTACCTGTAATGATCTTGCCAAAATCCAATCTGGTTGAATACACTTACAGAAATGTTGGGTTATGAACATTTATATTCCCATTTCTTTCTTAAAAGAAACTGTGATTTAATGATCCCAAACGTAAAATTGGCTAATAATTTTATTATAAACAATGAAAGTAGCACAAACGAATGGGTAAGCTTATGAATGTTTAAAGGGCTACTATATCTGCACTGCGGAATCCAGAAATCTACTAAATGACAACCCAACATGCAGGTTTGTCTTTCTTGGTTACCATCTAATATTCAGATTTTTGCAGCTCAGATCTGGTAGCCCTTTATAGAATTCTTTATAGAATTCTTAATCAGAAAAGTGAGTTAGAAAAAAGAGGAGGGTATTTATACAAAGGCTAATCTATAGGTTTGTAAAAAAAATGAATTGTTGATGCATTTAAAAAAGAGATTTTATGGCTAGTTTTTTTTAAATCTCTTTCTCTCCCTTTCCCTGTGTTTATCCTAGTCACAGCTGATTTATCTAGCCCTGTGTTTTCTGAAATGTTAGTTGTACCTATGACAGCGCTTCCCACCCACCCTGCAACTCCTACACCATCTGTCCGCCTGATGAATTCCTCTCCTTCCCCTTCTTTAGCTATCCCAAGTTCCAGGATCCTTCCCTCTGCTCCCCGAGATGTGGTCCCTGTCTTGGTCTCCAGCCGATTTGTCCGTCTCAGCTGGCGCCCACCTGCAGAAGCAAAAGGGAACATTCAGACCTATGCAGTCTACTTTTCCAGAGAAAGCATCAAGAGGTAGGTCTGGATCATGCTAGTTACCTCTAAAGACAGAGGAAGGCTTCTTCTTCTTCACCAAGGAAATTCAAATTCTGTGATCTGCATGAATGATATAAGCTGAGTTGCTTAGAGTTACCGTAGTGAGTGATGCAATACATAGATGATAGATAGATAGATAGATAGATAGATAGATAGATAGATAGATAGATAGATAGATAGATAGATAGATAGATATTTAGATAGGGACAGACAGACAGACAGACAGACAGACAGACAGATAGATAGATATGGAGATAGATAGTGAGACAGACAGATATAGATAAAGATAGATGACAGACGATGAAGATGATAGACACAGACAACAGAGATGATGATGAGATGATAGATAGATAGATAGATAGATAGATAGATAGATAGATAGATAGATAGATAGATAGATAGATAGATAGATAGATAGATATTTAGATAGGGACAGACAGACAGACAGACAGACAGACAGACAGACAGACAGACAGACAGACAGACAGATAGATAGATAGATATGGAGATAGATAGTGAGACAGACAGATATAGATAAAGATAGATGACAGACGATGAAGATGATAGACACAGACAACAGAGATGATGATGAGATGATAGATAGATAGATAGATAGATAGATAGATAGATAGATAGATAGATAGATAGATAGATAGATAGATAGATAGATAGATATGGAGATAGATGGATGGATGGATGGATGGATGATAGATAGATAGATTTTGAATGTTTGTGTATATTCTGTTTCAACTGCTCTACAAAAGATTCTCCTTCTCTGCTTTATTTTTAATCATACCTCTCATTTAGTTAGCATGTGTGTGTCTGTGTATGTGAAATGAACCAGAACAAAATATAACATGTGATATAAAAATGCTAAATTGTGGGAGAGGGTGGAATTAGGAACAAAAACCATCCAGTGGTGATGCAAAAAAGATAAATGGATCTTCAACAAATACTTAAAAAGATGTAAAAATAGGTGCTACACACACTTGAAGGGAGACAATATTTCAGAAGGTACATCCCATTCTGGTAAACCCAGAGTGAAGTCCAGATGGTGCTGTGTGATTCTTGAAGACTTGCAGTAAAACTTCCCCAAACAATCAGTAATTGACAGGTTTGCAAAGGTAAAGATGCCCTAAATTCAGGGTCTCCTATGTCATAATCAACACCCTGAAGTTAGGAAGATTAATTACATTTTCTTGAGCCAAATGGAATATGTAGATATATTCATAAGGTGTATAAAGTTTCTCAAGAGAGAAAAGGATGGTTGTGTAGTAGGTTGCTTTGAAATACTATTAATACCTTATTTTCCCCGAAAGTAAGATCGGCTCTTATATTAATTTTTGCTCCAAAAGACGCATTAGGGCTTATTTTCTCGTTAGGTGTTATTTTGGGGAAAATATGGTACTAAATGCATCTGGCTGACAAACTTAACTAGGGCTTATTTTTGGGATGGGGCTTATATTACGAGCATCCTGAAAAATCATGCTAGGGCTTATTTTCTGGTTGGGTCTTTTTTGGGGGGAAACACAGTAGCAGAAGGGGCAAGAGGTAAAGGGAATTGGTACTTACTCACTTTAGATGAGGTTATCAACACTGCAAATGATCTAAACATTGCAATATTAGCAATCAGATGCCTCGGAGAAGTTAACAAATAGTCAAGAAAGTCTTCTAGTTTTGAAACCTCTTCATAGGCAAGTAGATTCAAAGTCCACTAAGAGACAAGTGGCCATGGGGAGAATCTCCATCCATACCCATGCAGAGAAATCTCATTTGTAAAGACAAGCTAACTCAGCAAGGTCAATTTGTCTCAACCAATTGTTGAGGTGAAGTCAAGTGTCTCTTCATGATAGAACATCCTACAGAGAGATGGTGCTTCACACAACTTTACCAATTGAGTGTTTTCAATAATTCACCAGTTATAATTGCTTGCCCTATATCATGAATCTCTAACCTTGGAATCTATACCTGTCAAATCCATCAGTGGTAGGTTCCCTTCTGAACAAAGGCTATATCGTGAAGAGTTAGAGATCCATCAGTGTTAGGATGACAGGCAGGTAAAAAAGGGAAAATGTCACCTTCAACTTCAACTCAGACATAGTTGAATTCATGGCCATGTAAAATGCTACCTGAGTATTTTCTCATTATTTCCATTCAAATACAAACCAAGTTCAACCTTGCTTAGCTTTAGTCATAGTCAGATATTATGTCAATTATTTTGCAATGTATTTTTTTTAAAAAAAAATCTAAAGAAGCCAAAAACTTTTCAACTATTTAAATCAGGAGTGTCCAGGTTTTGGAACTTTAAGAACTGTGGACTTCAACTTACATAAATCCTCAGCTAGCCAAGCTGGCTGGGGAATTCTGGGAGTTGAAGTCCACAAGTCTTGAGGTTGAAAACTCCTGGTTTTAATAGTATCTTCTAATATAGTTATATTTTAAAATCGGTTATGATTTTGGAGGGGAGGAGTTACAATGAATGGTTTACATGTAAGTATGAAAACATTTTCATGAAATAATCAGTAGAAAACATAGTATCTTTCCTTAGTAGAATCTACTTCTATAAGGTGTATCATCCTCCATTTAGCTAGAGGGTATAAACACTAAACGTTGGGCTTAAAATGCCACATTTAATTTTAAAATAAAACTTTGAAAAAAAACGTTTTAAGAGTTTGTATGGTGGTGATGACAGCCTCAGGTCTTGTGAACTTTCAGGCTTTCAGCGTGAACAAACTAAACAGAGTTTCCTTTATTTTTCATACATTATTTTTTTTTTATAAAAAACTAGTTTTCCTTTATAATAATAGCGGATCTGACATTAACCTGAGGCATGCACAGAAATTGTCAGACAAATTACTGTAACTCCTGAGAACTGAATGAGTCTTGATGTTGCAAAATAACAGTGATTTTGCTTTAGAATTGACAGTTTTCCCATGACTGGCACTGTATCATTCTGTGACATGATTCCAGCCCTTATACATGCCTGGGATGCTGAAGTCCTGTGACATGTCCCTCAAAACTTATACCATCCAAATGTTCAGGACTTCAACTCCATCAGACTTAGCCATTAGGGTCAGTGGCAAGAGAGTGTGATTTTTTTTAGAAGAAAACCTATGAAAGATTAAACCAATAGTGTTTAACCAACCTAGAACTATAAGGAGAAATGTCTTGACAGTTGGAACAATTAATCAGTGGAACGACTTGCCTCCAGAAATTGTGGGTGCTCCAGCACTGAAGGTTTTAAAGAAGAGATTAGAGAGCCATTTGTCTGAAACAGTATAGGGTCTCCTGATTGAGCAGGAGACCTCCAAGGTTCCTTCCAACTCTGTTATTCTGTTTTGCTAGACAGATACAACAGGTCCTTGCAGCTTTTGTTGACTTGAGACTAACTGCAGCATTCCTATGACATGGTCTGCCTTCCATCTCCAAAGCTTAAGTCTGCTTCAGAGATGAAGTAGTTTTCTCCTTTGACTTGAATTAGTTATGGATGCCCTTATGATGACCTGTTGTGTACAGTCAGATAAGCCTAAGGAGATGGGGTCAATGAAGAACCGATACGTGGTGAAAGAGAATTCATGAAGGGTACAAATGCAATGAGAAGCTCCAAAACTGGCCTGTACCCCCTTTTTGCACATTAAGAATTGGATATCAGGAAAAACTGGACAAAGAAAGAAAGGAAATAATTGAAATTAATTTAACTGAAGGAATATTGTAGAATGTTTTCAAAAGGGAAAGTTATGTATGAAAGGTGTTACAAGATAGATTAATTTCTGAAAAGAATGGATAGGAAATGGATGTAGATAAAGAAAAAAAGGGGATATGAAATAGTGAAAATAATTAATTTATAGAGAGACCCAGAAGTTTGTGGAGTTATGCTAAATATACAATATTAAATATATGTATATTTACAATATATAGAATGTATAGTATATTAAATATACAATACAATACAATAAATATACAAGTTTTTCTGGACTTAACTGAATAATGAGTACAGGTAGTCCTTGACCTATGACCACAGTCAAGCCCAATTTTTTATTGCTAAGCAAGACAGTTGTGAGTTTTGCCCCATTTTATGACCTTTTTTGCCATAGTTGTTAAGTGAATCACTGAAGTTGTTCAGTATCATGGTTAAATGAATCTGGCTTCCCCATCACTTTGCTTGTTAGAGGTTTGCCAAAGGGGATCACGTGACCCTGGCACACTGCAACCTTAAATATGAATCAGTTGCCAAATTACTTGGCAACTTGGCAACTGACCCATATTTTGATTACAGGGCTGCTGCAATAGTCATAATTGTGAAAAATGGTCATAAGTCAGTACTGTTGTAACTTTGGTCACTAAACAAACTGTTCTAAGTCAAGGACTACCTGTAATGAATATATTACCAAACTGTTGTGAATATCAATTTATTTTAGTACAGTGCATTCATTGAGAACCAATTTAGTCTAGTACAGGGGTCCCCAATCTGTGGGCCACAGCCCAGTGGCCAGTAGGCCATGGCCCACTATTGGGTCAGGCTGGCTAGTGTCTGCATGTGTGCATGCACAACCCCTCACTTGTGTTAGTGCTGCAGCCGCGTGGCTCAAAAATGGGCCGCCACCATGCCTTGGGGCATGAAAATGGGACGCCACAGCCATGCCTCAGGGCATGGAAATGGGCCACCACCATGCCTGCGGGGTGCAAAAACTGGTGCATGCTGCAAGGTGTAAAAACAGCCACCGCTGTACCACAGGGTGCAGAAACAAGACACTGTGCCACTCAAGAAAAGGGCAGGGCTAGTGAGTATCACACAGGCACTAGCCCCGCCCTGTTTGTGGCACGTCCGTGTGTGTGGCCCTGTTCACACAGACGCACACATGTAAAATGCTTCCCCTACCTTTTCCTCCGACAAAGTTGGTGACCTCTAGCTGAGTAGTTAAGATAGCAGGCTAGAAATCAGGAGTCCGTGAGTTCTTATGCATGGAAGCTGGCTGGGTGACTTTGGGACAGTCTCTCTTAGCCCACAACGTCAGGCTTGGACAACAGGCCAGTTGGTTAACTTCTGTGGCAATCAATAGATTAATTCTCAATCAATCAAAAAAAAAAGTGGAACCTGCGCTTATGGGGAAAATGCCAGGAAAGAAGGATAGAGCATTCATAATTGTTAGTAAAATACAATCTATTATCAAATTATAGTAACGGGGTTCTACTCCAGTTGCTTTTATGCCTGTCTTTTGATTGCCTAATAGGACAGGCCAACAATTCCAATATCAAATTAAATATAGAACAAGTGCATTCTTGGAAACTTTTACAAAACACGTTTGTTGGTTTTAAAAAATAAGATAATCTAGAATAAGCCTAGAATACTTTATTTAGTGGCTCATTTCCCCAATCTAAGAAGAGAGATGTAAAAATAATCTCTTCATCTAATATGTTGAATTATTGTGATGGAATACAGTAAGGATGTGGATTCCCAGGAGGAAGGGGATTCATTTCAGAGGAGTAAGAGGCAACTCAGTTTAGATATTATATGCGTGAGAAAGAGGGTGAAGACAGCTTCTCCATAATAGTTAGTATATTGTGGATGCAGATATGAGCGGCATGATGGCCTAGTGGTGAAGATGCTCAATCTTAGGTAGCAGCAGATGTTTCTCTCCTAGGCACAAAGAAAAAATATCTGCTGTGAACTCTGTGTAGGCATCAGGAAGGGCATCTGACCAGTAAATGCTCAGCTCCATCCAGTTGCCCCGACTGTACCCCAAATTAAGGGATTACAGGGTTGTAAAATGGAGATTTATTGTAGATGAAGATAGTAGAGACCTCGGTCTGGCAAGATTGTGTCTATAGGTATCAAAAAATTAAAGAAATCAGCTTTGGGCCTGGCAGCTATGTATATATCAGATTTTATTTGTATACCACATCTTATCTCTAGGCTATAAGGGACTGAAGAGGCCAAATGATTCTAATAGCTTTTAAATTCATTTGTAAAAAGTAGCTTGAGGAAGTAGGAAAGAGAAATAATGCCAAACGTTAGCCCATTTTTCTGTTATTGCTTCCAAGATTCTTTTACCTCGAAGCAACTAATTAGATATTTAATAGATTATAGCAGCAGTTGTCAGCTACCTACTAAATGTGCAAAAATGGTGCAATTACATTTTATCACTCTGATAAATTTACCAATGTTGTTCTACCTTTCTTCTAGAAACCGCCACCGGAGAGTTCCATCTTTTTGAATCATTATTAGAAGCTATGTTTCATTTACTTAGCAATTGTCTCATTTTCTCCATGACTTCTCAGCATGTCCTTGCTGCCAATACATTTTAAAATAATCTTTCATTATTACTATATTTTATTAGCATTATGGAGTATTTTGCGTTTTTGTTTAATCATCTGAATTTTTGAAAATCCCAAAGCCCCAAAAGGCGATTCACTGTTGCAGGTTGACTGAGGAACCACTGTGCAGATCTGCTCATTTTTTAATTCATATCCTGCCTTTGTTATTTTTTTATAAATAATTGAAGGCAACAAATTCCTTCTTCCTCCTATTTTCCCTACAACAACCCTGTGAGGTGAGTTGGACTGAGAGACAGTAACTGGCCCAAAATCACTCACTCAGTTTTCATGCCAAAGGTGGGACTAGATTTCACAGTCTCCTGATGATTGATTTCTAGGCCAGCACCTTCACCACTACACCAAACTGGCTCTTATATACTTCATTGAAGACTTACAATAGCAATAGCATTTAGACTTATATACCACTTCATAGTGTTTTACAGCCCTCTCTAAACAGTTTACAGAGTCAGCATATTGACCCCAACAATCTGAGTCTTCATTTTAGCGACCTTTTCCTTGGATGGAAAGCTGAGTCGACCTTAAGCCGGTAAGAATCGAACTGCTGGCAGTCAGCAGAATTAGCCTGCAATACTGAATTCCAACCACTGCACCACCACGGCTCTTATACAGTATCCAATGGGTCATCTTTTTTCCCCCCAAGTCATGAGTCACAGATAGTGAGGAATGCAGGATGACAAAGAAAAAAAATGCATGTGACTATAGTTATGCTATCTGCATTTTTCAAGTCTGCATTAAGTTTTTTTCAGGATAGTCAGCAGGGGTGTCAAACTCAATTTCATTGAGGGCCGCATCAGCATTGCGGTTGCCCTCAGGGGGCCGGGTGGGTATGGCCAGGGTGGGCGTGGCCTACTGGGTGGGCGTGGCTAGAGTGGGTATGGCCTACTGGGTGGGCATAGCCAGCTCTACATCGTTCGCATCAAGGGTGCCTATGGGGACCTGGGCAGGAGTGGGACAGATCTGAGGATTTCTGGCAGAAGGAGGGTCTCTGGGCCAGGGCCAAGGCAGTGGGGGCCATTCCCTCACTGTTTCCAGGATGGCTTTGCGGGCCGCATGAAACCACTTCGCGGGCCAGATCTGGCCCCCGGGCCTTGTGTTTGACATGTCTGGGATAGTGACTTCAGTTAACCATTAAATACCGGGACCACACTTTGAAAACTGGTTGGGAGAGGACAATCATACAGCTATGATCAGGACAAACGATTCACATTTAATTTAATTTAAATTTAATATCCTTCAAATCAAATTAATTCAGGGTAATCAATATGCTTACTCTCCAGATATTTGCTCATAAGGCCATTGCAAGGTAGTTTAATTGACCTTGATGAAGAAATGTATACTATGAATATCTTCATTTAGATATAAAGGCACTGAGATTTGTCTCCTTGAGGTAAAGGAAGTTAATATAAGCACTTTTTTTTTCCTATTAACCTCCCATAAGATGTGATCTCTGGCCATACCTGTAGAAGAGAATGTTGCTATTATTATACCCAATAATGGACATAAAAATAGATGTATTGAATTGTTGATTGATTATGTTCCATCCTTTTGTTTTCAGTTCAGCACTAATCACCTTGATTAACACTATACTGATAAACTATTTCACTCTATACATAATATTACTTATATTACCCTCTTAATCAAACACAGAAAACATACAGATAATTCACTTTGAGATAACTGCTTCAGTCAGTATCCCTAGATAAGAAGAAAGAAGCCCAACTCAGTTGACAACCTGAATTTTATACTTTCTTTAATAAGATTATGACCTTAAAAATTGTATAGTTTGCCATATACAGAGGCAAAATCACCCGTTTCCAAATAGTCATAGGTGAAGTCCTGAAACAGTTGATGTCATTTGGAATGAATCATCCATAAAGTGCAGGTAGGAACTAAAATACAGTAATAGGACGCAAGCAGCCAAAACCTGTGATAAAAATAGGCATTTATCAGATAGGACATAAACCAAAAAACTATGACTTATAGATTGGCTAAATAACAGTAAAAGAAGAAGTAAAAATACCAATCAGCAACGTAAAATTCATCTCCTTCTTTCTCTGGTTCCTTCCTTGGGTTCCAGGATGGGACACTTACCATTTATACAGGACACGGCAGTAGCTCTGCCTAGGCAGGGGAAGCCAGATTAAGGAGATATGGCAGGAAAACAAAGGTTCCCATCAGAAAAAGAGAAGAAAATATTATTATGTTATGTTACAAGAAAATATGATGGCAGTGACCCACAGGTCTCCAGTAGACTCACTAAAACTGTGCTTCTGTGGCTATTTCTTGTCTAACTGCTAAAGACTAGTACCTTCTTCAGCAAACATTTTCTAGTTTTGGTTTAGGAGAATATCAACCTCATGAAAAACCTTCCACAAGATCCCTGATCCCACAAGTGACCACCAGACAGCTCACTACATCTAACAATAATAAGCAGGCATATACATAGAATGAAGGCTATTGCTAAGCACATTGATTTGTGCTTTAAATTGTAAGCCGCCCTGAGTCTTCGGAGAAGGGCGGGATATAAATGGGATTAAAATAAAATAAAAATAAAAATAACATGCCTGTTTCAGTCTTTCTTGCCTTCCCTGCCCCATTCTTCCTATCTGTCTGTCTGTCTGTCTATCTGTCTATGTCTATCTGTCATAATCATAATCATAATCATAATCATAATCATAATCATAATCATAATCATAATAAAAGTTGGAAGGGACCTTGGAGGTCATCTACTCCAACCGCCTGCTCAGGCAGGAAACCCTATACCATTTTGGACAAATGGCTGTCCAGTCTCTTCTTAAAAACTTCCAGTGTTGGAGCATTCACACCTTCTGGAGGCAGGTTGTTCCACTGGTTAATTATTCTAACTGTCAGGAAGTTTCTCCTTAGTTCTAGGTTGCCTCTCTCCTTGACTGGTTTCCATCCATTGCTTCTTGTCCTGCCTTCAGGTGCTTTGGAGAATAGCTTGAGTCCCTCCTCTTTGTGGCAGCCCCTGAGATATTGGAACATGGCTATCATGTCCCCCCTCATCCTTCTCTTCATTAAACTAGACATACCCAATTCCAGCAGCCGTTCCTTATATGTTTTAGTCTCCAGTCCCCTAATCATCTTTGTTGCTCTTCTCTGTACTCTTTCTGTCTATCCTCATCTATCTGTCTATCTTCTCTCTCTCTCTCTCTCTCTCTCTCTCTCTCTCTCTCTCTCTCTCTCTCTCTCTCTCTCTCTCTCTCACACACACACACACACACACACACACACACACACACACACACACACACAGAGGCCAAGTTATTCTATTGCTTATAGGTTCATGCTTTCCAGGAGAACCTTAAGGCTATTTCTGACAGCAGCATTCCCCATGTTTGAAGGAATTTGGGTTTAGCCCAGGTATAGTAGTGGTGCTCATCATAGAGGTAAGGGAAGGCCAGTGAAGAGATCACATTCTGGTGAGAGAGAAGTTCTCTCAGGATGGGTTCCAACACAAATCCAAAAGCTTGGAAGACTACCCAAATTGGATCCTGCAACATTATCCCCGGACATATATATTTGCTTTCATTCATCATAAGAGAAATGCTGTGGGTCAACGGCTCTTAAACTGGCAGACTTTCCTCTTGAAAACAGATACATGTGGGTCGGGGTAATGCTAACTAACTGGTCACGAACCAAAATTAGAAGATAAACTAATGGTTTTTCAGAGACTAGATCAGTACAAAGCCAATGAATATTTCATAGGCTTCTAACAGAGGTCAGTAAAAAAAAAAGATGGGACAGCTGACACTAAGAAATGCTTTTTATGTCCATTTGTTACATTGGACCACCATTTACAAAATTCAGAAGTTACTTACACTTCTGAATGAATGAACCTTTATTGCCAATGTACAACCATGTATACATTGAGATTGGCTGAGCCTCCCTTCATTTGCAAAATGGTTCAATATGGTGCACAATGCTGGTTGAAGCAAATAGCTTCATAGGGAGTTCCAGAGTGCTGTTTCAGTTGCATTAACATTTCACTTGCATTAAAAATTATCAACTGTTGCCAACTTTGGAGGACCTCAACAGCTGTGGACCTTCATGTCTATGGAGATTCTCAGTCATCCAGGTCATGGTTCTTCCAAAGTTGCTTTTTCAACTGGACTTTTTTTTTCCTTAAAGACATTTCACTTCTCATCCAAGAAACTTCTTCAATGGACCTTCATGCTGTCTTTTCCTGCTTTATGTCATCCAAACTATTGTTCTCAATATTTGCAATCAAATTCACAACTTTAAACAACCACAAAAATCACCTAAATGTAGGATTTTGGAAACTCTGTACACCAAAGTAACTTTACTAAAATCTGCTAGCAAAAATAGTGTGCTCACTTGAAAAACCTTGTTCATTTTTCATGAGAATTATACACACGTCTACATACTCACCCACACATATTGATGTTGAAATGTGATAGGTCAAGAAAAAGAAAAAGAAATTGGATAAAAATCAAACCTTGGATATTTTTCAAACACCAGAAGAAACTGCAGAGAAGCTTTTAATAAAGATAAACATAAAGCCTTGGCTTCATAATCCTATCTATTCCATCCTTGTCTAAAATTCAGAACAAACCCTGTGCTGCTATGTGAGTGAAACAAATGGGAGTGAGTAGCATAAAACATTCACTTGGTTTGCACAACATTAACTGCAAGTGAACATCTTCGGTGAATAAATATGAAAGACTGTAGATGTAGTCAAATGGGATCAGATGCTGCAATTGGCATTCGGAGTTAAGCATTGTTAACCTGCCTTCCTGTGTGACTCAGTTATCAACATTTTTTATGGCTGAACCATTTTATTTTGCAGTTCTTGTAGAAAATCTCTATATTTCTAGGAAGCACACAAGATGAGAGTAATGAGAATGAAGCAAAGCATGACTTAACTTTGGGGGTGGAGTGGGGAATGGATTAAGCTGGGTCCTCTGCATTTATTTCAGATCTGATGTCAATGAAAATAGAACACACCAAAAGAATTATGGACAGAATTACTGCTGAAAACTGTGTTTGTATCTATGTTTGCTTTGAAAAATTCTCATCCAGACACATATTTAATAATCTGTGATTGTTTGAGCATTTAACCCATTACTCAGTATTTCTTTGGGCAAATTTGAAATATTTAATTTTTTGTCATGCTTCATTTCTTATTTAATTTTGTTTATATCACAATAACCTAAAGAATGGCTGTGAAATAAATATTGAAGTCAGGAATGAAGAACGAAAAATGCTATCATTTCTAATTTCCACCTAATAGATTAGTTAGTTTGAGGCCATTAATTGGTGATCTATGGCATAACAAGGATTCCATACAATATGAAATTAACTTGTTTGTTTGTTTTATAAAATAAACAAAACAAGTTGTTAAAAAAATAAACACTATAATCTGACAAAATAGAGACTCACTTAAAGTACTTTAGTACAATGAAATAACATCTGTCAAGTGTGAGAAAATCAGGAAGTCTAGGGAATTCAAAAGGATATAAAGATTTATTGTAAGCTTGGGCTCTCTACAAGAATCTGAACTACTAACAGTCAAAGCAAATTGACAGTAGATAAGACTCAACAGAATTCAAGGTGGGCTGGATTTAGATCTCTTGTGGATGCAAAGGGACTTGAGACTGATGACCCACTTGATCCCTTTCTTGGGCACTGTCTGGTCATCTCCTACAAGGTCAAATGTAATGAAATATTAAACGAATATTAAATATCTCCGAATGCCAATTTTTACTTTTTTTAAAAAAAATCAAACTAACATTATCCAAGGAAGGGGCATCCATGGTGTTTTTAATCCTTTTTCATTGTCTTAATTTTCCAAATGGAAAATTTTGCTATTTGCAAAATAGGAACTTCAAAGATTTTTTTAAGGGAAACTAGGAAAGGGAGAAAAAAATGTCTTTATATCATGGACAAGAAAATAGACAAGTAACTATGCTAAATGGCCTGAACCGATTTCCTGGAGACAGATTTTGAAATTAATCTGAGAGCTTAATTAACTCATATTTTCATGAGGGCTACAGGTTGTTCTCATAGCTTGCAAAATTTTCTCAAAGAGCCAATAATTGTCCATGGTTAAAATTAGCAGAGGCATTATATAATAATAGTTTGAGATCAGCTGAGTTATTGATTGGTACTGATATAATGATTACAATGCATAGTTAAAGGATGGAAATAGAGTTTGGCTACCACACATTGGTGCAATATCCAGCTGCCTTTTTAAATAACAGAATAACAAAATTGGAAGGTGTTCTAGTCGAACCTCTTGCTCAAGAGACCTTATACCATTTCAAACAAATAGTTGTCCAATCTCTTCTTAAAAACCTACAGTGATGGACCATCCACAACTTTTGATTAATTGTTCTATCAGAAAATTTCTCCTTCTTTCTAGATTGGTTCTTTCCTTGATGAGTTTCCATCCATTTTTTCTTGTTCTAATTTCAGGTGCAATTGAATATTCCCAGCTTGGATTTTTGCACAGCTTAGCTGTGGCCACAAGAACTAATTTATTTGGAAGTCCCCAAGTAACATTCCGTGTAACCTGATGCTTCATTGTTCCCTCTCCTTTACCAGTTGCAGGGTTTTCTTGGACAATCAAGATCCATCCTTTATATTAGTCTATAGCCACTAATCTCACAAAATGTGACTGAAATGCATTTGGGGCCCATAAAATGACCCATATTATACCACCGCTTCATTAGCTTTGCTGGCTGCCGGTTTGCTTCTGGGTGCAGTTCAAGGAGTTTGTTAGGACCTTTAAAGCCCTCCATGTAGAGGTCCAGATTACTTGATGAACTGTCTTGTCCTGCTAACCTGTCCTACTGTCCTGCTAACCTCTGCTGGCAGAGGAGGCTGTTGAAGATCCTGCCAGTCAAGGAACTCCAACTGACAGTATCCAGAAAAAAAACACAACCCACCCCTCTGGAACATCCTGCCCCCCGGGCTGAGGTTTGCTCCTATCCTTCCACAAAGACCTGACTTTGCACTGAGATCCTATACTGAGGACAGATCTGGAGCAAGTGCAGAGCTAGAAGCAGTGAGATATGATAGTTCTTCACCTTGGGTGCTAGGTCCTAATCCTTCAGAGTCTTAGATCTCATTTTGCTTTTCTACCTCCTCTTCTGCTGATTGATAGATATCATCTGTATGGTTTGTCCAGCCTGCTCTTAAATTCTAAATCCGTGGTGGCGAATCTATGGCACGCGTGCCAGAGGTGGCACGCAGAACCCTCTCTGTGGGCATGCGCACCATTGCCCCAGTCCTAGGTCTTCAGCTGGGTTTTATAAAACCTTTTCATTTTAGGCCTCCACTGCTGTGTGCAAAAAAGGGGGGGGGTTCAATCGATCAATCAATTTCAACTTCTCGCAGGGAAAAAAAGATCTTGCAAAGTTGGAATTGATTGAAATTTTTACTCCCATGCTTTTACCACCACACCCATGCCCACCCAATGGGCCACGCCCACCCAGTGGGCCACGCCCACCCGGCACCTGACGATACATAAGTGGGTTTGGGGTTGCAGCTTGGGCATTCGGTCTCTAAAAGGTTCGCCCATCACTGTTCTAAATCATCGACCTGGGATAAGTTTGAGGATGGATAGATGAACCTCTTACAGCTTCACAAATTTGGTGCAACTTCACGCAGTTCCTAAACAGATGATTCATTTGTTCTAACCAGAGCTGCTTATGAATGAATATGGTTTGAGAAATAATTTCAGTTTGTTAAGTGTTGTGTTTATTTTTTTTTCTTTACTAATAAGCTTCAACTTTACTATCCACGTTTTTTATTTCCCCTGCTTATTTCTCCAGTCCCTTTGGATGGACTTCCCAGCAAGAGTCTAATACACAGGTGTCAAACGTGCAATATCACATGACGTGTTGCAATGTATCGTGACTTTTTTTCCCATTGCTGGCAATGGGGTGGGCACGGTTTTGGCGTGATGTATCCGTCCTGCGGGCTGGCAGTTTGACACCCCTGGTGTAATATAACCTTCCATACAAATCTGGCTGTGGTATTCTAGCCTCCTCCTGCATGGACTTGCCTTGTTAGTGCTCAGCACAGCTCAAGGCATAAAATTTCTTTCATGGAGACATTTCCACCAAGTTAAAATTTGTTAGATGTTTATTGTTTATGATAAACAATTGTTTATTGTTACCATATTATAAAGTTGGCTGATTGACATTTTTAACAATATATTTCTGAATAATGCATAATATTTGTACCAATTAACTGCGACAAACAGTTACAATGAATACCATAACTGCTATGTCATAAGTAGTAAATTTGGACAGATGTCATGTAGGAGTGGAGGGGAGAGGATTTTTTCTTTCTGTAACTATTCATTGTTTTGTTTTATTTTCCACTGCAGTGGTTCTAAAATAAAATTTAGTACTAGCTAGTGCTTTAATCTCCTATTCACATCCATTTTTTAAAGTTTATGCTTGTCAGTATTTTTGTTTTATCACTTTAGATTTTGCTTTTCTGTTATGTGATAAGATATTGATGATTTGCTGGTAGGTAGTGTAATTGAGAACCTAATAAAAAGAGGTGTATAAAAGGATAATGATCATAAAAAAATAGGAAGTCCTCCTTCTATTGTTTAGTCTAGACAGTTCATCACAGCCATTCCTCAATCTGTTCTCTCTTATGATCACATGAATCCTCCTAGAACATTAGTTTGGAAATTTTTCATCTTGACATTTGTGTTTCTTGCTTTTCTCTTTTTTTTTTTGTTAGGGAGAGAGCATTGAATACCTCCCAGTCTGGGTTGTTGCAACTTACAGTGGGGAATCTGAAACCTGAAGAGACCTATACCTTCCGAGTAGTGGCATACAATGAATGGGGACCGGGAGAAAGTTCACAGCCCATCAAGGTGGCAACCCAACCTGAGTGTAAGTACATTAATTGGGTTCTAATTGGGTTTTAATGTTCCTGCAGTCATTTTTAGTGTGCTTATGTATGTAAAGTGGCATGGTATGGTATGGTATGGTATGGTATGGTATGGTATGGTATGGTATGGTATGGTATGGTATGGTATGGTTGTTGTTGTTAGCTGCGAAGTCATGTCCAACTCATCACGACCCCATGGACAACGTTCCTCCAGGCCTTCCTGTCCTCTACCATCTTCTGGAGTCCATTTAAGCTCATGCCTACTGCTTCAGTGACTCCGTCCAGCCACCTCATTCTCTGTCGTCCCCTTCTTCTCTTGCCCTCAATCTTTCCCAGCATTAGGCTATTCTCCAGTGAGTCCTTCCTTCTCTTTAGGTGGCCAAAGTATTTGAGTTTCAACTTCAGGATCTGGCCTTCTAAAGAGCAGTTACGGTATGGTACTCTATGGTAAAGTACTGTTCGGTATGTTATGATACACTATGATATGGTATTTATTTATTTATTAAATTTATTTGCCACCCATCTTGCTGTGGGGCTACTCTGGGCGGCTTACAGTGGTAAAACAAAAAAAAATGATTAAAAAAATATATGTAAGCATAACAAGAAATAAAGAAATAAAACAATAAAAAATATACAGTGGAAGTACAATAATGTGAAATCAAAAAGATGGGCGGGGGGAGCAGGAAGCAGAGGTGGGCAGGTGAGGTCAGCTAATTAATCCAGCAGCCACCTCCAGTGATGTACTCTTCTAATGGATCCTCAGGCCAACAGGCAGAGTCAGGTTTTTAGGCCCTTGTGGAAGGATAGGAGCAAACCTCAGCCCGGGGGGCAGGATGTTCCAGAGGGGTGGGGGTTTTTTTCTGGATACTGTCAGTCGGAGTTCCTTGACTGGCAGGATCTTCAACAGCCTCCTCTGCCAGCACGAGTAGGACAGGTTAGCAGGACAAGACAGTTCATCAAGTAATCTGGACCTCTACATGGAGGGCTTTAAAGGTCCTAACAAACTCCTTGAACTGCACCCAGAAGCAAACCGGCAGCCAGCAAAGCTAATGAAGCGGTGGTATAATATGGGTCATTTTATGGGCCCCAAAGACTGCTTGTGCTGTTTTGTATCAGTTGAAGTTTCCAAATGCATTTCAAGAGTAGTCCCATAGATATGACATGGTATGGCATGCTGTGTTGTGCTGTGCTATGCTGTGCTGTGCTGTGCTGTCCTATCCTATCCTATCCTATCCTATCCTATCCTATCCTATCCTATCCTATCGGTAAAGTGGGAGGTTCAGGGGTTTCTGTGGAGTGGAGAGAGGGATAGTTAAAATAAGTCAAGACAGCAGCTACAACAGTGCAATGGAAGTCCTGCCTGCTTCTTATCTGTGGTTGGTACTGTTGTCCATTTTGATTTTTTACACTGTTGCTACTCCCCCTGAAAGATTACAGCTTGTACTTTCCTTCTTTATCAAAAATTTGTTGTAGACAAATCCTCTATGGGGAATTTACCTTTGGTACACCACATACACATACACACACATGCGGACACACACACACACACACACAGAGAGAGAGAGAGAGAGAGAGAGAGAGAGAGAGAGAGAGGGAGGGAGGGAGGGAGGGAGATTGGAGTAGGAAGCAACATGGGGGTTATTTCTAGGCTAGAACATTCACGTGTCCCCTGTGTCTGTGGCCTTACTAAGGTATTGCTATTTATCCTCAGGGGACAATCTTCCCTCTACCTCAAGATGTCATAATTTTGAAGGCATCCATTCTTCCATTCTTAGCACAGATAGTTTTCAACTTACAACAGTTCATTTAAGGACTGTTCAAAGTTACAACAACACTGGAAAAAGTAACTTATGACTGTTTTTCACACTTACTGTCAAGTCCACCATGCTGGTGTCCTGCCATTCTGTTGGAGGGGGGAGAAGGAAGATTTCTGGCATTCTTTGCATACTTTCACTTTTCCTGTAACTGCTTGGGAATTAGGGAGGGAGGGGGCTGTCTTTGGAGAAGAAACAGACTCCTTCCCTGCCAGTTCTGGCCTGGTTCCAAGGCCATTGTGCCCTGAGAGTGACTTGTTATTTACCCAGCACCTCAGCATTCTCATAACATCCCTACAGCATCCATTGGCTGCCGGTGGACTGGTTAGGAGGGTTGGGTTTGGGGAAAAGGAAAGAATTGCTTTGTGCTTTTTGTGGGACCTTCAGATTCTGCCTGACTTCTCTGCAACCACTGTCTCTCAGTAAAAGGTCTTTTGATTGACCTCAATAGGGCCAAGAGTTTTACTTTCCTGAGGGACCAGCTGGGACAGGTCCTTCCATTTACCACCTCTGCAGCATCCCTATGATCATGGGAATCAAAATTCAGATGCTTGGCAACTGGTACTTATTTATGACCATTGCTGTATCTCTGGGTCACGTGATCACCTTTTGCAACTTTCTGACCAGCAAAGTCATTGGGGAAGCCAGATTCACTTAACAACCAGGTTACTAACTGATCAACTGCAGCAATTCACTTAACAACTGTGGCAAGAAAGGTCGTGAAATGGGACAAAACTCACTTAACAGATGTCTCACTTAACAACAGAACCTTTGGGCTCAATTGTGGTCATAAGTCGAGGACTACCTGTACTAGATGACCTGGCCCTTCCTGGCAGAGGACTTGACTAGGGATAGATAAAGGTAAAAGTAAAGGTTCCCCCGCACATGCATGCTAGTCATTTCCAACTCTAGGGGCCGGTGCTCATCTCCATTTCAAAGCCGAAGAGCCAGCGCTTGTCCGAGGACATGTCCATGGTCATGTGGCCAGCATGACTAGACGCCAAAGGCGCACAGAACGCTGTTACCTTCCCACCATAGTGTTCCCTATTTTTCTACTTGCATTTTTACGTGCTTTTGAACTGCTAGGTTGGCAGAAGTTGGGACGAGTAACAGGCGCTCACTTTGCTACGCGGCACTCGGGATTCGACCCGCCAAACTGCCAAACTTCTGATTGACAAGCTCAGCATCCTAACCCACTGAGCCACCACGTCCCTAGGGATAGATACCTCTACACATATGCCACAATGACAGGCGCTCTGATAATCTTTTTGGTAACAGTGCATGATTTTGTACCCCATATCAATACTGGTTAATGTAAGCTTAATACGAAGAACTGTCAATTATACCTCAGAGTAATTTAACTAAGTTGCAGTTTAGTAGATTGTACAGCTGACAGTCTGTAAAACATGTCTACGTTTGTCATTGCTACATCCTATTCGAATGATACGGCACTCACAGTTACAGCCTTTCCTCACCAAACAGAATTTTTAAAGGACAAAACATACCTTGCTGCTTGAAATGCTGTTAAGAAAAAGAACTACCAGCATTTTTATGTCTGTGCGTATGTATGCCTTTGAGTCAATTTTTGACCCCTGATGACTGCCTGATGACTGCCTGATGACTGCCTAGTCCTTGCAGCTGTTTTGGCAAACTTTTTTTTGAAAGTGGTTTGCCCTTGTCTCCATTTTAGGGCTGAGAGAAAGTAGCTGGCCCATGGTCACTCAGCCAGCTTTCTGCCTAGGGCAGGATTAGAATTCACAGTCTCCCGGTTTCTTGCCTGATGCTTCAACCACTATGCCATACTGATTGTACCAAAAGAAAGCTCAGATAGACCTTGACTTATGAACATAATTAGGATGAGAATTCTCACTGTTAAGTGAATGGCACCTGATTTTACATTCTTTTTTTTTTTTGCCAAGATTGCTAAGCGAATCACCTCAGTTGTAAAGTAAATCATGAGGTCATTAAGTGGATCCAGATCCCCCCCCCATTGACTTTGCTTGTCAAAAGCTAGCTGGGAAGCTTGCGAATGGCAATCACGTAATATTGCACCCATTGTGAATACATGCCAGTTGTCAAGTGGCTGAATTTTGATCGCATGACCGTGGAGATACTGTGACAATTGTGAACAGGTGAATGACATCCCCCCCCCCAAAAAAAACATCTGCTAAACAAATGTTTGTAGGTCAAGAACTATCTCCATATAGACCCATATATAATTTCTATATATCCATCTGGACCTGCCTAAATGCTTATGCAAGGAGCAAAGGAAAGCAAGAACAGATGTCTTATTGGTTAAGACCAGTGGGAATCCTCACATTTTTAGAAGGTTGGAGGAGAATGGCCCTCACATTATTGCAAAAAAATGTTTCCATGGTTCATGAGATTGATGAGATCCAGAGAATAATTCCAATGTCTTTAGCAAGTCAAAGGTTCACACTTCCTACTGTGTACCTCACTATCCTTCATTGGAGCTCTCTGGTTAAAGTGCAGCATCACAGGTAAAACTCTGCTCACAACCTGGAGTTTGATCCTGATGGAGATCAAGCCTTCCAAACTTCCAAGGTTGGTAAAATGGGGACCCATATTGTTGAGGGTAATATGCAAATAATGCTTCTAGATTGTAAACCGTCAAAGAGTGCTGTAAAGTGCTATGGGATGGTATCTAAGTCTAAATGCTATTGCTAGCATATATCTCAGTCTTCTCCAGTCTGCTAATTTTTCAGACTGGAAGATTTCCAAACACTGCTTCTGTCCTATATGCCGAAGTTTCTTTTGGGTAAAGTTTTGACTATCTGCAGAGTGCCCAGGGTAGAGTTATTATGAAAATAACTCTAGAAAAGTAGAAGGTATATATCAGTATAGAAATTAACATAGGTTAGCAATATTTTACAACCTTGAGACTTATTGCAATATTCCTGGGACAAGGGAGACATATCTCATTTTTAACAGTGCTGGAGATGAGCATGAGGCCATCAGGAGTGGATGTGATGGGGAAATAAAAGCTTGTGTGTGATAAAATATTTGGCAAGTAAGAAAGGGCACCCTTTTACAACTCAACTCAAATGTGGGTTGGGAGATGTTGTTATTCTATTTTTTTCTTTCTTCAAACACCAATAATTTAAGAAATTGACGACGGTAGCAATTTGAATTGAACACCTGATGGAGAAGCAAACTCTTGGAGCTTGGAGTCAATGATGTGGGACTTGGCTCATAGCCTTCAGTGCTTAACGACTGGTTTTGTAAATCTCTGTTGACAGCGTATGGTCCTTGAAAAAGACCTTTATTTGACACACTTCACTATATTATTTCTTCGTATTCTCAGCTTGCATACAATTTGGAGTCAGGAACCACATCACAACACCTCAATGACTTCATTGCCCAAAATATACTTTGTTTTAAAGGTAGTTGTTCTGCAAAGAGAATCCAAATTTGATTTATTTAAAATAATAATAATAATAATAATAATAATAATAATAATAATAATAATAATAATAATAATAATAATAATAATTATTATTTTATTTATATACCGCCCTTCTCCCGAAGGACTCAGGGCAGTGAACAGGGCAGACATATAAAAAATACAAAAATACAAAAGTTAAAAAGAATTAAACATATGCCCAAGCTAAAAACAGTAAATACATATATTAAAAATGACAATAAAAAACCCAACCCATCCCCCATCAGGCCAAGCCGGCTTGTTCAAATAAATGTGTCTTCAGATCGCGACGGAAGGAGCGAAGGTCGGGCACTATCCGGAGCTCAACCGGCAACCGATTCCATAGCTCCGGGGCGCCCACAGAGAAGGACCTCCCCCTGGGGGCCACCAACCAACATTCTCTGATCGGTGGCACCCTGAGGAGGCCCTCTCTGTGGGAACGCACAGGGCGGAGGGAAGTTGATGCCGGCAGCAGGTGCTCCCTAAGGTACTCCGGACCCATGCAAACAAATTAACATTACATTCCTTTTGATACATGCAAGGAAAAAGACCATCGTTGTACCTCACCTTAAGGCTAGTTTTATCACCTTAGTGGTTATTCCAAAGGGACTGCTCTTCTCTTCTCTAGTCCAAATCTTTTGGAATAAGGGAATATTGCACTAGACTGTTATTCATTCATTCATTCATTCATTTTCTATAGCTGTGCTACTCAACCAAGTGACTCTGGGTGGCTTACATTTCTAAAATTATAAAATAATTAAAACATTAAAACAATATTGCAAAAAGTCTTCCATAGATGATGAGACTGATGAGATGCCAAGAATAATTCCAGATTCTTTAGCAAGTAAAAGATTTGCAGAGAAGTGATAGAATAGAGCTAGAAGGGACCTTGGAGGTCTTCTAGTTCAACCTCCTAATTAGTAGGAGACCCTATACCATTTTCTCCTTAATTCCAGGTTGCTTCTCTCCTTGATTAGATTCCATGCATTGTTTCTTGTCCTGCCCTCTGGTGCTTTGGAAAATAAGTTGACTTCCTCTTCTTTGTGGCAGTCCCTCAAATATTGAAATATTACCATCACCCCTAGTCCTCCTTTTCTCTAGACTAGCCATACCCAGTTCCTGCAACCATTCTTTGTATGTTTTAGTCTCCAGGCCTTTAATCATCTTTGTTGCTCTTCTCTGCACTTTTCAAAAGTCTCAACATCTTTTTTTGTAATGTGGTGATCAAAACTGCATGCAGTATTCCAGGTGTGGTCTTACTAAAGATTTATAAAGCGGTACTAATGCTTCAAGTGATTTTGATTCTATGCCTCTGCTTATACAACCAAGGATGGTATTAGCTTTTTTGGCTGCTGTGGGAAAAAGACAAAGTGGAACCCTGTTGGATGAGGCAATTTATAGTCCAATCCCCTATCAAACGCATCCTATGGAAAGTGCGTAGCAGAGTGAGCGCCTGTTACTCGTCCCAGCTTCTGCCAACCTAGCAGTTCGAAAGCACGTAAAAATGCGAGTAGAAAAATAGAAACCACTACGGTGGGAAGGTAACAGCGCTCCGTGTGCCTTTGGCATCCACTCATGCCGGCCACATGACCACAGAGACGTCCTTGGACAAGCGCTGGCTCTTCAGCTTTGAAACGGAGATGAGCACCGGCCCCTAGAGTCGGAAACGACTAGCATGCATGTGCAGGGGAACCTTTACCTTTACCTTTATGGAAAGAAACCATAGGAACCAGTGGTGTCATTAGAGACATAGACATTCAAATATGGGTGGGCCTAATAACAATAATGCATTCTATTCTATTCTATTCTATTCTATTCTATTCTATTCTATTCTATTCTATTCTATTCTATTCTATTCTATTCTATTCTACTCTACTCTACTCTACTCTACTCTACTCTACTCTACTCTACTCTACTCTACTCTACTCTACTCTATTCTATTCTATTCTATTCTATTCTATTCTATTCTATTCTATTCTATTCTATTCTATTCTATTCTATTCTATTCTATATTGGGTGCCCGGCAAAGAATCATGGGAGCCATAGTTCAGTTTATAACAAGAACCTTTGTTCAATTTTTAGAAGGAAGACTGAGATGTGACTTGTTTCTCATCTGGACTCGGTACCCAATACATGCTCACCACTGCTCATTACTTAAGGACCTAAAAGACATAGAAAAAAGAAGGTGTTTCAATAGAAGTACAGCATTTTTTCTTTTTTGCTGCGAACTGAATGGAACATCCTGGCAAAAATTATGTGCATAACATGACTCATTCTCTCTGCCTCCAGTAGTAAAAGAAGCATCGTTTACCTCAGTTTTTCCTTAGGTCTTGTGACAGAAAAAAAAAGAGAGATCTGCAGTGAAAGTATATAGGTAGTCCACAATTGGGCTGTTGCTAGGTGAAACAGTTGCTAAGTGAATTTTGTCACACTTTACGACCTTTCTTGACGCAATTGTTAAGTGAATCACAGCAGTTGTTAAGTTAATAGCATGTTTGTTAGGTAAATCTGGCTTCCCCATGGACTTTGCTTGTCAGAAGGCTGCAAAAGGTGATCACATAACCCTGGAACATTGCAATCATCATAAAACCTGGCTACCAAACATGTGAATTTTGTTTACATGACCATGGGGATGCTGCAATGTTCAGAAGTGTGAAAAATGATCATAAGTCATTGTTTTTGGTGCTGTGATAACTTCTAACAATCATTAAACAAATGGTTGTAAATTGAGGACTATCTGTATACCAAGCATCCTCTTTTTGGAGAGGTGAGAAGTGAATTGTTCAAGAGGCTTAGATAACCACAGACAAGCCATAGATAGTAAATGGAAGGTATATATATATATATATATATATATATATATATATATATATATATATATATATATATATATATATATATATATATATATATATATATATATATATAGGTAAAGGTAAAGGTTCCCCCGCACATGCGTGCTAGTCTTTTCCGACTCTAGGGGCCGGTGCTCATCTCCGTTTCAAAGCCGAAGAGCCAGCGCTTGTCCGAGGACGTCTCCGTGGTCATGTGGCCGGCATGACTAGATGCCAAAGGCGCACGGAACGCTGTTACCTTCCCACCGTAGTGGTCCCTATTTTTCTACTTGCATTTTTACATGCTTTCGAACTGCTAGGTGGGCAGAAGCTGGGACGAGTAACAGGCGCTCACTCTGTTACGCGGCACTCGGGATTCGACCCGCCAAACTGCCGACCTTCCGATCGACAAGCTCAGCGTCCTAACTCACTGAGCCACCGCGTCCCTATATATATATATATATATATATATATATATATATATATATATATATATATATATATATATATATATATATATATATATATATATATATATATATATATATATATATATATATATATATATATATATATATATATATATATATTCTCCCTTTTTCTTTGTTTCTGGGACAATTTTGGCAAATTCTTCATTTTTTTTGGAATGGAGCATGTAGCCAGGATTTTGGGAATAAAAAGATGGGCATGGAAAAAGACTTATCTTTCCCTTGGAAGGAATTCAGCCCATGGTGCAATTCCATCACACAGATTGTAACAGAATAGAGGCCTTCATTTTAGGGGATTAAATAAATAAATAAATAAAATGGTGAAGTAAAGCTGACAGTCTTTTAATTCACTCTTTGAATTTGCAGTTTTTTGTTAGATTTATCTGTGCACTGTGCATGACTAAAGTAAATAAACCCATCATCCTGTGATAGACAAATGCCAATGAGATAACTCTGTCACCTGCACAGTGTCAGAATGTACTTTGCCAGTCAGCTGGGATTAAATTCTGCAGTTAATCATACCTATACTATTTTGTGAGAGCAGCTTTAAATGAGGACAAAATCCTGCATCCTGAATAACTGTATTAGATCAATACCATCAACTTGCTTTTAGCTTTGAACTTCAATATGTAAGACAAGGAAATGAACATAACTTTTAATACAAAGCTGAGGTACTGGTCATTTGAGTCAAGTTTTAAAATCAATATTTCATTCCTGATTTATCTCAAAGAAATTATGTATGGGAAAGTGCTGCAGTGAATACTAGAAAGACACTTCTGAAGAGCAGTGTGTTTCCAGTGTTTAAATTAAAGTGTCTTTGTGTGGAGTAGCATACAGCATTAAAAACTCCTGTAATATATTGTGCAAGAAACTCTATGTGAACCATCTCATTTTGTTTTAACTCTCTCCAACTTGAAGCCTTACAAATATGTTGGATGACAACTCCTATTAATACAGGTCAATAACTCATGACTAAATTAGTAGACCAGCAAAATGCTGTGGACATAGTATACTTAGATTTCAGTAAGTTATTTGACAAAGTAGACTACAATCTGCTGCTTAGTAAGCTAGAAAAAGATGGGATAGGCAACATCACTACCAGATGGATCTGTAGCTGGCTGACAAACTGTACTCAGTGAGTAGTCCTCAATGGTACTACATCCACATGGAGAGAAGTAAGCAGTGGGGTACCACAAGGCTCCGTCTTAGGCCCAGTACTCTTTAATATATTTATAAATGACTTAGATGAGGGAATAGAAGGGGAACTCATCCAATTTGCAGATGATATTAAACTGGCAGGAATAGCCAACACCCCAGAAGACAAGCTCAGGATCCAAAAAGATCTTGAGAAACTTGAACAATGGGCCCTGTCCAACAAAATGAATTTTAATGTGGAGAAAAGCAAAGTTTTATATTTAGGCAGGAAAAATCAAAGGTACAAGTACAGATTATACAAGACCTGGCTCAAAAAGAGTAACTGCGAGAGGGACCTTGGAGTCCTAGTGGATGGTCACTTGACTATGAGCCAGCAGTGCACAGCAGCAGCCAAAAAACCTAATACCTGGTTTGCATAAACAGGGACATAGAATCAAGATCACACAAAGTATTAGTACCACTTTATAAAACCCTAATAAGACCACACCTGGAATACTGCAAGAAATTTTGGTCACCATACTAGAAAAAAGATGCTGAGACTTTGGGGAAAGTTCAGAGAAGAGCAATTAAAATGATCAAAGGCCTGGAGACTAAAACATATGAAGAACAGCTGCAGGAGTTGGGTTTGGCTAGTCTAAAGAAAAGAAGAAACAGGGGTGATATGATAGCTGTATTCCAGTATTTGAGGGGCTACCTGAAAGAAGAGGGAGTCAAACTATTCTCCAAAGCACCAGAGGGCAGGACAAGAAACAACGGTTGGAAACTGACCAAAGAGAGAAGCAACCTGGAATTAAGGAGAAACTTCCTAACAGTGAGGACAATTAGCTAGTGGAACAGCTTTCCTTCAGAAATCGTGGGCGCTTCATCACTGGAAGTTTTTAGGAAGAGAGTGGACAGTCGCTTGTCTGAAATGGTATAGGTTTTCCTGCTTGAGCAGAGGCTGGATTAGAAGACTTCCAAGGTCCCTTTCTATTGCATTGCATTGCATTGCATTGCATTGCATTGCATTGCATTGCATTGCATTGCATTGCATTGCATTGCATTGCATTGCATTGCATTGCATTGCATTCTATTCTATTCTATTCTATTCTATTCTATTCTATTCTATTCTATTCTATTCTATTCTATTCTATTCTATTCTATTCTATTCTATTCTATTCTATTCTATTCTATTCTATTCTTTATTGGGTGCCCTGCAAAGAATCATGGGAGCCATACTTAAGTTTAAATGGAGGACATCAAGTTAAAAAAAATGTTCTATTTTGGGAATCTTGGTAGATCAGGTTCACCTGTTCTATGCTATCATGAGAAATTCTTTGACTTCAGATACTTCAATGTCCATGTGCATTGGGTATTTAGGAGTCAAAGAGTACAAACACAGACCCTAGGGAATAATCTCTCCTTCCATAAAGAGCACATGGTTGTCCATTTATTGCATCCAAAGATAAAGCCAGAAGCAATGGAACAAGAGAGTAGTCAGTGTCAAGAACAAGCCAGAATTGATGGGCATTCTGCAAAGCAGGAACTACAGATAAACCAGAAGTCTGAAGAGCAACTGTGGAGCACAGGACAAATCAAGAGAGAACCAAAGTACAAAAGCTAAAGGAGCAAGTCAGAATTCAGGCAGAACTTGATGCTCGGGCAAGTGTCCTCTCCAACTGCAAGTTTTTCTATTGGCTTTCTTCCAAGAAGAATCTGAGGTTCATTATGTGTGACTAAAAAGACTAAAGCAGAGCCTTCTTCATTGAAATGTCTACCAGCTTCAGTCCAGTAGTTCATTATGCAAGGCAGCTCCACATAGGTGGAGGCCTGACAAAATTTCCTACATATAGTGTAGGGATTTTGTATTTGCTTCCATATTTAGTAATTTTTATTGCTGTTGTTTAGTTTCTAAGTTGTGTTCAACTCTTTGTGATTCCATGGACCACAGCCCACCAGGCCTCCCTGTCGTGCACTGTCTCCTGGAATCTGCCCAAATCTATGTTCATTGTGTTGATGACACTATCTAACCATCTCATCCTCTGCCATCCCCTTCCCCTTTTGCATTCAATCTGTCCCAACATCAGAGTCTTTTCCAATGTGGCAAAAGATGTCATAAAATGAGGCAAACTCACTTAACAATTGTCTTGCTTAGCAAAGGAAATGTTAGTTGGGGTCGTAAGTCGAGGACTACCTGTATATATTATGAGGACTTGAAAGATTCCCTTGATACCAAAGGATAGGTCTGACACTTGGACTTCTTCTAAAGCAGTTAACTTTGATTTACAAAGGCACCTCTGTAGATGGAAAACACAGTGCTATATTATTTCATGCAGGGATTTGTCTTCTAGATTTTCACTTTTTTTCCCTCAGGAAAAAAAGACCAAGGTGCAAATCTTCTTCTCAGTATGAAATATTTCACTCTTCAGAATAGCTAAAAGGCTGTGACCAATTTGCCTTCTTCATCTTTAGCTACACTGAGGGAAATTGTGATTAAATGGTTCTTTGAATAGCCCAATAGTATATTTTGTTCACTTTTGGGTCTGATATAATCTGAAACCCCTTCATGGATTACTGCCTTGTCGTGGCGAAGGGGCTTGCGTAATTCAATGAAGCTATGAGCTATGCCGTGCAGGGCCACCCAAGACGGAAAGGTCATAGCAGAGAGTTCTGACAAAACGTGATCCACTGGAGAAGGAAATGGCAAACCACTCCAGTATCTTTGCCATGAAAACCCTATGGACAGTACCAAAAGGCAAAACGATATGACGCTGGAAGATGAGCCCCTCAGGTTGGAAGGCGTCCAATATGCTACTGGGGAAGAGCAGAGGGCTAGTACTAGTAGCGCCAGAAAGAATGAAGCAACTGGGCCAAAGCCGAAAGGACGCTCAGCTGTGGATATGTCTGGTGGTGAAAGGAAAGTCCGATGCTGTAAAGATTTTTTCTCCATAGGAACCTGGAATGTAAGATCCATGAATCAAGGAAAGCTGGACGTGGTCAAACAAGAGATGACAAGACTAAACATTGACATCTTAGGTATTAGCGAACTAAAATGGACAGGAATGGGTGAATTTAATTCAGATGACCATCAGGTATACTACTGCGGGCAAGAATCCCTCAGAAGAAATGGAGTAGCCTTCATAGTCAATAAAAAAATAGGAAAAGCAATACTGGGATACAATCCTCAAAATGACAGAATGATCTCAGTTCGAATCCAAGGCAAACCATTCAATATCACAGTAGTCCAAGTCTATGCCCCAACCACCGGTGCTGAAGAGGATGAAATTGACCGGTTCTATGAAGCCCTACAGCACCTTATAGAACTAACACCCAAAAATGATGTCCTTATCATCATGGGGGATTGGAATGCTAAAGTAGGAAGCCAAAAGATAACCGGAATAACAGGCAAGTTTGGCCTTGGAGTACAAAATGAAGCAGGGCACAGGCTGATAGAATTTTGTCAAGAGAATACGATGGTCATAGCAAACACTCTTTTCCAACAACCCAAGAGACGGCTCTACACATGGACATCACCAGACGGTCAACACAGAAATCAGATTGACTATATGCTCTGCAGCCAAAGATGGAGAAGCTCTATACAGTCAGTAAAAACAAGACCAGGAGCTGACTGTGGCTCAGACCATGAGCTTCTTGTTGCAAAGTTTAGGCTTAAATTAAAGAAAGTAGGGAAAAGCGCTAGGCCAGTCAGGTATGAATTAAATCATATCCCTGTTGAATATACAGTAGAGGTGACAAATAGATTTAAGGAATTAGATCTGATAGACAGAGTGCCTGAAGAACTATGGACAGAGGTTCGCAACATTGTACAACGGGTAGCAACCAAAACCATCCCAAAGAAAAAGAAATGCAAGAAAGCAAAATGGCTGTCTGAGGAAGCTTTGCAAATAGCTGAGGAAAGGAGGGAAGCGAAAGGCAAGGGAGAAAAAGAAAGATATGCCCAATTAAATGCAGAATTCCAAAGAATAGCTAGAAGAGATAAGAATGCCTTCTTAAATGAACAATGCAAAGAAATAGAAGAAAACAATAGAATAGGGAGGACCAGAGATCTTTTCAAGAAAATTGGAGAGATGAAAGGAACGTTTCATGCAAAAATGGGCATGATAAAGGACCAAAATGGCAGGGACCTAACAGAGGCAGAAGAGATTAAGAAGAGGTGGCAAAATTACACAGAAGAACTATACAAGAATGAGCTTAACGTCCCTGATAATCACAATGAGGTGGTCACTGACCTCGAGCCAGACATCCTAGAATGTGAAGTAAAGTGGGCCTTAGAAAAGCTGAGCAACAACAAAGCTAGTGGAGGTGACAGTATTCCAGCTGAGCTATTCAAAATCTTAAAAGACGATGCAGTAAAAGTGCTACACTCAATTTGCCAGCAAATTTGGAAAACTCAACAGTGGCCACAGGATTGGAAAAGATCAGTTTACATTCCAATTCCAAAGAAAGGCAGTGCCAAAGAATGTTCAAACTATCGCACCATTGCACTCATTTCTCATGCTAGTAAAGTTATGCTTAAAATTCTACAAGCTAGACTCCAGCAGTATGTGGATCGAGAACTACCAGAAGTACAGGCAGGATTTCGAAGAGGCAGAGGAACTAGAGATCAAATTGCTAACATACGCTGGATCATGGAGAAAGCTAGAGAGTTCCAGAAAAACATCTACTTCTTCTTCATTGACTATGCTAAAGCCTTTGATTGTGTGGATCATAACAAACTCTGGCAAGTCCTTAAAGAGATGGGCATACCAGACCATCTTATTTGTCTCTTGAGAAATCTATATGCGGGCCAAGAAGCAACAGTGAGAACTGGACACGGAACCACTGATTGGTTCAAAATTGGGAAAGGAGTCCGGCAAGGCTGTATACTGTCGCCTTGCCTATTTAACTTATATGCAGAGCACATCATGAGAAAGGCAGGGCTAGATGAATCAAAAGTTGGAATTAAGATTGCCGGAAGAAACATCAACAACCTAAGATATGCAGATGATACCACTCTAATGGCAGAAAGTGAAGAAGAACTAAAGAGCCTCTTGTTGCGGGTGAAGAAGGAGAGTGCAAAACTTGGGTTGAAACTAAACATTAAGAAAACCAAGATCATGGCATCTGGCCCTCTCAATTCCTGGCAAATAGATGGGGAAGAAATGGAGGTAGTGACAGATTTTATTTTCCTGGGCTCCAAGATCACCGCAGATGGGGACTGTAGCCAAGAAATTAAAAGACGCTTGCTCCTTGGGAGGAGAGCCATGGCAAATCTAGACAGCACACTAAAAAGCAGAGACATCACCCTGTCAACAAAAGTGCGTATAGTCAAGGCTATGGTCTTCCCAGTTGCAATGTATGGCAGTGAAAGCTGGACCATAAGAAAGGCTGAGCGCCAAAGAATTGAAGCCTTTGAACTATGGTGCTGGAGAAGACTCCTGCGAGTCCCTTGGACTGCAAGGCGATCAAACCGGTCAGTCCTAGAGGAGATCAACCCTGACTGCTCTTTAGAAGGCCAGATCCTTAAGCTAAAACTCAAATACTTTGGCCACCTAATGAGAAGGAAGGACTCACTGGAGAAGAGCCTAATGCTGGGAAAGATTGAGGGCAAGAGAAGAAGGGGACGACAGAGGATGAGGTGGCTGGATGGAGTCACTGAAGCAGGAGGTGTGAGCTTAAATGGACTCCAGAGGATGGCAGAGGACAGGAAGGCCTGGAGGAACATTGTCCATAGGGTCGCGATGGGTCGGACACGACTTCGCAACTAACAACAACAACAAATAATCTGAAAGGATTTGACAATTATTACGAAGTAAAACTGATCTAATCTTTCTCTTTGTGAGAGAACACAAATCATTTTAGATGCATTTGAGATTATTTTGGAAACTGCTGTCTGAAATCTACTACAAAAAGCTATTTGTCTTCTTCCAGCTTTCTCTATACCAGCCTAAATCTGCCAGGGAAGTAATGAACATTTTATCTATTGAATTCCAGGACTGAAATTGGCATAATCACTGCTGAGCTTCAGTTAGTAACTAAATGTTTCTGATGTTTGAGAAAGATACGATGGCACCACTTTTTTTGTTATAATAATGACATTATTGATCGGCTTTGTATGGATAGGAATGAATTCAAAGCATTTAAGGGTGTGATCTTTCATCACATCTTCTCCATCAGAAACAGCTATCAAGAAAAGTCATTTTAGGAAAGCATGTGTAAAACTGCCCTGATAAATTCCCTCATTTCAGGTTTTTTCCCCCCTGATTCTCACAGACCTTTTCAGATGTTTTTGATTGAGGGCAGCTTTCAATTTCGTTTCATTCAAATTCATTTTAGGTATCTACTTAGGAAAAATGAGGTGTAACTTAAATGTATTCCATTTGCTTAAAATATTTCATATTAAGTGTGTGTGTGTGTGTGCACACACATTTAAATATTCAGATCCTGTTTTTTTGAACAATGGTCACTTCCCACATTAACATTTACTTTTGCTTTAGGCTGATTTCTTTATAGATACCATAATAATTGGGTCATATTTGTGAGAAGGATAGAATTTCATTTGTATTTCTGTGAATTCATGTGGAAATGTGTTAGAAGGTGTTCTTTTCAGCATACAATACACGACTACAAAAAAGGGGGAGAAAAAGAAGAAAAAACTACCAATCTCTTAAGAGGATTTGTAATACCTCTCAAACTAATTGCAATCATATAGTACATACTGTTGGATTATCATAAATTACCATTTGGGAGAAGCTTATAATCATCTTTCAGTCCACAACTTCAGGGCTTGGAAAACTTAATGAGATTCTACTATTTCAGCCCAATAAGAGTGATGTGTGCACATTTTTTCACCTGTCCCCAAAACTTATCAACATCCATCTTTCTTCCACCAACATTCATCACAACCCCACTCATTTTTTCCCTTTCTCTTTGGAGGAACTTTTATAACACAGGGGTCCCCAATCCCTAGGCCACAAACCAGTACTGGTCCATGGCCCATTAGGAACTGGACCACACAAGTGTGCAAAGCTTCATGTGCACATACACAAGATTTAGATAGTGTGTGAAACCATTCCACCACCCCCCACGAGTCTGTGGAAAAATTGTTTTCTACAGAACCAGTCCCTGGTGCCCCAAAAAAGTTGGGGTCCACTGTCACAATGGGTCTATCCTTATGGGTTGATTGTTGGTTTCCACCAAATCTAAGT